>NC_086174.1:121063089-121407464 GCF_023053635.1 Elgaria multicarinata webbii
TCTAAAATTATGGAAGAATATGGAGGGAAGGAGGGGTTGGCCCTGAGAACAGTTACATCATTGTGCTTGTGCCTCATCAGAATAATGTTTTCCTTGAGATCTTGGGAAATAGAACCTGGCCTAGAGCTCATGCCACAAACTCTTTGGGTGAAAGAACAGCTTAGCTTTGATAAAGAGACACCAGGCAGGCAGCCTGTCTACCTCATCGCCAGGAGCAGGAGGGTGATGGATGTTGTTTTGAATGGCTTCACAAAACTGAGACAGTGGAGGTCTAGCCTTAGGCAGACTGGTACAAAATCTTTCTACATGCATCCCCTTGTATAAAACAGTAGTATTTTCCAACGCATCGAAGCAGGGTGGTTTTTTTTTACATCTTCATGTTTCTAGATAGCAGCCGTCCCCTGACAATCATACATGCAATTCGGCAAGGTAAAAGATAAAGATTTGTCTTAAGATAAAAACTTATTAGAAGCAACAAACAAATGCATCAGTGGAATAATAATAATAATAATAAGAAGAAGAAGAAGAAGAAGAAGAAGAAGAAGAAGAAGAAGAAGAAGAAGAAGAAGAAGGAGAAGAAGAAGAAGAAGAAGTCGTCAATCTTTATTGCTTGTTAGCCGAATAGGCCAATCACAAACAAATAAAATTGTAGCAAAATAACATATTAACATAATAACATAATAGCATGTCCATACACTGTTTCACCGCAATCAAAGGAATAATACAAGCTAATAATATAAAACTGATAGTAGGCTCAATTGCAGTACCAGTACTGGCCTGCATGTAATCTCAGATTAGTAAAATTTGATCCTATATGGCAAACAAAAGCTTCTGTACCTCCAGCGCCCGCTGTACAAATTTGGCAGTCCTGAATGATAAATAGTGATCAGAGCCTAACAATAGTATCTGAGTTACATTTTTAGGTGACATGTGGTTGAACCCAGGAATCAGGGGCTCAAGGTATTGCTTCCTCAGCTCGACATACGCTGGACACTCAACTAGAAAGTGTGTCATATCCTCAATTTTGGGGCAGCCAGCTGGGCAGTCAGCTTTAGCGCGTGGATGGATCCTATAACACACTTTCACCTCCATTAACTGGAGTGAATTTAACCTGCACTGGGTAAATAACCATCTCAACTCGTGTGAGGTAAAAGAAGTTAAGTATAAAGGAACTTTTCCCGGGGCAGTAATTATACTTTTGTATATCGTATTTGAATGGATTGCTTTGATGACAGCCAATGATGATTGTATTTCACAATCGTACAGTCTTCTTGAGATCTCCTCTTTAGCCCCATCAAACCCCCTTGTAAGGAGGTAAACTTGTGAGCAGCCCAATTTGGATACAGAATGGCTCATCTTTTCTGCCCATGAATCTTTCCCCATATCCTCATGTGTGGCCATAACCAGTGGAGAAACCAACTGGAACAGTATCTTTAGCCAGAAGGAGATTGCTGCTTTTAGAGTTAAGGTTTGAATTGAGTGACACGTTGTTTCCAGCCGGACAATATGTTTGGATGTTGATCTGGGGACCCCAAGCGCTCTGGTTAGAAATTTATGTTGCTCAATTGCTAGTGGTGTAATATCTGCGTGGGCCCATATGGGCACCCCATACAGGATCTGTGGGAGTAATTTAGTTTTAAACAGTTCTTTTAGGGGAGCTGTCATCTTCCCCCCCAGGCCCAGCTGCAAAGCGGAAGATAGCATTTGCTGTTACATTGGCTTTTAAGTGCTCAGACCAAGATCCTGAACTCTGGACTGTTATTCCTAAGTATTTGTATTTATTCACCTCGTTGAACTGGTGGTTGTCAATCTGCCAGCAATATATCTTCCTTTTCCCCAAAAAAACTAAGATTTTGGCTTTATCATAATTGATCAGGAGAGCTTCACTCGTACAGTATGCGCTTAGAGCTCTTAACATCCTTTGCATCCCCATTTGAGTGTATGAAAGAAGGACAGCATCATCTGCGTACAATAACACAGAGATGTTCCTATCCTTCAGGCAGGGTGGGTTGAAATCAGGGCTGGACAAGAAGGAAACAATATCATTTACATATAAATTAAATAGCAGTGGAGCTAACAAACACCCCTGCCGTACTCCTTTGTTAGCAGCAATGGGCTCTGATAAATCACCATCTATGGAGGTTCTCATACATAGGCTAGAGTTATGGTACATCCCCTGTATACTTCTAAGTAACCTCCGGTCTATATTTAGGAGTGTTAACTTCCGCCACAGGTGGGGTCGGGGTATGGAGTCAAAGGCCGCTCTGAAATCTACAAATGCGGCAAAAAGAGAGTGGTAAGGGGGAGATGTATACTTCCCTGCTAGATGTTTTAATAAGAAGCAATGATCTATTGTAGATCTGCCGCATTGAAAGCTTGCTTGTTCTTCAGCCAAAAGATTTTCTCCAGTCACCCATAATTCTAACTTGTCTAAAAGGTGCCTTGCATATAGTTTGCTAGAAATATTGAGAAGGTTTATAGGCAATAGTTTTTGGGGTCAGCCCGACTCCCTTTTTTAAAAACAGGCATCACAATTGCCATTGCCCAGTCTTTAGGGAATTTCCCAGATCTATCAATAGTTGTAAATAAGGCTACAAGTGTGGGGATCCACCAGTGGGATAATAATAATAATACCACTAATAACAAAAAACAATAAAGCAGGAGAGGTCCTTGATTGCACCCTTTCTATCATAATTTGGCCATCCAATTTCATTCAGCGATACTTTCTTTTCAGCTGTATATTTTCTGCAGGTGAAGCAAGTCATGTATTTGTCTTCAGCTGATCTTGCCACAGTGACTTATGCCCTGACGATCACAAAGCTTGACTTCAGCAATTGATTTGCTCTTATAGAGCGCTTCTAGGAACATAGAACATAAAAAGAGTCATGCTGGATCAGACCAAGAGTCCATCTAGTCCATCGCTCTGTTCACACAGTGGCCAACCAACAGTCAACCAGGGACCCACAAGCAGGGCATGGGTGCAACAGCATGTACCCTCCTACCCATGTTTCCCAGCAACAGGTGTATACAGACTTACTGCCTCTGATACTGGAAGTTGCACTTCTCCATTGCTTCAACTTGTACAGAGTACAACAGTAGAGTTGCCTACTGGTCTAGGCACCTGCCTTGTGTTCTTTACTTTGCTTGCTTATAAGGCCTTGTAAATCTACAGGCACATTTTTCAGTCTGAATAGTAACTGTGGGTTCCACCAAAGCGCAGTGGGCTGGATGCACTTTCCTCCACCAGTTTCTCTCCATCCCCACTTATTCCCACCCCCACTACCATCATAGCCACTAGGCTCACTTCAGTGTGGTTTATTTTTCTCAAACAAGCCACCTTGAGAACCCATGAGTTGTTGGATTGTTCAAGGTGGTTAACAAACAACACTGCATGATTAACGAGCAACCCTGCGTAAAACGTGCTTTATTCAGACAACACCATAACTCACGGTTTAACAACAACCCACACTGGGTGGGTTAGCATGTTGTGTGAACCCAGCCTCAGTCCAAGAGGATGGTTGATCACAGTTAAGCATCAAATTCTAAGGATCACCACTCTGTTGTTAACAATTTCGGAAAAAGAGTTTCTGACTCCAGGAGATCAATAGGGGTGCATAAATCTAGCAAAAAGCCATTTATATCACCTTTTAAAGCACACTTTATATCATGCCCTTGAAGACATATTTCCCTGAAAGTGTTTTTTTTTCTTTTCTTTTTTGCCTTAAGCGCAATGCTGAATTAAGGTATCAGGGAGAACACTGAAGAATGATGTCTGGTGATTGGAAGAGAGAGTAAATTGCAGAAAGGGCCATAGCTCAGTAGTAGAGCACCTGCTTTGCAGGTTACAGTATTAGTCCCTAGTCTCTCCAGGTAGGGCTGGGAAAGATTCCTGTCTGCAACCCTGGAGAGCCACTGCCAGTCAGTGTTGACAATACTGTGTTGGATAGATTCATGTGTGCAGTTAAGTTGTTTGTTTTAATGAATCCCACTTTCGTCTTCCACATTTGATGAACACCAGAAGCCTTGTTCAGGTGTTGAACCAGAACACATGATGGCACAAAGTATGTAGGGGGCAGGGGGTATGTGCCCCGGTTCCACCCAAAGTGTCCCGGCATGTGCAGACTTCAGACACACACAGACCTGCTGAGCTTTACATATTCAGCATGAAGTTCTGAAAACAGATTCTAAACACAATCAGCTGAATGCTTTCACCACTTTTTCACAAACGACAAGAACTTCAGGACAGGAGTGAAGGCCATGGGAGTGGCAAGTACAGGGACATTGGGGGCAGAGCTGAGTGTGCATCCCTGGCCCCCTACACATTTTCTGCCCTCACACCTAAACAGGGCTAGAGAGAAGAAATATTCCTCTGTAGGTTTATGTGCAGATTCTGCAGTCACCCATTGGTATAATTTAAAATATCACTTCGCTAGCTAGCATTGGCCTCCTTCTGTACCAAGTAATAGGATTATTTAAGCATTTATCCTAATGTATTGTTGTCAGGGAAAAGCATATGAGAAAAATTCAAAAGGTACAAATCTAGCACCTTGACGAACATGTTAAGGTTCTTATGAAACTGTATGCAGAGCATGAAAATGAGCTTTTAATCATAAGTAGTAAACAGGGCAGGACAGAATTCAAACTAGCAACTGGTCTTGTCACATTCTAACATGCAGATTTCACCAGCACTGGTTTATATTTTTGGTCATAAAGTGCTGCAGTAAAAGCAGCAGGGCTGGCCTTATTTCAAAGCAAGTTGAAGCGACGGTTTTGGGTGGTAGATTTGAGAGGAGGCGCAACTTTCCTGCCTCCAATGGGCACTTTAAGAGGATTGGTAAAGCCTTCTCTCTGAGTATAAAAGGTAACAGATGGATCTCCCTGGGAAAGGAGGGCTTCAGGTATGGGGTGGTATAGAAATAAAATGAAAATGCAACACAGTGGTTGAAGCGGAAAGTGCAAGGGGAAGCTCTAGCCCTGGAAACATGGGATAGATCTCAGGGTAGAATAGAGAATTATTCTAAGAAATAGTAATGCAGAAAGATATTAAAGCCAATCAGACCCTGGGTTACCTTCAGAGCTGAGACACACCAATGTGAGGGATACCCAGTCAGAAAGAATGAACAACAGCACCCAGAACTCCAAGGCAGTTGTAGTGTTTGAAACAAAGGGAACAAAGAGCTGGATGGTTTAGAGGCTGGATCCAGGATGGGTCAAAATAAAGGGAGCAATAGTTTAGTTCTGGTAACTGAATCAAAGGCTCAGGAAGTTCATTGCCTCTTGATTCACTTAGCTTTAGCTGGCTATACAAAGCAGCATAGTATAATATTCAAAGGGGTCATCAATGGCAGTGCGGTAGCACTTGACCTTGCTGGGAAGTTGAACCACTGCAGGATCAGTCCTTTTTCCCCATCAGAGCTTTTGACTGGCAAGTTCATTGGTTAGTCAGCTGGGTGATGGCATGGCAAACATGCAGACATTTATATGTTCTTCACAGTTGCAAGGAACAACCCTCTTTAATCTAACCAAAGAGGATGTAATTGTGATTTTTCCCATGGTCTCGGGCTGAGCCTGAGACTGTGAGCATGTAGCCCATTCTGCCACTTTTCCCAGCTCCGCGCAATTACTCATGCATAGCCGGGAGAAGCTGCACCCATCGGGCAGGGTGGGGGGAGCAGGGAGAACTATTTTTTTAAAAAAACACTAACAACTTAACTAAGCGCATGAGCATTCGTGCGCATCCGGCCCCTTTAAGGAAAGAAAAAAATGGCGGGCGCAATGTCTCTCTTTGTGAGCTCGTCGCACCTCATGTGTAAACGAGGGTGAGATCCCTTGATAGTTGCATCACGGGCTCTCCCCTCGTCTGGCACGGATTTTAAGGTAGGTCTAGCAAAGGCCTAAGTCTCCATATTGAAATCTCCTCAAACTTTTGAGAACTAGTGGAGAAATGTAATTTAGTGTCATTTTTTTCTGTTTGTTTGCTTAAACTGTTATTTGCCTATTATTTATTTGCAGGTGCTTAAGTACTTTAGGCTGCAATCCTATGCATACTTACTTAGGAATAAGCCCAATTTTACTTAACTGGATTTGTTTCTGCCACATAGGATTGCAGTGTTAGGTAACTAAAGCTTAGATGGTTTCTTTCTTTCCATAGACCTTTACCGCCCCCCCCCCCCAAAAAAATGTTTGTCCCAGTTTCGTGGTGTCAGAATATGGCAACCCTACCCAAGGTGGATCTGACTTGATCTGCAGGTGAAGCAAACATTCATTCAATTTCACTAGGCCACAGACTATTCAACTAGTTGGACTGATTTTGTGGTGCCTTTCTAGGACTGACACCTTATTGTGTTTTGTCGTTGTTGTTGTGGCTACTCACACAATCAAAAAGCTTGGTTTTCCACACTAGGCAATGGTTAGTTTTTGATCTGTATGAATTTAAAAGAATTGATACATTCAAAGAAATGTAACATACGATCCACACTTTCTTTGCTCTATGGACCCCTTTAATTCCCTCTCCCCACCAGCCATTGGGGAGCCCTAGTACAAGATGCCTCATAGATTGCAGTATACATCACTCTCCCCACAGACTTCCTTTCACTCGTACATTAGGAGGCAAAGTTTTAGAAGTGTAACTTCAGGCCTATTACAGTGTGGGTGGGAAAGAATCGATTTGAGTTTTCTAAATCAACGTAGATCATCCGCACAGACTTGATGATGTTTATTCAGACAACAGATTGAATGAAAATGAAAAGCACAATATTAAAACAAGAAAGATGACCTCAATTTTCAGAAGACGCAAGAAAATATATCTTTCCAAACGGGGGGAAAAAATGAGCCAAACATGGGAGAGAGGAAGATTTAATTAGAGATCAAAAAGGAGATGGGAAAGAAATTTTCAATTTTATTAACAGTTACTGAATCTGAAAAGACAAGTGTTAGATTCATATTATAGAAAAAAGCTCTCTCTTTGGTAGGGCATGGAAATGACTGCTACGCTAGAAAAACTTAGTGAAGATATGCATAATGCAGCTGTAGAGAACCACTAAAAGCACAGAACAGTGTAACAGGGACTCAAACCACACATGCAGGAACCAGTTCAAACATAATGGAAAACCCTGATTTCCCATTACATGAATGCATTGCACTGGACCTCGGGCATGTGCACTTTCCCCTTCTCTTCCCTCCTTCTACACATCCAAAGGTTCAAAGTTTCCATCTGAAGTTTGGAACAGACTATAGTTTCCAGTTACATTGAAATAGAGGAAACAGTGGTTTGTTGAAGCTACCAGTAGGCATGTGTAAGAAATTCACTCTGTTGAGGGGTTTGTTTTATGGATTTACCCTATTTATATCTCCAAGACCCAAATGCAATTTCCAAGTGGAAACTATACATTTCTGAGCTTGTAATGCATTTCGCAAAAACCAAAATAAATAAATACATTCGAAAACATGTGCACAAACACTCTTTCGTCAATGGGTGCATGCATCCAAGAATGTGTACGCACATAAAACTTTGTATATGAATGCGTACATTACCAAAAAAATAATAATAATCCCCTCCCCAAATGCAAGCTCATGAAGAAACCAGATGGAACAAGCTTGATCTCAAAAACAAAACAAAAAAACAGAGAGAGAGAGACAGAGACAGAGAGAGAGATGGGCCCTGTTCAGAAGATACCTTAAACCACAGTTTTAACTACAGTGAATAAGGCTTTTTGCATTGGCTTAACATGTTTTCTGAACAAGGCCATTGACAGATCTGTTCATCCCTTATTACACGTAGTTTACAAACTGCAACCCTGGTTTGACCCTTGTTTGTTATAACTAAGGCCTTAGCTAGACCTAAGGTTTATCCCGGGATTATCCCGGGGTCATCCCTGCCTGCTCCCAGGATCCCCTGTGTGTCATTTACATGAACAGGGATGACCCCGAGATGATCCCGGGATAAACCTTAGGTCTAGCTAAGGCCTAAGTCTGGTTTGAACAAAGTAGTTTCCCATATTTGGACATAATGGGAACGAAGTTGATTTTATTTTATTTTTAACAAGAGAGACAGAGGAGAAACAGGAAGTATTTTAAATGATGACACAGTGTGCATAGAGACTGATGTTAGATGTGACAGGGACCCTAAGCTTGGGGAGAACAGCTGCTGTGGTAATGGGAAGAAAATGTGATGATAGCAGAAGTTTCTGCAAGTGACTAGAAAAAGTCGGTCTAATGTTATTCATCAGAGAGAAAGTTGCAAAAGCAATCTAGGGGAAAATAGGCATCCACAGTGGAATGGCTAAGAGTCTGAAGAGCAGATGACACCCAGAGAGGAAAGTAAGTGTGGCATTTAGGGCTTGTTGAAGAGAAGGAAGAAGAGGTTGCACTTAGCAATTGTTACCTCAATGGGACGAGGAAAGGACAGACTCAAAGCTGACCCCACTCAGCACGCCTTGAGAGCTAGGAAGGTAGCAATGTGCCTGTGACAGGGGTGTGAGAGGCTATCTGCTACTTACTTCAAAGAGAAGCCATGGTTTCAAGTTGTCAGAGCCGTCAAAGTTGAAAACAGAATTGCCACAAGAAGTGGGAAATGAAACGTTCCCTGAAAAGCAGACAAATAGAAAAACACATATTCAAGGCAACAAATATGTGGCATGATCTACTGTTCCACAGGAATGTCTTCTCATGGAGAAGCAAGCTGCCTGTGGGGTTCATCACACAGGGCTGAAATCTCACATTCTTACTGGGGCTGTCTGCTTCCAGTTTCTTTTTGGGATTATGATGGGCTCCTTTACACAATGGACACATGATTTGAGTTGAATTGAATTGAATTGAATTGACAGTGACCCTTTTCTGTCTTTTACATTACACAGCACCATCTAGTGGCTGAATTATAGTGCAACACAAGCATGTCACACAGTCAATAGATTGGAATCACACCCTTTATTGCAGTGGTCTTCAACTGGTGGGTTGCAACCCAAAAATGGGTTGCGACATCAGTCCAGATGGGTCACATGGAGAAAATTGTGAAAGAGGGTCCCGTGTTGCAGCTTGGGAGTCTGAGCTAAGTCCAGTTGAAGACCACTGCCTTATTGCATTATCATCAATCTTTTTGAAAGTGGGATAAAGGTGATAAACCACGGGAGTGGCCCTGGAGGTTAACAACATCGTGTTAAGGACCCAATCTTCACCACATGATATAAGCCCTGTTTAAAAGGTTTCTGGATCTACCTAGTACAAGTGTGGGGAACCTTAGGCCAGGGGCCAAATTTGGCCCTCCTGGGATCCTAATCTGGCCCTCCAGAGTACCCCAGATGGCCATACATACCCCTTTCCCTCTGGTTCCATCCCTTTTGCCCAACTACTGATCATTTGGTGGTTTTCTGGCTTTTGTGCAGGTTTCCCCCTTCAATCTAAACAGTAAATGCCTCTGCGAAAGGTTAGTTACTGGCAGTAAGAACTTTAAGCCCTACTCCCTTCCCCTTCAGCCCTGCTCCTAAGAGCTCCTCCACAACTGAATTTGGCGCTAGGGCTGAAACAGCTACCCCACCCCTGACCAATGCAAAGTTCATAGCAAGAAAGAGCTGGAGCTCTTCAGGGGGAAAGTTTCTATTGAGCCCTGTGGAAATCCTCTCTTGCACAAAATAAACAGATGCTGCCCACGGTCTTTAAACAGGAAATCACCAAGGACCAACATAGCAACAAACTCTATGGTCAAAACCATTTATTCTAAGTGAAAGAGTCGTGGGAGGGTGTGATCCTGAATGGGGCCTGATGGTGGGGTGGCATTTAATCCATTCTTTCCAAGCCAGTATTCTATTCAGAAACATCCCTTCCCAAGGGAGGAAAGATATGGGACCTCCGCCTTCTCCCTTGTAGGATGGAAAAGCAACTGGGGTCATTTTGGACTTCACAATGGCTGTTCCATATACACACCAGTCCTTTCTCAAGTTGAAAGCCTTCTGAAGCTACATTTGGAGTTTATTTTTATTGTTTTAAAGACTGGGTAAACATGTACGCCTAGAATAATTTCAGCCCAATATTGAGTTCAACTTCTTAAGGTGGGGAATATGTAGAGGAAGGCAACTTTTTTTTATAAATTAGCCAAGTAAACACCAATACAATGAATGTGTATTTTCAATCTATTGTTACCTGCCATAAACCTTGAAAGACCGAGATCAATGTCTTGACAATTGCCATGACAATTTAGTTATGACAAGACTTCATGATATCTTTCATGTTTATTGAAAACACAATTTAAGCCTCCAAATCAATAATAACAAGTCACTTTCATTTGTGAAAAACAAAATGGCTACCTAGCAATCACAGTGGACTCATTCTTTACCACAGCGTCTGATCTTAATTCCATGTTTTTGCTATTTCATTATTTATTTATTTATTTATTTATTTTATTTTATTACATTTATATACCGCCCCCCAGCCGAAGCTCTCTGGGCGGTTTACAACAATTAAAAATAGTAGACATTAAAAGTATACAAAAAATTTAAAAAACATAAAAACAGTATAAAAACAACAACAGTATTCATTTAATTTCAGACATACCAAACATTTTCTTGTTGTTGCTGCTGCTTTGAGAATAAATCAATAAATTTGCAACCCAGAAATCGGCAGAAGAGTTTCCCCACCCCTCTTTTTTTGTCAGTCATAAATTAGTCAGCCTGGGACAGAACAAACATCCCTGCAGGCAAAGCCGTGTCAACCCATTTCCCCGGCTACACATTCCTTTCATCTCTTGCAGCATCCCAATGACAATTCCATGCTGTGCAATCATATAACAGACTCAATGATATTCATACCTTTCCGTGAAAAATGTATCATCTTCTCAGTGCAAGGTATCCTCGATAAAATGGAAGGACAAATGCATTGAGACAGCACAGAGACAGTCATTCCAACCCACCTCAAGCAACCCAAGGGATGGTCACGTTTTCTGCTGCCCTTTAGGGAAGAAGCAACATATCCAAACTCCTCAGTAAAGAGTTTTCTTCCCCCCATTTGGATGTTTCCCCATAGGAGAGCTTTAAACATTACACAGAAGACCTGACAAAAGATGCAGAAAAATATTCATACCCATGCTTTGTTTGCACTTTCTGTGCAAAGGGCAAAGAAGAATCCAGACAGTCTCCTCTGTGCTGAGATATGCAAGTTCTGGCTGCATGGAGAGCTCATGTATCTCACTGCTCTTGTTCTGGATACATTAAACCATACATAAGAGAGGAGAATGACTCATATAAAGATGTATCTATACAATAGACAAAGAGGGAAGTTTTCATATGAAGATATTAAATGGCTATGTTCTCTTTCTTTCTCCCTCCCTCCTCCCCCCCCCTCTCTCTCTCTCTGACCCTGCCTTCATGGCAGAACCATGTGTAACAAATGTTGCTGGGCTGCCACTGGAAATGGCATCTTAAAGTCATAGAATCATAGAATCATAGAATAGCAGAGTTGGAAGGGGCCTACAAGGCCATCGAGTCCAACCCCCTGCTCAATGCAGGAATCCACCCTAAAGCATCCCTGACAGATGGTTGTCCAGCTGCCTCTTGAAGGCCTCTAGTGTGGGAGAGGCCACAACCTCACCAGGCAACTGATTCCATTGTCGTACTACTCTAACAGTCAGGAAGTTTTTCCTGATGTCCAGCTGGAATCTGGCTTTCTTTAACTTGAGCCCATTATTCCATGTCCTGCACTCTGGGAGGATCGAGAAGAGATCCTGGCCCACCTCTGTGTGACAACCTTTTAAGTATTTGAAGAGTGCTATCATGTCTCCCCTCAATCTTCTCTTCTCCAGGCTAAACATGCCCAGTTCTTTCAGTCTCTCTTCATAGGGCTTTGTTTCCAGACCCCTGATCATCCTGGTTGCCCTCCTCTGAACACGCTCCAGCTTGTCTGCATCCTTCTTGAATTGTGGAGCCCAGAACTGGAAGCAATACTCTAGATGAGGCCTAACCAGGGCCGAATAGAGAGGAACCAGTACCTCACATGATTTGGAAGCTATACTTCTATTAATGCAACCCAAAATAGCATTTGCCTTTCTTGAAGCCATATAGCACTATCAAGTCTTCCCTTTCTATATCACATAGCCATTATTTATTTATTGTACTTTTAAATGGTCAGATGACTGTAGAACTCTGGGCAATATATAACTAGATTAAAATCGTTAGCATCCAAGATCCCAATAAAACATATAAAAATAAAATGGCACAGGATAAAACTATTAGCAAAGGATAAAACTGTGCAAAGATCTAAGGAGGGCAACTTTAGAGAGCCCAGAGTCTAATTTCCACCCCACAGAACCCACCAGGGGCCAAATACATGCATCACCCCAGGAGGAGTGCAGTTTTGCATGGCTGAAATTCAGCTGCACAGCAGCAGCCACTTGAGGGTGGTAGGGGTCACACACAAAAAGTACAAG
Organism: Elgaria multicarinata webbii; assembly: GCF_023053635.1. Taxonomy (NCBI): domain Eukaryota; kingdom Metazoa; phylum Chordata; class Lepidosauria; order Squamata; family Anguidae; genus Elgaria; species Elgaria multicarinata. The sequence continues at coordinate 121,075,502 of NC_086174.1, forward strand.
AACCCGCATGTGGCCATGAGTTGCCCACTCTAACAGCACCACCACAAACAAACAAAATCTAAAATGTCTGGGGAAATACAGAGATCTTCTCCTGGTACCAAAAAAAAACCTAATCTAGAACCAAAAAGAGCATAATCTAAAACCAGGTGTGCCTCTTTGCAGAGGGCACTCCACAGGTTGGTACCATTTAAAAGGCCCTCTCTCTTGCAGTCATCCACCTCAGGTCATTTTACAGGGGGCACCCAGAGGAAGGCCTGAGGCAATGACTTTAGGCAGTAGATTTCCTTCAGGTAAACTGGCCCCAAGTCAATGAGGGTTTAAAGATTAATTCCAGCACTTTGAATTGGGTCCAGGAATGGACAGGCAATTGGTACAGATGGCAAACTACTGGCATAAGGTGATTACTTCAGCCAGTCCCAGTTAACACTCTAGCCACCCTATTTTGGACAAATTAAGTTCCTGGAGTTTTTTGAAATGCAGCCCCGTGTATAATGGAATTGCAATCATCCAAAAGAGTAAATAACTGTCAAAAGGCTTTCTCTGTACATACAGGGTCATCGTGAATTGCCCCGGGATCATCCCTGTGCATCCACATGACACACAGGGCATCCTGGAAGCAGAGAGGGATGATCCCTGCCTTGGCCTGGGACATCGCCCTGCCCTTTCCCCCCGCTTTTTCCGCAGTCTCAGGATGATCACGAGACCGCAGAAAGTGTGGCCGGGCATTGCAGGTTGTCCCGGCTCCTTGTGAGTAACCACGAGGAGCTGGGAACCAGGCACAGGGCACGGAGCTCCTCAGGAACTCTGTGACCATCAGGGGTGGGGTGGGGGAGGGGGGAGTTTTTTTTAAAAAAAAAATCTTACCTTGCATTCAAGCGCTCATGCACTCCTTTTCCTTTAAAGCAAAAAAACCAAAATGGCGGCTGTAATGTCTTGCACTGCATGTAGATGATGGTGACAATCTCGCAATCATAAAATCATGAGATCGTCGCCCTCAAACTCCCTCAGCTAGCCATGTCCTCAATCTCTGTCCTGAATAGCTATAGTAAACAAAAAAGCACAAGCAGCCATGTTGGTCAATACTGCATTAGTAAAACAATAATTTACTAATGAATTATAATGAAGTGATCTCATTGTCACTGATTAAGTCCTATTGTCACTGACTAAATTACACAAATATCTACAATTAAGAATGGAAATAGAGTAAGTCTTCCATGGTTAATTTAAAACTACTCCTGTCCTCTCAATTATATATAACTAGGGTTCAACCCAGCAAAAGTTAAGCACATTTTTATTTCAGTGGTTCAATTAAGCCCATGCTTTGCTCTTGTACTGAAATCAATGGACCTTCAAAATGGATATTTTGGGGGTATAGCATCCTCATGTTCTTCTATAATAATAACAGAGGATGTGTGTCTGTCTGTCAGCACCACAGCACTAAGACTATGAAACCTAAACACCTGAAACTTGGTATGCATACTAAGGGCGGCCCTAGGAGTGTGAACCTTAGGAATATTTAGTTTTTAAAATGCATTAATTAATTTGAATTAATGTAAATGTGTATGTCTGAAGCCTGCCATATCAACCTCAGTCATTAGGTGGCAGACTTCCCTAACTAGTACATAGATTATTGATGAAAAGCCCAATGCATTTCGGCCTCTTTCTATAATACTAGGCCTTCTTCAAAGGGTTATTAAAATGTCAGCTGAGATTCTTATAACAGATTGTCTTGTGCTGTAAACACTGGTGACTGGAGTCAGTGTTTACTGCACCACCACTGGTGAGGGACAGACTTATCCAGCGGCTCCCTGCCCATCGCTGTGGGGCAGCCACCCATCAGGGGAATGGAGTGCACAGACCCTTCTCCAAGGGCTATAAGGGTGTGCCAGGGCTGTGCCTAGGGGTGCCAGGAGGCATGGCTTTACTCAGGCAGAGAAGGCCCAATGCGTTCAACTTTGATGGCATTACTTGGAGACTTCTCTGTACCAAACTAAGGGTTATTCCAGCCTATGTGAAGCCACGACCGTTCACTGGTATAATTTGGAGAAAGGGTAATTTTAAATTAAACATAGAAGATTGTAATTTACTGAGCCTTACTTTGTAGCAAGATTTTTGTTCCTAATGACTCAGACATTCATACCTGCTGATTAATTCATTAATTTAATTAGTGTCAATGAGATTGCTAATTAAAATGTAAAATTAGCAGCAACAGAACTGATATAAAGATTCTGTCAAAATGTGCAATAGCACCCAGAGCAATGATTTAACCCAATTTAGTACTTCCAAATGGACTGTTCTATAAGAAGGAGGGTGTTATACCTTCAGAATATACACAGATCAACTATAAATTTCGGGGAGGAGGGCTAGACAAAGCATGCCAGAACCAAACATCAGCTAGTGCTGTATAAGCCATGTTGCCATTAACCTTCCGTTTCCAATAACAGCAATGTCAGATGGCCAACATACTGCAGCATGCAGCACCTGGTGAAATTCCATCTTCATCACAACAGTTAAAGCTGCAGGAGCCCTGTCCTCTTTTGTATCTGGTCACTCTGTTATTTCTTAGATTTCTTTCCCCCTCAGTGTCTTTCATTAGACTCTTCAAAGCACCCCAAATCTAGTTATTTGTATCCGTTTGTTCTTTTTTAAAAAATATCTCTGTACGACTCCTCATTTCAAAATGTCCAGGCCGATTTACAATAATGAATAAAAACACAGATGACAATGTTTTTACAATACAAAATACTCACAGTTACGTCAATACGTGAGTAGGGCTTCCCTGACTAGACCCACCCCTGAAACCATGCATGATGGATTGCTCCATCCCCTGGCATCTGCATTAACAGAACAAATGCCTGCAGGGAGCAGACCTTTGCACCTTCAGCTATACAGGCGATTGGGTTTCCCAATTACATGGATGCTCTTGCAGATACACCTGTATGTCTGAAGGCATCCTTCCCTGAGATATTGATGCTGTATGCACAGACATCAAGGGTCAGGGCAAGCAGCAATGTGCAACATCAGGGGTGCAGCTTTGCCCATGCACTGATACAATGCAGGAGGATTTCTTTTGAATAGGTTTCAGGTGCAATCCTATGCATATTTATATAGAAAAAAAGTAGGGTGACCATATGAAAAGGAGGACAGGGCTCCTGTATCCTTAACAGTTTCATAGAAAAGGGAATTTCAGCAAGTGTCATTTGTATATATGGAGAACCTGGTGAAATTTCCTCTTCATCACAACAGTTAAAGTTGCAGGAGCTATACTAGAGTGACCAGATTTAAAAGAGGACAGGGCACCTGCAGCTTTAACTGTTGTGATGAAGGAAATTTCACCAGGTTCCCCGTATATATAAATGACACCTGCTGAAATTTCCTTTTCAATACAACTGTTAAAGATATAGGAGCCCTGTCCTCCTTTTTATATGGTCACCCTAAAAAAAGGGAATGCTGGGAGTTGTAGAACATTTTTTTTTTGTCTAAACATGCATACGACTGTATCCTTAATGATTGACAATTGTCTTTTTCCCTGCTTGACTTTTTTCAGGGTAATATACAACAGGTCTTTGGATCCCAGGGTGTCAGATTCATCCTACGCTAAATCCATGGGGTACTTTTTATTCATAGTTCTTAAATTTCCATTGATCAACACAAAGTCCACAGATTTTGAAGGATTACTATGGTAAAATATGTTGCTTTAAATTTTCTTTCGAAGTTAAGCTCTGGTTTTGAGTCTGCTTGACATTTCATAGAAAATATGACCTTGGTTTTTTTGATCCCATTGATGTGTAGACATCAGCATTCTTTGCAAAGCAGCTGGGACCAGCCTTTACTGAAATCCCAGCATAAAAGCCAACTACAATATATCATCTGTGTAGTCTTGCTCCAGTGTATCTGGGCCCATCATAGCTGAAATGCCCTTAAGACAGGATGTAGAGGAACTGGCCACTATTGTAGCCCAGATTAAAAACATGAAAAAACATGATCATCCACTTTCATTGAGGAGCAGCAAATTTAGGAGAAACAACAGGGAGTTCTTTAGGAGGCAAGTAATTAACTTGTGAAGCTCATTGCTTCTCAAAAAAGATTAGATTAATATAGAGAGCATTGGTTTAAACTTAAGCCAGGGGTTAGTAACTATAATTGGGTGGAGTGACAAATGATTTCCCACCTGGCCCTCAGTGGGCTGGATGATGCCGAGAAGGGTGGCCATGTCCCCTGAAGGCATTAGCTTCACAGATAAACCAGCTTCACCTGCCCCATGCCTTTCTCCACTCGGGAGAATGCAGGTCAGGCAAAGCTCTTAGCAGCAATTAGTATACAGCATACTGCCTCTGAAAGTGGAAGTAATATATACCATCATGACTAGTAGCCATGGAAAGCCTTATCCTCCACAAATCTGCCTAACCCCCTTTAAAGCCTTCCTAGCAGGTGGCCATCACTACACCTTGTGGCAGTGAATTATTATTATTATTATTATTATTATTATTATTATTATTATTATTATTATATTTATTTGTATCCCGCCTTTTGCCCAATACTGGGCTGAAAGGCGGTATTACAAAGTTTAAAACATACGTTTTAAAACATAGGAAAAGAAATGTAAAAAAAGAGAAGTTTTAAATACACAACAAAATTATAAGTTATTAACATAGATGGAGGACTAAATTACTCTCCAAAGGCCTGCTAGAACAAACAAGTTTTAGTAAAAAAATAAGCCAAAGGCAAGGGCGGAACCAAGGAATCTTCTACAATATTATTAGTAAAAGGCTTGTTTTTTTACTCCCCTACGGGTTTTCCTTCTTTTCGCACAAACAAGTTTTAGCCTGCTTCTGAAAGCCCATCAAGGAGGGAGCCAGTCTAGCTTCCCCGGGAAGAGAGTTCCAAAGCACTGGAGCAGCCACCGAGAAGGCCCTCTCCCATGTTCCCACCAAGCGCGCCTGTGAAGATGGTGGGACTGAAACAAGGGCTTCTCCAGAAGATCTTAAAGCACGGGCAGGCTCATAAGGGAGAATACGGTCTTTCACATTTAATTCCATAGGTTAACTATGTGTGAAGATGTACTTCCTTTTGTCTGTCCTGAACCTCCCACCAATCGCTTCATGCGATGACCCTGAGCTAGTATTACAAAACAGGAAGTAAAATTTCTCCCTATCCACTTTCTCCACACAAGGCATAATATTATACAGCTCTATCATTTCCTCCCTCCCTCACTATTATTCTAAGCTAAAAAGCCTCAAATATTGCAATCTTTCCATAGCTGAACTGTGCACTAGGAACATAGCACCCTGGCATCATTGAGGGTGCTCAGTAGAATTCTATGGCTCTCGCTCGAAGCCTACTTGCTATTGTGACTCTCAAGAAGCACTCAATCATGCTAGAAATAACTAGTCGTAAGGTAAAGGTTAGAGAAGCCCCTTTCATTGGCTACTAGTCCTGATGGCTAAGTGCAACCTCCAGCATTCACATCCGGGAGGTGGCTACTGGGTAAATTCTTGTTAAAAATAAAGTGGCATGAATTTCTCATCCAACCTTACAAGAGGGGAGGGCCAGCCCTGCTTGCTATCCTTACTCCTACTGAAGATATGACTGGGGCTATGGGACATTATCTAAATGGATCTATGCACAAACTTCACAGCAGTGCATTACTGTGAGTGGTCAGCTGGACCAGAGCCATTATACCTTGCACCTCTACCAAATACAGCGTGAAGGTGAGACACTTCTTTGATTTGTCTCCCTCATCAGAGTAAGAAACAGATTCCTGAACATGAGTGATGGGTAGGAAAGTGCAGGGCGGGGGGGGGAGATAGTAAATGTGCAGAGGGTAATAAGTGGAAGAAGGAGGAATAAAGTGAGGGCGATAAAAAGATAAAGCTGAAGTGTGCACTCAAGGTGGAAATGAGCTTAATAAGAGATTAAATTTGGATTTATGGAAGCTAATAAAGGAGGAAGTAAGGTAATTAATATTGGGTTATTAAAGAGACTACAGCCAACTGCAAGATCCTTAGCAAAGAAATGAGAAGTTTCAAACCGTATGCACATAGATAAATGTGTAATATTATGAGCCTAACTGGACGTTTGCTGAGAGATAACAATAAAAATGTATGAATACCAGGAGATTATAAATTGCTTTAGAAGGGGCAAACAGTCTAATGCTCCCTGGGAAGTTAAGACACAGAGAGAGGGCACTGAAAGAGTGAATTAAGGCTGGCTGGGTTTGCTGATTCCTTGCTAGCATTCTCCTGGGGTTCAGGACAAGCAGTACAAGACCAGTTCTGCAAAAGAAAGAGTAGGACCTTCTCAAGCCTAGTGGTGGGGAATGTGTGTGGTGTGAAATGACAGGAGATGCAGTCCACCAACAGCTGGGGTCCCACATCTTCCCCATCACTGCTCTAGCCTATGTTCTTCTTAATTCTCAGAAGCAGCTACAGCTCAGGCAGGTTTTGCCAGGCAAGACGACGAAGCAACACTTTTAACTCACCTTTTGCATTACAAGTATTGCATTACATTAATTGCATTGTGTTAATTGCATTACAATTAATCAACTCTCTTTTTGTACGGCATTGCACTTCATAGGCATGCGCAAGGGGTGTGCAGGTTGTGCCCAGGCACACCCTAATGTCTCAAGCAATAATGTCTCTCTGCCAGAAGCCATGTTTCAAAGATGCCGGGAAGAGGGCCCCCAAAGGCTAATATCACCTCGTAAGACCCTCCTCCAGCCAGTGTTACCACAGAGCCCCATCAATGCTGGGGATTGAGTGTGTACTCATTCCAACTCCCCTCACCTGTAATGGCCCTTCCCTGGTCAGGCAAGCTGAACACAGAGTAGGGCATCAGTGCCTACAGTGTTTAATAAATCAATCAATAAAAATAATGTCCTTTATGACTGAGTATTCAATAAATTCAAAAAAATAAAAATAAATATAAAAAATAAATTCAATAAACAAAAAAACTACAGTTTACAAAACAACATTAAAGGTTCTACAGTTTTCAACCAAACTCCAAAAAGCAGGGAAATTGGGAGTTAAGGCTCACAGGCCTATAATGCCACATCCTCCCTAAGGAGGCAGAGAGTGCCAGTGAAATTCTCATTCTCCCAAAGCAGATATAAACCATGAGGACAGGATGGAGAATAGGATATGTAGAGGTGACTGTGGGGTTGTGGAAAACTGACGACGAACAACTTAGGGCCACCTACTTCTCTTTCTTTGTTTAGAGCAGCCCTTCCCCAACCTGGTGCCCTCCAAAGGTGTTGGACTACAACTCCCATCATTACAAGTCAGTATGTCCCATGGTCAGGAAAGCTGGGACAGCAGGATAGGGAACGCTGTTCTATATCCTTACCAAATACAGGGGCTGCGCAATATTTTTTTCTCACACACATCTCGCATAGAGCAGCACGATTGATAACAGAAGGGGCACTATTTGTTGGAGATGTAGAACCGGAGCAAGGGCTGGCACTTTCAGCTTTTGGTAAATACCCTGCTCTTCAAAGAACCAATGTTTTTTCTTAAAATGTGTTCATACAAAATATACTGTTCACTCCCCACAATCCCTCCACAATACATCATCTCATCAGACTGACAGAGGAACAGAAAAGGATTAGTTTGGGTGTCTTGAACTCCTTTCAGATGAGATTAGTTTGCAATCCTATACCACTTGCGGGGAAGCCTTAGTAAACTCAGTGGCACTAGCTTCTGAGAAGACATGTATAGGATCCAAGTATAAACCATCCTTCTCCAGCCTGGTACTCTCCAGATGTGCTGCGCTGCAACTCCCATGTTATGGTGAGGACAAAAATCATTTTCATCAATAGTTTTTAAAATAATCCTTCCTTACACATGAATCTATTAGGTGGTAGCTCTGCCTTTGATCTCACACTGCTGAACACATAAGAAAAATCCTCTGCGGTCACAGCATTCACAGCATTCTTGATCACTGTCCATGCTGACAGAGACTTTTATGAGTTGAATGCCAAAACATCTAGAGATCTACATTTTGCCTGCCCTTGCTCTAGAACAGCATTCCCCGATCAGTTTTCCAGAACCCCACAGTCACCTCTCCACATGTTTGAGAGTACAAGTCGCAGCATTCCTGTCCATGGGACATACTGACTTGCAATGATGGGAGATGTAGTCCAACACCTTTGGAGGGCACCAGATTGGGGAAGGGCAGAGAGCTCCGGCTATTAGGAGGTATAGAAATGTAATAAATAAATAAACAAACAAACAAACAAAGAGAAGTAGGTGGCCCTAAGTTGTTTGTCATCAGTTTTCCACAACCCCACAGTCACCTCTGCATATCCTATTCTCCATCCTGTCCTCATGGTTTATATCTGCTTTAGGAGAATGAGAATTTCACTGGCACTTTCTGCCTCCTTAGGGAGGATGTGGCGTTATAGGCCTGTGAGCCTTAACTCCCAATTTCCCTGCTTTTTGGAGTTTGGTTGAAAACTGTAGAGCCTTTAACGTTGTTTTGTAAACCGTAGGTTTTTTGTTTATTGAATTTCATGGCTTTGTGTAACGGATGACCACACAGGAAAGAAGCCATATAAATGTATGGGATGTGGGGAAAGCTTCAGCTGTAGTGGGACCTTGAGTAGACATCAAAGAACCCACACAGGGGAGAAAAAATTATTTTTAAATAATTTCCCAATTTACACTATTTAAACAATTTAAATTATGACACTATAGTGTAATTATTTTAAAAATTACACTAAAATTTATAATTTTTACTATATTGACATTAAAGAATCCACTTAAACCAAGGATCAGAGTATCTAGCATTTTTCATATAACTGCTTGATAACCCACATATCACATAACTTCCAGATGAAAGGCATCACCAAATGTTTCTTCCTTGCTCGTACTTTCTTGCTATGTCAATAACCGGAGATCATTGTTAACAACACATTTAGGCATTTATTGCAGAGCTTTGGCTATGGGGCGGTATATCAATGTAATAAATAAATACACCCAGACTATGGGGCGGTATATAAATGTAATTCCTTATGCCCCCCCTTCCCGGCTTTCCTTCAGCCTACACTACCTCACAGGGTCGTTGTGAGGATAAAATGAAGAAGAGGATGAAGAGGACTACATGCCCTGGACTACTGAAACTACTGAGGAACATTGAATTCTATGATTCTGTGAATCTAAGTCTACAGCAACTGGAGGGTGCCAGGTTGTAGCAAAAACTAGGTCCCTTAACCATTTCTCTGGTGTGAAGTAATGTTTTGGGTATAAGATTCATGGATGTACATTTTAGAAAACATTTTCCTTTCATATAAACATAAAGCAGCAGATTTAACTTATAAGAAGCAGGTACACAGAGAAAGGAAAATATTTTCTATGTACAACCAAAACTATTCACCTTCCTTCACACCAGAGATTTTTTTAAGAGACCTATATCTGTGTTCAAATTCAAAATACACACACACATACACAAATATAAAAGAAAGCCTAAAATGTAGTTCAGCACCTTTTAAAGAAACGCACACTACCTGAAGAAGTTTAAACTCAAAGCAGATAAGCCAGGGTTAACCTCCTCTCATTCCTAGTATTTCTTTCCATAAAGTTTAAACTTTAAGAGGCTTGGGTGAGGAACTGCCACCCCAAAGGAAAGTTTGCCATATATTCTTTACTTTTAATTAAGAAGGATGCACCAGCACTTCAAACATACACACGCACACACCCCTCCCTCTTCACAATCACAGACACACAACAAAGTCAATCAAACCCCTATGTGAGCCAGCCAGGTTTTCTTTTTTCCTTGGAGGCCAGGGAAGGGCCTCCCTCCAAGCAAGGCAGATAGTTTCTCTCTCCCTCCCTGGCCTCCACAGCACTGTCAGGAAAGAGAGGGCCCAGACAGGGCCTTGGCTTATCTGCAGAAGGAAATGGCTCCTAAATGAGCCAGGCGGCCACCTTATTTCAGCCAGGCAGCCATCTTTTTTCCAACATTCCAATCTATTTGAGACAGGAGCGAGGGGGGAGAGTGAGGCATGCTCCATTTAGGAGTTATGAGTCTGCATTCACTTTAATGGTGCAAAGAAATGTTCATTAAAAAACAATGGAAGCGAATTTTGAAAAAAGAAAAGCCATTCCACCAACTAGAAGGACAGGGGGACAAGTTCCCACCACTGGTTTGAAGGGTAAGGGTCCCAATTCAGAGCTTTTAGTGAGGAAAAAAAATCATCACCACCCGGAAATAGAAAAGAGCCATTTTGAGCCAGAGAGGTTTTCCCTATTTTGGTACTTTGAACTGCCATCCTGCCCTCAATATTTCACAAATCTTCTTGAAACACGCAGGGTATGTAAAACCAGCATTTCTTTCTGGTAGGTCTCCATTTCAGAAAGATTGGTGAAACATTTTCCATTTTATGAACATCAGAATGACCCACCCCCAATTTCAGCCTTAACATGGTGGAATGCTCTTTTCACTGATCGCCTATAACACAGGGAAACTCTCCCGTGTTTCCCTGTAATAAACAAAATTCCCTGGATGCACATCCTAATGAAATGTGCTGTGCACACCTACGTTGCACTTTCAACTCACTTTTTTCATTACCAACACTTTGGACTCACTTTTTGCCAGGCAAGAAGATGGGGCAATACTTTCAACTCCTACTTCACATTGCAGCATATGTAGTGTAGTAAATACTCACGCACACATCTGAGGGTTGAAGTGACTTGAAGCGACCAAGGCCACTCAAGTGAGTTTATTGAGCATACACAGAGTTTAAGTAGGAAAATCTCTCCTCCTTCTTCCCCCCTCCCTCTCAGCTGAAACCCCTTTGATCACCTTGCTTGTATCCTGAATCCACATCTTTAATCCCCTCTGTTTGCTGAGTTAGTCTGCCTTGGTTGTTGATTCCATGTTAGTTACTGGAAGCCAACAGGACATGTCTAGGATTGAACAATGGTCAATTAACGGGGAGGAAGATAACAGCAAAGCCCTGCTTCGCCCGGGCAGTCTTCTGTCAACGTAACTCTCCAGGCCTGTGCTGTAATACTTCAACGTAGGTCAATAACATGGCTTTCTATGGTACAGCCCAAGTATTTCAGCAGTTGTCATGTCAAAGAAGCTCAGGACTTCCCATAGCCATCTGGTTTGACACTCTGGGAAACAAGATGCTGGACTATATGGGCTTTTGGTCCATGGATGGAATTCTAACTCAAGAGGAAGATAAACTATCAATCTACCGTAATTGAGCCTGAGGCATGCTAGAACTGGCAGTAGTCTATTCCGTGGTGGATGGGTGGGTGCAATCTGTTGGTTAAAATAAAATAAATAAACTGAAATTTAATTCTCTAAATATTTATTTTGTTTTCTGTTAACCTAACATGAGATTGATTGATTGATTTCTAAAATATATTATTTGCCCCACAGCTAAAAGCTCTCAGCGCAATGTACAATTAAACAGAAATAAAATCCATATAAGTGAAATGATTTATGGACAGGGATGGGGAACCTGTGGCCCTTCAGATGTTGTTCAGATACATTTTCCCCACCTCTGAAAAGTGATCATATGAGATTGGACATCACAGAAACAATTATTCCCTGTCCAGTGTCACTGTATATTTCTTTGAAGCAACATCTGTATATGTGATGGACCCCATTAATTTCAATGGAGAGAATGGATTCACATTTGAGTTCCTCCGCTTACACAAAGCAGGTACTTCTTTGAAGCGAAGTGAATTCTTACTAGTGAGGAAATTCCAGTGTGTACTGCACCTGCAAGCAATCCCTGAATCAAAACCTGTGTAACTGTCTATTAAGTCCATGGTTTTGCATATATATATTCATGAGAGACATCTGAAAATAAAACCAGGTGTTCCCTAATGGTGCTTCAGTTAAAGAATTGCTTTTGAACTTCAGTTGTTGAAGAAAGGAAAATAAATACAAAAATGGCAACACATTGTGAGGCTCAATAAAATCAAACTGGATCAAGCACTTAAAAGGACAGACAAATTAGAACCATGAAAGAAGAGCTGCTTATGAACACAAACAGCTAATTTGCCACCTGCAAAAACAGCTACAAAGAAACTGGAAGATTGCAAAAGTCTGCATTCACACACAGCGATGTTAATACCAGAAGAAGAAGAAGAAGAAGAAGAAGAAGAAGAAGAAGAAGAAGAAGAAGAAGAAGAAGAAGAAGAAGAAGAAGAAGAAGAAGAAGAAGAAGAAGAAGAAGAAGAAGAAGAAGATCCACATGCGGAAAATCTTTGGGGTAATACTGGGCAAGGTATTTGTTCGAGCTGGAGTAAACTTGAAACACATATTTCCTATATACACTGAAGAACTGGCCTTTAGAAAAGATGTTTAAAGGAAATTGATCAAACTGATTTGGCTTATTGAAGTTAAATCTACACATGGTGACAGCACACCCATTTCTTGAAACGTGGGTCTGTCCCAGTCACATATGTAATCTGATCATTATAGCACAAAGACGTGTGGATGGGAGCTGAACTGTCCCTGGGCTTGCCCTTGATTTTTCCCTAGCCTATCCTTCCTCATCCTTGTGGACTCCAAACATTTTGTACTACACCTCCCAGCATTCCTAACCATTGGCCATGAAGGCTGAAGCATGTCCAAAACATTCTGGAGATCATCAGGTCGGTGAAGGCTGCTAGAGCTTCTCACCTGCCACTTTTCTCCCCGTCAAGCTTACTTCCAATACTGGAGCTCAGCTTGTGTGTCTGCTGGATGACATCAGGATAGATGCTGTGGAGAGGTAATCTGTGGGCAGGGTGGGTCTAGTACTTTACTCTGAGCCTGAGACAAAACATTTAGAAGATAATTTGCATGGGCAATGTGAAAAAACAAGGCAGTGCTGCTAACAATGTTACAGATACTGGCAAGATCAGTAAATGTGCATGTGATAGTTTTAGTTATATGAAAATTTAAATCCCAACCTTTTTGTGCTTATGCAGCACCTGGAATGGATAACAATAGGGTGACTATATAAAAAGGAGGACAGGACTCCTGTATCTATAACAGTTTCATAGAAAATGGAATTTCAGCAGGTGTAATTTGTATATATGGGGAACCTGGTGAAATTTCCTCTTTATCAGAACAGTCAAAGCTGCAGGTGCCCTGCCCTTTTTTAAATCTGGTCGCTCTAGTATAGCTCCTGCAGCTTTAACTGTTGTGATGAAGAGGGAATTTCACCAGGTTCTCTATATATACAAATGACACCTGCTGAAATTCCCTTTTTTATGCAACTGTTAAAGATACAGGCACCGTGTCCTTCTTTTCATATGGTTACCCTACTGATGCCTAAACTTATTCTTGGCAGTTCAAACTCTACTCTGGCACCAGCAGCCAGAGCAGCAAGAACACCCTTGGGAGAATTAATCTTCTTATTCCATATCTCTTCCTTTTTTCTCTCAGGACAGTAGGCCAGGAAAAATGAGAGGGGGAGGAAAGAATTAATCTGTACCTTTACTCACAGTGCAAGCCTAGGAATATTTGTTCATCAATTAATCTGTAGCATATTCAATGCCTGTTATTTCTTTTATTCCAGCTTCATCTTCAAAAACTTTATCTTTTCGATCTTTAGACTAGTACTTCACATTGCACTGGGTTTCCTAGGTGAACAGGCCCAAGGTGTCTCAGTTTTCTCACTTACACGAAGCAGGATATTCCACTATGAAAGTGGTATATAAAACGCAGGGGCCACACCTACTGTTTTATAGCAGTATTGAAGTACACTGACAACTGTTAGGGCCCATCAACACATACTATATACCGCTTTCATACCACTTTCATAGCATTATATCCTGCTTGGTGTAGATGTGTCAATGGGCCCCAACAGTTGTCAGTGCACTTCAGTCCCACTATAAAGCAGTAGTGTAGATCCTGCAGTGCACTTCAATACTACTGTAAAGCACTAGTATAGCTCCTGCCATTTATATACCACTTTCATACCACTTTCATAGTGGGATATCTTGCTTGGTGTAGATGAGCCCTAAGAGTCTACCTTCCTGGTTCTGCCTGTACTGGTTCAAAAGTAACTATTTTCTAAAATAAAGTGTTCTGTCTGTTTAATCTGTATGTCAAGGAAATGCTTGTGCAGTAACTGTATCCTTTTTTGAAAGTCTTTTTCCGTACAGTAATTTGAATTTAGATAATACATGCTATATTTTTAAACAAACAAACACACTAAATTTATCAGTATATGACTTATTTCAGAATATATAGTTAGGGTGGCTGTTTTAGTGTGAGACACACCATTATTTTTCTTTCAGAGATCTTAACATGTGGGACACAGCCCACCCACCTAGAAATATACTTTGACCCTTCTGTGCTCCCCCCTGATTTTTTTTTGGTGCCACCACTGTGTTGCAGAGGGGGGAAAGGGCCAGGAAGCCTTTGACAAGTTCTTAAGGAGGCACCAACCTATCCAACCATTTGCTGAAGGCAAGAGCACAGCAATAAGGCTACAATCTTATGTATGCTTACTTGGAAGTTGGTCCCATTGAACACAGTGAGTCTTACTTCTGCATAACTATGCATAGGACTGCACTGTAACATATATTTTCTATAACCAGGAACATGATGGAACTTTAATTGACAAATTCTATGAAATAATGCAGGAATATATATGTCAAACTTTGTGAACATCCTCAACATTCATTGACTGTATTTCTAAGGGTAAACTGAGCTTGAAACAAGTAACACTTGTTTACATCACCTTATTAGAAGGGTCTTTACCCAATAATGTAAAAAAAAATATATATGTATGTGACCCTGGCAGTTGATCATAGCAACATTCTCTAAAAGTGATGCCAGAGATCTGTATCTTTCACCTAGATTATATTGTCATTTTTTTATACTCTGCTGGAAGCTCAGCTCTCAAACTGCTTATTTTAATATATATCTCATAAATCAAAGGCTCAGATTCAATGAAAGCAACAGAACACAAAAAGGAGGCACTTTATATGTATCGTGGATATAAATTTTGAAGGATAAAAATGATTTGCCACCAAGCCTTTAATCAAAGGTGTCCTCATACTAGCAAAGGCATAATTTGATTTTGATTTCAATACATGGCACTCCAATGGCAGATACCTGACACACTGCAATCCAGTTTTGATCTCTGAGGCAATTAAGAGGATATTGTTATATGAGAGAAATGGGAATTGTTCTGTACTTCAAAGAAAATGCGACAGGCAAAGCACCAACAGGTGGCTTAATGGGGAAACAACTTTTATTAGGAAACACACCTGAGAACAAATAAATATTTTTTTCCAGTGCAAATTCAATTTCTCCAATGAACATATTACTTTCTTCTGCCAGATAGGAAGGCTGTCAGCATGCCTTTCATTTTCCTCTGCTGTTTATTTGAGGTTAGCAAAGAGGGAATACTGCAGCTTTTTTGTGCTCATACAAATGTTATGGGGTAGACGGGTATGGTTCACTGCAAATGTACAGTTGCCACCAAATTATACCTCAAAAAAAAATGTCAAGGCGAATCTGGAGGAACAATATCAGAGGAATTGTAAGAGAAGCAAAGAGAGTTGTAATACGTCCAGCTAAAATTGAAGTTTCGATTCTACACATCGTGTGTTCTTCTCACCAGCACTGGATATGATGTTGAAGAAATCCCCACACAAAGAGCTTCATCAAACCACGGTTATACTGTGCAATCATTGTGAATTGTATGCAAAGGACTCCAAAGTTTTCCAGTTTATAATCTGCTTTGACTGTGAAGTACTCCCATGCATCCTGCTTTAATCGTGCTTTAAAGCCCAAAGACCCAACCTATTTTGCTATCTCTTTAGGAGAGAATCATTTGTTGTTTTCCAAGCAGCCACTGGGGGCGCAAGAGGAGGATTTGATATGTTTAAAGTACAAATTAAACAAAGACTTACATCTGCGTAAGTGTTAAAGATAAAAACATCAAAATTGGCACAGTAATAGATATTAAGGAGGGCTTCAAGCATACCAAATTTGAATCAGATTGGGTCATCCATTGATTTTTTATGATTGTTTACATTTCCCCCCCCCCTTAAACCCTTTTCCTGGTATGCAAAGGATCTTAGGAGCGCTGCCGCCTGGGGTGTGATTTAGCTAACAAAAACAACAACAATAGCTTTACACTGTAGGGGATAATTCGAGGGAAGCAGGTATGTGGAATGAAGCCTAAAGTTGATAAGATCTGGAGGTTCCTACTGAAAAAAAACTTTTAAAAAATTGAGGGAATGAAAAAGATTTTACTTAGGGTGACCAACTGTCAGGATTTCCCCAGATTTGTCCTGGTTTTTGTTCTTTCCATGGTGTCAGGGGGGATTTTCTATAATTTTCAATAATGTCCTAGAATGACACACCTTCCTCTTTAAGGCTGTCATTAGCATGGCAGGAGGGAATGACATGCTTTCTTGAGGCACGTCATTCCCCCACCCCGAGCTCCAATTGAGGTCTTAAAGGGGAAAGTGGGTCATTCCTGGACATTATAGAAAAGGCCCCAATTGGAGTGGATGGTAGTGGTGCAGAATGAAATCCTTTCCCCTCCTCCACTCCAATCGGGTTCTTTAAGGTGGCGGGGGAATAACGTACTTTCTGCAGGACTCAGAAAGCTGCTTCCCCACACACACACTAGGTGTCCTCTTTTTTGGTTTCCCAAATATGGTCACCCTATTTTACTTTCAATAAGATGTTTTCCCTAAAGGATAGTGTTATGGCTTTCATTCAATGGGACATTACAGGGACCCTGACTTTGGTAATGTCACCTCCTCTATCTGTTTTTCTCAGCTAATTGCCATATTTGGCAAACATCTCTGCTAAATGCCTACAGTGGTGGCCAAAATTGTGGACACTTTTTGAAATTTTTGTGTTTTGCAACTTTGCATGCTTATAGAAAATGTTCTGTTTCACGAAATTCAAATATCAATTGAAAGAGAATTGAATGCTGAATTCAATACAAAAAACAGAATGCAAATATCTGCCGTAAAATAAAAGTATTGCAAAATTCTGCAATAAGATATAAGAGATCTGCATGGATGTATACAACAAGGATCAGAGAGATGAGATGGCTGATGATGCTTTTTTTCGTTTATTATCCAAATTTGCTAGGAGGAAAAGTGCATTCTATCAAAGGGAAGCAAAAATGAAGGTCTCGTAATTGCTCATATACCACCTGATTGCCCAAACCCAACACCATAATTGACTGTCTAGCTGGAACCTCTTGAACCATCTAATCACATTCTTTGAAATCTCAGGACAAATAGCAGCTCTTCTAAGGCATTCTGTATTTTCTTCCAAGCTTTCTGTTGCTCTATCTGAGCTGGTATCCTGATCACCAAGATATATAACTCAGTGCAGAGATAGCTACAACTGCTTTCTATGGGTACCAAGTGGGACAAGCTAACATACAGTCAGTTTACAATCACATTTGAAAACATTCCTGCCAAATTTGAGGCACAGAGTTGCACTAAAGGAACTGGTACTGTGGCAGCCAACATTTATTTATAAAGCATTTCTATACTGCCTTTCAGCTCTAAGAGCCCCCATAGTAGTTTACAACAATATGATTAAAAAGAGTGTTCAAGCCACAATAAAACAGCCACATAAAACCATAACTAGATAAAATTAAAACACATTGAGAGCCTGGAGGAATTTTTAAAAAGTGTAATCACCCACATAAAAAACAACAGAGAAAGGGCCCTGGCTAACTTCCCTTGGGACTGAAGTCTGCAATTGGGGCAATGCTTCTGAAACATGTCTTGTGTTGTCTGTCCCTCACCCCCCCCCCCCCGAAATATCACATGCCTTAGACCTGCACTTAAAAGGCAGCTTTATGTGAGAGGAGGCTGTCCTTCAAATATCCTGATCCCTTGCTGTTTAGGACTTAATAAGTCTAATAGCTACAGATGGGTGATTGGCACCTGAGGCCAGAATGGAACAATGGGTGGCATTAATGGCAGTTAAAGAACATCAGTTAGAAGGAGGACAGGGACAATTAGTGAATGGTTAGGGAGAGAATCCCAATCATTCTTCCATTTAGGATGGAGAGAAATAGTGAGAGGAATTAGATGCCAGAGTTAGGTAAGTTAGTCAGTGAGTAGAATCAGGACCAGAGCCTTATAGGGGACCCATAAATAAGGCACCTTGAATTGGGCCCAGACAGCCAGTGTAGTTAAACGAGCTGTGCTCAAAATTCTCCACCTTATTTATGGGCAGAGAAATTCAGATTTCAATTTCACTGAATTTCTTCAGGGGCAGGAGAAATTCTCAACAGTTTCTCACTGGTGGGGCTCACCATTGGTAGGGTTGTGGCACGGGCTTCTTTCTTTTTCATAAGTGCGTGGTTTTGGTTTTGGTGCTGCAACAGCTTTAACTGTAGTAGCAAGCTGGCCCCCATTTTTATCCACCGCAATGCATGTATGAGGGTGGGGAATATTGTGTCCAGCTCCAGAGAAGTGGTGGAGCTAGTATTGAGGCAAAATCTGTCCCCCAATTTCCTGCAACTTTTCTTCCCCTCGTGAAAAAAACTTCCATTGTTTCACTTCATTCTTAGGGTGTTTTTGAGTTTAGCTAATTAATGCTAGCCTCCCAGGCTGCCTGCATTTCCTGATCTGAAAAGGCGCTATGGGAGGAATTGCCTCATGATGTCCTCCCCTGGGTTTTAATTGAAGTATAGGAAGCTGAGAGGCTACAGGCTGCCAGAGATTATTGTACACAACAGGTTTGATGCAGCTATGCGACATTTGGTAATAGCAGCTGTTGACACTGTAAAGATGTCGGTCCTCTGTGCTGTGCCAGTGTGCCACTTCATTGCCATCAGTTATGATGGTGTCCTGGTAGAACAGTGTCACCACCCCTCCATCCTTAATACCGAATTGCAAGCACAGCAGTCTATAGAACTGGAAATACAAATCTTGGAGAATAGGACTTTTTATATCCTCATCAGAGTGATTCTGTGCAGACATCATGGGTATTGCGATGATTTATCAGTAGTCCTCATCATATTCCATCTGTTATAGGCGAAGGGAGGTGGTGGGCAAAAAGATCTAGTACATTTAGGAAGCATGTGTTTTTTCATCAAGTAAGGGAAACATGGCTAAAACCAGGGTTTCAATATCAGGGTTCCCTACTACGCTGGTAATTGCATTTTTGTGTCATTTCAGCTTAATACCAACTGTGCCCTGATGTTGACTCCTTCAGTTCACACCACATTTCTGCGTTCAAATCCTGTGCAGCCAGTGCTGCATTCTCCTGGACTGGCATCCCCGCTGCACTGTCCCACACCACAGCATGATAGGTTTTTGAGATACAAAAGTTGGTAGAGGGAGTAACAGAATGTGAGGATACAGCCAAAAAATGCTGCACAGAAGGGCTGTCTGTAGGGAACATGGCATGTCCTTTCTGAAGTAGAGGAATCCATTAGAGCAATGGGTGTTTCTTCAGATAATGTATATGAACACATAAGAGGGAAGAGTGTGAGGGCAAGCAGGCAGCAGCTCTACTCCAAGGACAAACCTTTGGAATGGGAAACGTTTTGTATCAGTCCCTCTGCCATTTAGAATCCTGTTTTTCCAAGGTTCTACACAGAACCTACACAGATACAAAGGTTCGCCACCATGGACATTCAGCACATGCGAGGAGGCAAGAATGGTGACAGATGGAATGGATTTAACAAAATCCATACACCCCTTGTCATTCCCTAAAGCAGAATGCCTCAATAGGCCTATGGTTACTTGTCTTTCTGGTGTATCTTTCAGAAGCCTTCCCTCACCTGATGCCCTG
The DNA here is from genome assembly GCF_023053635.1 of Elgaria multicarinata webbii. NCBI lineage: Eukaryota > Metazoa > Chordata > Lepidosauria > Squamata > Anguidae > Elgaria > Elgaria multicarinata. The sequence goes on from NC_086174.1 coordinate 121,095,251, forward strand.
CAGATTAGAGCTTCCAGCATTTAGGGCTACACCGCCCACCATTCCTAACCATTGACCATGCCACCCAGGCCTGATGGAGCCTCTGTCCTTCCTCCCTCAGGCCCTGGCCTGCAAGTTCATCTTGACTGCTAGTGTAGTGTAGTGATCAGAATACTGGAGTTGAACAAGGCAGACTTGCTTTTAAATCCCCACCAGCCATTGGGTGACCTCTCTCTGCCTAGCCTACCTCACAAGGCTGTTACTTGGGGAAAGTGGGGCAACACCGTGTACACTCCTTTGAGCCCCCTGGGGGAAGGGTGAGATGAAATGCAAATAAAATGTACAAGGGTCAAGGAGAGAGAGAGAGGGAAGCCAGCTCTATTATTATTATTATTATTATTATTATTATTATTATTATTATTATATTTATTTGTATCTCGCCTTTTGCCCAATGCTGCACCTCAAGGTGGCCTTACAAAGTTTAAAATATACATGGGGGGAAACAAAACCATAAACATTTAAAATACACAACAAAATTATAAGACATTAACATAGATGGAGGGCCAGACTATTCTCCAAAGGCCTGCTGGAACAAAAAAAGTTTTAGCCTGCTTCCGAAAGCCCATCAAGGAGGGAGCCAGCCTAGCTTCCCCAGGAAGAGAGTTCCAGAGCACCGGAGCAGCCACCGAGAAGGCCCTCTCCCATGTTCCCACCAAGCGCACCTGTGAAGAAGGTGGGACTGAAAGAAGGGCCTCTCCAGAAGATCTCAAAGCATGGGCAGGCTCATAAGGGAGAATACGTTCTTTCAAATAACCTGGACCCGAACCATATAGAGCTTTATAGGTCATAACCAGCACTTTGAATTGTGCCCGGAAACAGACTGGAAGCCAGTGGAGCTGTTTTAACAGGGGAGTTGTGTGCTCCCTGTAACCAGCCCCGGTCAACAATCTGGCTGCAGCTCTTTGAACCAGCTCTTTTGAGTGCTACATTGAATCCGTCCCATCCACCCAGCTGTGATCATGGGAGGATAGATTGGCTCTTTGTTTGTGCCAGGAAGACAATCTCACTGGCTGTATTTACTTTCCTACCTAATGAGAATTGGACGCTTTGACTATAATTATTGTGGAAAGGATAAAATGTCCTTTAAGCACTGGGTCAGCCTATTCTTTCCTTTATAATCAGACGGTGCCATTAGTACCAGAGATGAATTCTCTGTTTGGTGTGATGTCTCTTATCAAGCTGCTGAGCTACATTTCAGTGAGCCCCTTGATCAGTGAGATAAAATGTATCCAAACCACAGGATACCAAAGCATGGTTTTGTTTAACCCTGGGGATAGCTGTCTGCATAACGTAAGCCAACCGGCCTTATTTTATTTTGGTTTGAAGAGCAAGTTACAATAATACTTTTTTCCCATATTATGCCAGGTTAGCCAAGCAGAAAAGCCGGACGTAACTAAACTTCATTTTGCAGTTCGTTACAGTTAGATGCCATTCCCTGCATAAGGTCATGTTGTAGTAGGGTGACCAACTGTCAGGATTTCCCTAGATTTGTCCTGGTTTTTGTTCTTTCCATGGTGTCCGGGGGGATTTTCTATCATTTTCAATAATGTCCTGGAATGACACACCTTCCCCTTTAAGGCTGCCATTAGCATGGCAGGAGGGAATGACATGCTTTCTTGAGGCACATTATTCCCCCACCCTGAGCTCCAATTGAGGTCTTAAAGGGGAAAGTGGGTCATTCGTGGACATTATAGAAAAGGCCCCAATTGGAGTGGATGGTGGTGGTGCAAAATGAAATCCTTTCCCCTCCTCCACTCCAATCGGGTTCTTTAAGGTGGCGGAGGAATAATGTACTTTCTGCAGGACTCAGAAAGCTGCTTCCCCCACACACACACTAGGTGTCCTCTTTTTTGGTTTCCCAAATATGGTCACCCTATGTTGTAGGAAATACAAATAGTTAAGGGCGCAATCCTATGCATTTTTAGGCCAACCCCCCCCCCAACCTCCTACAACTCCCAGCATGCCCCAGCTTGCCATGGCTGCTTGGGGCATGCTGGCAGCTGTAGGAGTTTTTTCTTTCTCAACATACATGGGATTCCACCCTTAATCCATATAGCAAGGATGGGGAACTTGTGACCCTTGTGATGTTGTTGGACTACAACTCCCATCATCTCTAGCAATTGGTTGTGCTGATGGGAGTTGATGGGAATTGAAGTCCAATAAAATCTGGAGGGTGACAGGTTCCCCTCTGCTGCAGTAGAGATATGGGGGGGAAATGTAAATATGAGACTTTTATTGGTCGACTCTCTTTTCCTAAGTACCTCAAGTTGCTTAAAAAACATCTTTGCAGAAATTATCTTCATAGGTGGTACTGCAGGATGGGTATGGGAGTCTAATTCTCCATTATTATGGTCTGACTGCCTGGAGGCCCGACCTGGGGAGCCATTCTATTTGACGAATTCAGAGAGAATAAAAATGGAAGAGTTTGGGCTTTTCATAATTGGTACAGCAACCTGGGGTAGGTTTGAATTAAATCTCCATCATATTCAAATGTTGAACAAAGCGGAGAGAAAGAGCCAGAGAACCTCCTACCAGTCCCTGGTGTTTAGAATCATCTGCTGCAGTTTTGCCAATTGATTTGTGTTCTGTGCACTTTCTCTTAATGATTCTGTTTTGGTTTCCCGGACTTCTCATCTGGCTTCAACTTTCTTATTGAGACTTTCCCATTTAGATCTGAAAGCAGCAGTCCGATTTCTTTTGAAATCCTCAATTATTTTCTGATCCACAGTGCTGTTTCTGTTTCTGAATACATTGGGAGGTGCATGCTGTGCTCAGAAGCACAAACTGCTTCATCTGTTTTGTCCTCCTGAGGTTTTTGGTGGGTTCTTCTTCGTCTTTTATATAGCACTGCTCTGCTGTATTCCGTTATGTAAAATGTTTGCATATAAAATGTCATGCTTCATCATTGAAATCCTGCAGTTTTCATTTTTGATATCAACGTTGAAAGGAATTATTTCCTGATGTTTAATCCTCCATGTATTTTCTAATGGCCCCCTTTCCTTCTGCCTTCATGAATCTGTAGTAGGGCCGGCCCTATCATTAGGCAGAATGATATTTATTTATTTATTTATTTATTACATTTCTATACCGCCCAATAGCCGGAGCTCTCTGGGCGGTTCACAAAAATTAAAACCATTCAAAGTATAAAACAACAGTATAAAACCATCATATAAAATACAATATAAAAGCTCAACCAAATAAAAACAGCAGCAATGCAAAATTATAAATTTAAAACACCAAGTTAAAATGTATTTATAGATTGTTAAAATGCTGGGAGAATAAAAAGGTCTTCACCTGGCATCTAAAAGCATATAATGTAGGTGCCAAGCGAACCTCCTTAGGGAGCTCATTCCACAGCCGGGGTGCCACAGCAGAGAAGGCCCTCCGCCTGGTAGCCACCTGCCTCACTTCCTTTGGCAGGGGCTCACGGAGAAGGACCCGTGAGCCCCTGCCAAAGGAGAATGAGGTGGCCATCTCAGGCAACTAATTTAGGTGTCATGAAAATACAGCAGATTGTTATTTAATTTATTATTGTTGTATTTGTACTGCCAGAGAGGGGAAGAGGTGCTTGTGGGATTTTATTCCTGGGGTGCCAGAATTATTTGGCTTGGCTTGAGTACCATGCATCTTGATGCGGGTCAGCAGGCGGTTAAGAAAAGAAAAAGAAAAACCTCCATTTAGGCCAAGTGAGACTTCTTTCTTTTGTTAAACCTCCCATGCTTAAGGGGGCAGAGGAATTTCATAAAGCAACTGGGGATGGGGTGAGTATGGTGGTATCAATCTGAGGGCTTCTCTACATTTAAAAACACACACACACTGCCTTACCATGGCTCTTTCTGCAGCCACTTTCTTTCTTGGATGTGATTGGTACCATTACATGGGCAGCCATGTGGTTTGAAATTGAATACTTCCTCTATCTGCTTGCCCAATGTGCTCAGTTCACTTTAATGAGACACTGCCATCTGGTGGCACAATTATAGTGCAACGCCAAGATTACATGCTGGTAGATGGTGTGATTTCCCAGAAATTCCCACTATCTCTGGAGGTTTGAAACCTGCAAATTCCAGGGGACAGCATGGGAGGGGCCCTGGATGCTGATGACACATCATGTAACAAACTTCTGTGAGTGGCCAATCACGAGCATGCTATAAATCACTCATTTAAAGAAGCCTCTGAAATCAGGGTTCTGCATGCCTACACTGGAATAAATAAAAAGATAAACCTGAACTACATGCTATGTGATTAGTGTAACATGTAATGGGCTCTCAGTTTTGAATAGTGAGCCCAATTTTTGACTTTCACCTCTATTTGAACAACACCTCTATAAGTACTACTACAACAACAACAAAAAGCAAAGCATGAATGATCTTTGTACAGGGGAATTCAAGAGCCTTCCAGAAAACACCTAACACTTTTTTATTCAGGCTGCAATCAGGATCGTCTTTGAGACTGTCCCATGGAAATTGAGGGATTGTCCCTGTCTGCTCCTGGGATCCCCTGTGAGTCACAGGATGATCTTGGGATGATCCCTGCAAAAAAAGGCAGGTGTAGAAATGGCCTATCTCTCAGGCCCTGCATTCTAGAGGTGGGCAAAGCCAGAGGCAAAAGGAGGTGGGGCTAAAGGCAAAACAGCAGCAGCAGCAGATTGTAGCTTAAAGCTCTTACTGGCAGTAACTACGATATAGAAGAGGCATCTCAACTTTTTAGAATGGGTTAAAAGACTGCACAAAAGTTGGGAAACCACTAAATTATCAGTGGCCTGGGGAAAGGACTGTGGCCTTCTAGGGAACCCTGGAGGAAAACCAGGATGGCTGGATTTTGTTCCGGGGCCTGAGGTTCCCAACCTTTTATTAAGGTTTTTAAATAAATTGTAAGCCAGTCAACATTAAACTTCCTTCTTTTCTACTTAGGTGATAAAGAGTAAACAACTTTGTCTCTCAACAGATGAGCTGATGAAATGTACTTTCAAGTATAAAACAAAATGCCGCAGTATTAACTGAATTAATGCAGAAGGCTTCTTTCCTTGGTCTTTGGAGATAGTAGGAGAGGCACAGCTGTTCTGCCATATTCTACTGAGAAAAGTAAGAAAATATTAGCTGGTTTGGGGGGGAATCAAATCAGATGATTCAGATCAGGAGACTTTGCTTCAGAGTAAGATAGCTGAAACTTTTATGAAGGGTTGCATTAATTACATTAGCAGGTGACACTCCCCAGTCCTTTTTCTCTCTCTCCTGTCAACCATATAAAGTTACTTCAGATTAACTCAGAAATTACCTGAGATTTCTCAAAAGACAATTTAGCTTAGCACATACCTAGGTCCTTTCTACACCTAAGGGTTATCCCAGGAAAATGGAGGGATTGTCCCTGCCTGCTCCCAGGATCACCTGTGTAGCATTTGGATGCATAGGAACGATCCTGGGGGGAAAGGCAGGTGTAGAAACGGCCCAAGTCTTCCTTGTTCATCGGTAGGGATATCTATGACATTGAGCTATCTTCTGCTCCCAGAGAGATTACAGGCATTTTCATTTCTCTTCAGAAGGGGAGGGGGCAGCTTCCCAAATATGCTCTAAACTGAAGTGTTGGAGTAGGAGGTGCATAATCTATCAAACTCCTGGGTAGCTCCTTTGTCCAAAACTTTCTCTCCCTCTTTCCATCAGGCAGGGTATGTACTTGTCAGCTCAGTGAAATAAGATGGTATTGACAAAAAGGCTTGTATATCATTTAAAGTGTTCTAGTTCAAGTCAATATATCATCCTCTTCTGTCCAAAAATTGGGGAAGATCCAGACATTGCCAAAAAGAGAATCGGAGGGGAATGAAACCATCAGCATCTTCTGTGGGTAGTTTTAAAGTCTGAATACAATATTCTTTTGTAACATCTTTTTTCACTGCATTACAACATGAAAATGTGCAATGGAACCCTATTACAACTCTTGCGCCAGCATTATACAGTATTATACAAGTCTATGCCTTATGGGATCGAAGGAGGTATGTCTCAGCATATAGAGCTGTCTTACATTGTCAGACTATTGTTTCATCAAGGACACTATTCCCTACTGTTGCCTTCTCCAACCTGGTGCCCTCCAGATGTTTTGGACTATAACACCCATCAGCCCTAACCAGCATGGCAATTACTGGGGATGATGGGATTTGTGATCCAAAACTTCTGGAGGGCAGCAAGTGGGAGAAAGCTACTCCAGCCTGATTACCAGCAGCTAGCCAGGGCCTCAGACAGAGGCCTTTCTTAGCCCAGATTCATGAGATCCTTTAACTGGAAACACTAGGAACTGATATGTGCAGAGTATGTGTTCTGACCCTCAGGGGATTCAGCCACAACTGCAAAATATTTGTATACTGCCCTTTTCCTAAGGAACATTATAGATGGGTTTAATCCTCACAACAATCAGGAAGGTTAGACAGAGAGAGAGAGAGAAAGAGAGAGAGACTGGGTTAGGGTCATCCAATGGGTTTAGTGGGATCTGAACACAAGTTTCCTCAGACCCAACCTACATCGAAGATTCTATCCACTATTACAACATTGTCTCTCTTTCAGGTGAACTGGCTTATACTATCAAATGCAAAGTGGCCCTGAGTCGTGGTTCAATCATTCAAAGAAGCAGTCAAAGAAGAACCATGAGGACTTGTAAGACCCACTTCCCATGCTACATCAGAAGCAGAAGGGACAGAGAAGTGAGGATGCATCTGAGCATGAATAGCATCAGGCAGGGGAGCCAATAGGTAAGCACTAAGACAAAAGTAAGATCTATAATGAATAATTTGGGAAACATTGGTTTCAACATTCACCAGCAGTATCTGAAGCAATGTCTCCTCTCAGGCCCTTGTCAAAGTGATGGGCCCATCTGTTTGACTAGTGCCTGAGAGGAGGCATTACTTCAGATATGCAAGGATGTTAAGAAACAGTCGACACAAACTTTGCAAAAGGAAACAAAAAAGGAGTCTAGCCTATCTTCCCTGAAGAAATAAAATTTAAAAACAATCAGAGGAAAGTATCATATAAACCCCTAATGCTTGAAGTTTCAAGAAGCTTTGGCAATGGCATCAAGAAGTGAAATAGTTATGGCATGAAAGGGAATAAGCAATTGGCTAAAGAACAGACCACTCATGTCTGCCTCCTCTTTTCTCTTTTCAAAATGGAGAACAGGGAGGATGAGGTGCCACAATGATATGCATCATAACCTGTGGTTTTTCAACATATTAAGGAAGTGGGAAAGTTAGAGAACAAATAAAGTTAGAGTTGACAGGGTGGGTGAGTGTTACAGGTTTTTTTTCCTTTTTAAAAGTTATCAACATGCATGTAATATTGGACATGTAAAAAAACAAAAATGTTATGTAAGCTGTCTACCAAGGGACTGTCTCCACAGCGCCAAGTTGGTACCACTCTGCCGCCAAGCCCCGCCATATGGCTGGTGTAGGATGGTGGCGAGTAGTCTTGATGCACGGGCTTTCCAGCAGTCATTGGGCTTGCTGGTCCTGCCCTCTGCCCAGGCGGATGGAGCCCAGGTTGCCATCTGCCCGGCCACGCCTCTGCTGTGACTCTAGAGCGAGGATAGATGGCAGATGCATCGTACTAGCCTCACTTCAGAGAAAAGAGTTGGGGCAAGTCCCTGACTTTTTTCCTCTGCAGCTTTGCCAGAAAGGCCTGGGATGGGTGCGCAGTGGCTGCTGCCACCACATACACACACACACACACACACACACACACACACTGGGGCTTTCTGTGCATTTAGACAGCCCCCAACTCTGGGTGAAAAGAAGCTGTGAATTGTGATAATCCGGGCAGGATCTACACTAGTGCTTATAATGGTTTATAATGGTTATGACAACTGTTCAGGCACAGGACACATTACATATACCATTTTCATACTGTTTTTAAAGTGTTATATCCTGCTTGGTGTAGATCAGGCCCAGAGTCAGGAGACTGAAATTTGTATTAGCGAGCTCCAACTGTGTAAGAGGCATACCAGTCCGCATGACAGAACAGCCCATCAAGGGTTGATTTATCCTTGAGGAGCTGTACCATGAGGCGGCCATTGTTATGAATATGCAACCTCCAACCAGGGCTTTGGGGTATTGTTGTGTCATGCGAACCCAGATGATGGAGTTAAAGGGTTAAACAAACTTCACATAATCCTATCACAGACAGTAGTTTATGTGAGGTTGTTTAACCCTCAAATAATCCCTGCTGGCTGGGCTCACATAACATGACAAACCCTGGTCGGGGCTTACATATTTATAATGGCAGTGGTGTGCACTGCAGCTCCTCGAGGGTATATTAATCCTCCATGAGCTGTTGTGTCATGCGAACCAGGTCATTGTATAACGGTTTTAAATTGGCACCAAAGTAGTGTAAAATGAAGACAGAGACTTCTCATTCTACAAACAGTGATAGATGTTATTGATTCAACTTTCTGTCTCCTGATAAATAAAGCAATGCTCTCTTGAAGTATAATGCTTTAGAACATTGTAAATCATCACCCATTAATGACCTTTTTTGTACTTTCTAGTATTTGGTAGGTTTTACATGTTTTTTCACTCCCTAATCAAAATTATAAGGAAAAAAAGTGACATTGCAGCTCAGTAAAAAATAATGCACTTGAAAGTAATGGGCTAATTAAACAAATTGATTCTTTTATAACCTATCTTTCTAACAACCTGTGCTTTTTTCCTAGTTTACTGATTTAAACACTGGAGCATTTTGCCCTTCAATATTAAAAGCTGTCAGACATAAGTCTAGGTAATGGACAGTTTGTATCTAACCCACTCAATTTTAATTTTGCAAGTCACACAAAATGAACAAATTCATCATATCCAATTGAGGAGGGAAATACTGCTGATTGTTGAAACCAATGTTTCCCAATTATTTATCATGGAACTAGACAAAAACATCTTACTTTTGTCTTACTGTTGGCTCCACATCATGATCCACAAGCCCCAGCGAACCCCAAGCTATTGCATGTTAAAACACATCCTCATTTTAGTATCTCACTAAGATATTAAAATAATGTTTCAAGATAGGTTTCCATTGGCATCTGATGCCTTGGGAAATCGATAATACCTAGTAGAACAAGTGTTGGAGAATATTGCCATTGTCATGTGGTTTAAAGAAATTTCTTACACAAGGGGTGGCGCTGTGTGAGAGCAGTAAAGTTTTGAATACTAGCCTTCATTGGCACAACAGGTTTTCAAGTGCTAGAGGTCACTTATGCTAGCACTACAACCATTGCATAAGTGCAGCAGGCCCATTAGTTAATGCCCAGTGTTTCTCTAGGGATGGGTGAGAATTTCTTTTCAATTTTGATTAGAGTTTATCAAAAAAATTTAAAAAAATCTTCATATTCAGGATGGAAAGAATTTTAAAAAATCTGAATGTGGGGAAAATCAAAACTGGCACAGCTCTGAGTGCTTAGTTCTTAAAAGACACAGTGTGAATCCCTGTGTTATTTTGTCATTTAAGCATTGAACTGAGGCTGCCACCTCTTTTCCCCCCCGTCACTTTCCTCATCTTAATATGGCAGGCAGGTACTCCCTGGTCCTCCATATGCCTACTGAATTTGGCCAGTGCAGATGGCTGAAAATTTCATTTTGGTTTCCTTTTAGTAAGAATTTACCAACAACCACGAAATTCTTCATATGCAGAAAAGAAAGAAGTTGAGATAGGAAAACTTCAAATGCAGGAGAAGGTAAAACTGGCAGATGCGTCCATCCCTATGTCTTTCCAACCCTAGGAAGTGTAGCCTGCAACAACATCCGCAACCAGCATTAGCATTGAGCGAGACAAGCCACAGAAGGGTATTGTAAAACTTTGATCGATTACTAATAATTAGGAAGTCAAAATGTACTGAGCACAGTTGACAGAATTAGTATTTGACACAGCTTAAACTTCCCCAAGTTCTTTACCGATATTTTTCCAGCTTTCAAGCTGAATAAGATAGGTGTGTGTGTGTAAGAAGTAGGTAAGTCCGGGATCGTCCCCCCTCCCTCCCCAAAGGCCCTTAGGTGTAGAAAGGGGGACAGATACACACACACACACTTACCTGCTTCTGGGATTGTCCCTGGGCATCTAAACAGAAGCGCAACATCCCGCAAGGGAAGAGGGACATCGCGCCCATCACGCCTGCCTTTTTTTAAAAAAAAAACAGGAACCGGAGCAGAATTGTGCTCCAGTGAAAAAGTAAGTTAAAAAATAACCAAAAAAAGTCCCAACCCCACTCCCCCTCAATGCCCCTGGACTCCCCCCAGCCCGGCTCCTTCCCTCTGCTGACCCCCGCTAATCGCGGGGAGGAGAGAAGAAGTCGATCCCTCCCGGGAAAATGGAGGGATCGACCCTGCCTGCTGCAGGAATCCCCTGTATGTTATTTGGACGCACAGCAGTGATCCTGGGGAAAATCAAAGGTGTAGAAAGGGCCTGTGTGTGTGTGTTGGGCATAGGGAACAACCTCTAACCTGGACATCATTTCAGATAGCATCTTCTCTTCAGCTAACCTACCTGCTTAAAAAAATATTCACATAACCGTTCTGTGCATGACTGGCTGCTTTTGTTTTAACAGCCTGGACTGCACTGTGCATGAGACAAATGGATTATCTGAGTAATTCCCCTAGAAGAAATATTATTTTGATGATGATGCACAACCATTGTGATTTAGCCTGATGTGCAATGATTCTGCTGTCCTTTTTGCCATGTGCACAGGGTAGGCCTATGGTCCATTTGGAATTCACCAGGAGAAGAGCCTTTAGTGTGGTGGCCCTTTCTCTTTGGAACTCCCTGCCCCTGGAGATCAAGCAGGTGCCCAACACTAGGCTGCTTCCAGCACCCTCCTGAAACTCACTCTATTTCGAGAAGACTTTCTTAACTCAACTGACTAGCCACTGTTTTTACTGGTCCTTTGTTTTTAAAATTTACAATTTTAATTAGCTTTTTAAATCTTTTTGTGAACCGCCCAGAGAGCTCCGGCTATTGGGCGGTATAGAAATGTAATAAATAAATAAATAAATAAATCTTCTTTCTTTTTACTGTTTTTATCTATATGCACCACTCTGGAATCTATTTTAGATATGGAGTGGTATATAAATATTGTAAATAAATAAATAATAAATATAAAAAGAAGTTCCAAGAATTGCTCCTAGGGCTGAATTATTTGAGCACTCAGCAATTTCAAAACATCTGAATTCCTTTAAACTGTTGCTCTTCCACCAAAGCAATACTTCCCATTCATTCCCCCTCACTATAATTCTGTGGATTTATGGGAAATAAAGATGAAGATCCTCCATAGAATTAGTCTTCGTGCTGCCTGTCAAGCTAGTCTTCTTTGCTCAGGCTCTTAATATAGTTCTTAACATGCCAGCTTAATCTCTCAAAATCGAGCCTCATGTCTTGGTAATATGCATATTTCAGTGACAAATTAGATTTAACTGCTTCAAAGCAGTTACCAAACTGTTTTCATCATCATCATCGTCGTCATCATCAACATCTGTTGGTGGCTTGACTAGAACATAACAAATCTGCCAAGCACAGCTAAATCTGAATCAAACCAAAATAAATAAGAAATGGGTTTTCTACTCCAGGTTTATTTTCAGATTGGTCTGTTAGCACAGGCAGACTGTAGAGTCGACACCTGCAATTAATTTTAATAATAAACAATGATCTATGGTTCCAACATTAACAGACAGCTCTGCTACGAAATGTTGGACCTACCTGCTCTCCCACTAAACCTCACGCAGGCTTAGGAATGGATCCAATGTTCATTTCACCTCTATTAATTAGGTGCAGGGGCTAATAGAGATGCATATACTCCACCAACTCTACAAATTAAACTCCAGAAATGAATTCCCTTGACTACTTTCGGCTATGCAGCCAACACAAATCTATAATCCAGCAGAAGGCAAAGGAATTAGCTTTCTGTGAGAAAGGGAGGGAGAGAGGGAGGGAGGGAACAGACACGCTCTATTTCACAAAATACATACCTCCAGATTAACAGGATGCTGTATTCATGCTCAGTGCCTGCAAAGACTTTTCTGTGCTCCTTTTGTACCTTTATTTGTTTGTGAGTGTCTGAGTGCATAAAGTGGAGAATTCCCATCGTTACCATTACCCTTTAGAAAAGGAAAAGGAAACTGTAGTAAATTTCATTAAACTTTCAATACATTTGGAATGTGTTATTAACGGCACGATTCAACGATCATGTCAGAAGAATGGGGGAGTGAGTGAATCCCCCTTAGCTCAATTTTACCACTTTCACGTTGAGTTATCAGTTGCATCGCAGGACCTTTTCGTGATGCAAAAAATAATTTTATTTTGCCCTATAGACATTAACATGCTGTTAAGTGTAGATACTTTGCTATTATATTATTATCTAGGCTGCAGTAAAAATGAGATGTCGTTTCTATGCCCTGGGAACTGAAACACTTCTCACTTTAGCAATATCATAATGTTCAATGGAATGTTTAGATAATAAAAATTCCTGTTGTAATTGAAGTATTACAAGTAGTGTATCTGGGAAAATACTATACAGAAGGACACCAAATGGCCATTGAAAAATGCATTGGTTAATTCTGAATGGCCATAGGAAATCAATTGGAGGAGTTTAGGGACAATCTTCAAATCAAAACACCTGCAACAGATAAGCAGTTGGTTTTTTGTAACAACAGCAACTCCAAAATACATTCTTACAGAGGTTTTTAGGGAGTGTGAATATAATTGATGGTTTCATGTAATGTTTACTAGGGCTGTGCAAGGACTTCCCAACAGGTTTCAGAATCAGCCCCAATCTGCCTCTGCTCACTTCAGACCCAGTCCAAGCCACTTCGGATCTGGATTTGAAGTGAGATTCAGACATCTGAAGCAGGTCAGATGTTGTGGACTTACCTGACCTGGGCAGGATCTACACTGCTGCTTTATAATGGTTTATAATGGTTTTGACAACTGTTCATTACATATACCGTTTTCAAACTGTTTTCAAAGTGTTATAACCTGCTTGGTGTAGATCTGGCCCTGCCCCCTTGCACCCGGCAGCTACCCATCCTTCATGAGAGCTACTATGTTTAAGGAAGACGGAGGCTTTCTATTGTCATAGATCCACTGTTGTAAGCAACGGTAGCCTTAACGGGCCATTTCTGGAGTACGTCAGACCTGATCTAACCTTCTCCATACCACTTCAGCCCAAACCAGATTTAGACCAAAGTGGTCCAAATCAGTCCACTTCAGTTTGGAATTCGGACCCAGATCCAAAGTGGTGCACAGCCCTAATGTCTACTTTGTATGGCTCTTGTGACGTATCTTTGTATCTGTGTGAGCCTGATGCCTTGTTTTGTTATTGTCAAAAGCCTGCCTAGTAGTTGCTGGGTGATATTCTGAAGTGGCTAGTGAAGATCAGGTGTAGGAAGCAAGTGGTTGTGTTTTGCCAGGAAGCTGCCCTAAGATCTTGCCAAATGACGGTTATACAAGCAGACAGTAAAAACCCAGATAAATACTCCAAAACAGTAATGAATGCAACAGGAGGAGCTTTGGGAGTCAAAAGAAGAATGTACCCAAGAGCAAGACCTGGTTATGGAGGCATTTGGCTGGGGTGGAGGTTTGGGAAATTTGGCCTAAGGTAAAAGAAGTAATTCAGATGCTTGTAGTAGCAACAGTGTTTCTTGAATCCTTAAAAATTATCAATAAGCAGTCTTTTGAAAACCCCAAAGTAAATATTAGTATTCCCTTATGTACAAAATATCCCTTTAATACACTAACTTGTTTAATACTTCATCTCTCTGTTGTTGGTTTCCATCTTATATCTAAGCCTCTTTTACCAGGTACTGGGAGATTTTAAAGTATTCTGCACTCCCCTCCCCCCGTTATACTGAAAAACAAAGGAACAAACAACTGCTAGTGAAATATAGCTTCTGTTTGCAGGACATCTGGAAACTGAGGTGCTTCTCTTGATATCACAATTAGTAAGTTCTACATTGTATTAGTCTTGTGCTGAATTCCTTCTCACATTTTCACTCTTCTGCCCCAGCTTGTCTGCCTGCTCTAGATATGAACTCAAGGCACTGCATTGGTTGGGTTGCCTGAAGCATTACTTGGGCACATACTCTACCAACACTCACTGGACCAGATCAACACCAAGAAGGATATAACACTATGGCCCTTTCTACACCTAAGGGTATAAAGGGAAGGAGAGGGCAATCCCAGACTTACCTGCTTCTGGGATCGTCCCAGGGCACCCAGGCCGCAGTGCGACATCACAGAAGGGGAGAGGGGCGTCATGCCCATTGCGGCCGCCATTTTTTTAAAAAAGAAGAGGAGCTGGAATGCACTTGCACTTCAGCAAAAACTAAGATTAAAAAGGCCCACCCCCGCTCCCACCCCCACCCCCCGAAGTCCCTGCATTCCTCCCAGCTCATCTCCTTACCTCTGCTAACCCCCACTACTTGACGGGAGGAGGGAAGAAGCCAGGATGGACGCCCACACCTCCCGTGGTCTCGGGATGATCCCGAGACCATGAGAAGAATCAGGTTTTCCCACGGGTTTTTTCTCCCTTGGAAAACCCATGCCCGTGTCCTCCCCCCCTGCCCCCAGGAGTCCCTGTATGTCATTTGGATGCACAGGGACTCAGCTGTGACCAGCCCAGACTATTGGGCTGGTGTAGAAACAGCCTATGAAAGCAGGTTGAAAACATTATTTGGAATGTGTCATGGGCCCCAACAGTTGTCAGTGCACTTCAATACCATTATAAAGCAGTAGTGTTGTTCCTACCCTGGTCAGATTGAATGGAAGATGAAATCCATCTTCTGTAAAAGAGATGTCTGGAAACTGAACCAGATTTGGGCCTAGGCAGGCCAAATCAGCCTGCTTCAACTCAGATTCAGACTTTAGGACTGAGGCAAAGCACAGCCCTAGTGACATGCTTAATAATTGCCACCAGGTGTTTTACTTGTAGGATTGTCATGGGGCACATTTGATCCCATTACTGGATTGGTAAAGTCACTTTTTCAATCAATGGAGGATTAAAAGGATCTGTGTTAGGAGAGTTTGGCAAGAACTTTCATGTGACCTGTTGCTCCCAGTACAGACAACTGTGAATTGATGGAACAGTGTCCTGGCTCACTATAAGAAAGTGTCATATCTAACATTGTCAACACACCTACATTCATTTGAGAGAAGGGGGTGATACAAGCTGGGAAAGTATTTTTAAAAAGCTCTTTCTGTGCCACATGCTGTTTGTATGTGTAAAGCCAAGCTCTAGAATGAATAAATCATCTTGAGTACAACTCAAGTATTAATTGGATGTAGACTAATTGGTCCCCTCACTTTTTGTGTGAAATAAAACAACCGCTTTGTGTTTCTCTCGAAGTGAAAAATGTACAATTCAATTTTAATGGCATTTTAAACATTTCCATCTGAGAAAAGTTGAAGTATTAATTTAGTGGAGCCGCTTCTGCCGAAGAAAAACTCTACAAGCAGATTGTAATTTACAAAAACAAGTTCTTCAGTGTTTCTATATCTCTATATCGTCACATAAGTAGTGGACTTCAATATGATGTTTGGTTTTAACCAGTTAAACAAATCTGTATGTTTTAACTAATTCCTTTATAGTAGGGACATGGGAGCACAAATGAAATGATCCATTGCAATTTCTGTTTAATGACTTTGGTCTGGCATGATATTCCAGATCTAAATATCAATAAAAGCAGAATGGACCATAACAAAATAAAGGAATGAATTGTTTTGTATCTTTATAAGTGACCTATGTGGAAGACTGCTTCCACAGGCAGGCCTCACTTACTCGATGGAGGAAACAGTCTGTTTAGAACAAGGGCGGGCAACATGTGGCCCACAAGATGTGTGTGGGCCCCAGTGGTCTCAGGTGTGGCTTGGGCCACTGAAATTCATGGCTGTGCCCCCCCCCCAAAATAATCTGTTTGCTGCTGAATGTCATCAGCAAACTGCTGCAGAAGGATAAAAAAAGACAACAGTAACTTGAAAACGAGCTAGGTTTGACCTTTTTACCCCTACACAGTGGTAATTCAGTAGTAAACTGCCAATATTTTTTGTTGCTGCCAGATTCAGCAGCAGGGGTGTGGTCTGTGAGGGAGATCCAAGGGAATCAACAATGACCCGTGGAACACTTGAAGCTGCCCAGTCCTGGTTTAGAAGCTGCATGTTCCAACCAATGCACAATTGCTGAACCCCTAAGAAACTCACTCCCAGGTTTCCTGAAGTCCATCTGGATTCCCATACTTGAGTTGCAGGGTCTGTTCACATAACACACTAAGGCCATGGCTAGACCAGGCCTATATCCCAGGATTGTCCCAGGATCATCCCTGAGCATCCAAATGACACACAGGGGATCCCAGGAGCAGGCAGGGACAAGCCCTCCATTTGCCTGGGATAATCCTTAGGTCTAGCTAAGGCCTAAGTCACACTCAGTGGTTGAGTCCGAGTTGTTTTGAACCATGGATCGTTTCTTGAACCGTGGGCTATTGTGTTGTCTGAACGCAGCTAGGGTGTCTTATTAATCTTGCAGTGTGGCTTGTTAGCCACCCTGAACAATCCAAAAACAAGCACTGGTTCCCAAGGTACTTGGGGGGGGGGGAATAATGTACACTGCATGGTTAACAAGCCACATGGCTGCATTCAGACAACCCACACTCAACCCATTCACATGATCACGGGGGGAGGGAGTGTAAATTATTCATGAGGCAGGGAGGGGTAGGAGAACCACGATGTATGCGGCCATCACATGACCATTATCCCTGCAAAGTGCCACGGTTTACTTATCCTTCCCGAAACCATGGATAACTTTGCAGCCTGCTGCTACTTCTCCTGCATATCCTAGTGGGTGCCGTAGCGCAAATCAGGCCACAAGAGCCGACTCAGCCGCTTGATGGGCAGCGCAATCATAGAAAAAATCCACACCGGCAAGAGCACGTTGTTCTGTTTGTTTTTGTAGTGAGAAGAAATACCCATAGAGTTCTCGTCAGATGACACTGGAACCAACATGGATGTCTGCTAACCCTGCTGCAGCAGGTGGGTAGTGGGCATGGGTATTTCAACCACGGGGGGGGGGCACCCACCACACAATACGCTAAGCCACCATGGACCGTGTTTTTGAGCAATCCATGGTGGGCTAATGTGATGTTTGAACAGGTCCTTAGAGTGTTGAGTGGACAGCCCCACTGAAGTAAATGTACAAGAAATAATGGGAAGAGCTCCAGGATTCCTTTGCTCAGTTCTCCAGTACACTTGATATCAGGTTTATAAGGAGCACAATTGCATTATCAGAAATGAGGAGATGGTTAAATCTTTCTACTGGATCAATGGGGGAAGGGAGTATTCCTTGGAACAACTGCATCACATGAACACCTCTCCAGAGCTTCTCAGCATTTAGACTTGGCGCCAACCAAGGGTTGCCAATCAAAATAGAGTTGAAACCACAAGAAGTTGTTGAAACCAAATGAAGCTGTTACAAAATAAGGGTGGAGGGAGCAAGCATGGGTGTCCCGCATGCCTTCTTTCCCCCTTCAACAAAGTATAAAAATGGGTCTAATTTATTACCTCACATGTGGTGAGCTCCAAAAGTCCTTTGAGGCCCACTGTGAGATCTACATGTTCCACCTTGCATGTTACAAGAAGAAGAAGAAAAGCAAACACCATCTCTTGTACTTCTTGTTTCATAATGTCTGTACTTGTTCTGGAGTGTGTAGAGAGTTGAAACATGGATGGGAAACTGTTTGAATGCACGTTAAAGCCCGTTAAATTACAATGCAGAGTGTTATTGCTGGGAATAAAGCAAGTCTGACATCACTGGTCTTCGTATCAGAAATATGAGTACAAATCATGCGGGCTCTGTGAATACGGAGCCTGCCTATTTCAGAGCAATATGAATGTTCAGAGGTCTTTTGGCATTTCAAGCGAAACAAATGTAAACTCTCAGCACTGCAGCAACTACAAAAAAAACCTGGTAACTTAACAGATCCCTAAGCAGGTGGGGGAAATAGATATTTCAATAACATCTAATATTAGCCCTACTTGTAGCAAATGCCACATGCCCAGTTTTTATTGGGCTGTTTATATTGTTATGTTTATTGTTGTTTTTATGCTGTTGTATTTTATGTTCACTGCTGTGATACTTTGTGAAAAGCACTATATAAATTTCAGGGGAAATATGGGGCAGGGGCTTTGTGAAAAGCAATATATAAATTTGGAAAAAATACGGGGCGGGGGCTAAATTGGTGGAGATCAGGTAGCAGGTGGGTCTTGCATATTTTATTAAAGGCCCCTCTGCTCCCCCCCAAAATAATCTGAGCACTCATTTTGTCTACCTGCTTGAAAGGGCTCTGACAGATTCCACCCGCCCCAGGCCGTGTTTGTTCAATGCCGCTTTGCCTTCTGATTCCCCCCAAACCTCAGAGCATCGCAGCTGCGAAGTGGAATCAAAAGAGCTACATGGCAGGAGTGAGTGTGGACTAACTAGCCTGGGGAAAATCCCAGCGCTGTCGTCAGACAGCAGGAATGGGAAACTGCAAAGCCCTTTTCTTTTTTAATGGTAACTCTGTGCAACTTTGAAAACATGTAGCAGCTCATCTGCGCCGCTACAGTTCATGCATTATATATCTTCAATGCCCTTACTTTCGTTCTCCAACCTTTACATTGCTATGGCTTGTTGAGCCCACCCCCTGTTCTGCATTCCCGCACCTACCTTGCACTGGGATCCACTTCTTGGTACGCCCACTCACTTAACTGTATATAGACACATTTCTCAAGCTCCTCCCACTCTTACTCAGCCAATCTGCACTCCCCCTCAACCACCCAATCAACACTCAGGCATTCAACCCCACTCTACAAATTGTAAATACCTTGAGGCCTACTTATTTCCTGAACCTTATACATAATATAAACAATAACTTTGTATATATATTTACATTCATAACATATAAGGCAGCTGAACATCACAGGAGCAATTGATAAAGTCATGGTAAAATGACACTTCAAAAAAGTGTAGTTTCACAGGGAAAAGCCCAGTACAGCTGCGAATTTGCAGCTGCGTCATTTAAACAATGGGGCGCAACTGTGCAACCATGACAGGGGTATATAGGGTGTATAGACAAGAGTTTCTTCTGATAAGAAACTCATTTTGCCATCATGAAATCTCAAGAATGTTTTCTGCTTTCAGAATTAGACCTCACTGGAGTGGGCCAACAGATACTCCTACCTAACTGGAACTCTTGAAACTGCCTATGTAAAGAATTATTGCAGTTGAGTCTATCAGGTTTTAAGGAGAGGCAGGCAGGCATAAACTTTGAGCAGCTCGATATTATTCTAGTGAGTTGTAATTCTGCCAGGCCCTAAGAGGCTTATATTTGTGCCTTAAACAGCATGGATTTTATTTGCCAAGGAGACGCAGAAACATTCCCTGCTAGGATTGTCCTATTTTCTGCCAGTTCACTACAGATCTTCTCCAGACTGGTGTCTCTGGCTTCAGATGTTGCTTTTAGTTCTTTCACTAGATTAATTTCAGCAAGTTTGGTGTAGCAATTATGTGCAAAAGATAAAGGCCATAGTTAAGATCTTGAAATATATTTGGAAAGCTGCAGAAACATACATTGCTCTGACAGGAAAAACTCTCCAATACAATAGATAATACTTATCATCAAAAAGCAGACATCCAAGCAGCCAGTCAGCTTCTACATGTGATAATGTGATCACACTGAGACAACTGACGGAAGGATGGTGTTGTGCTGAAGGATAATTTCTGTACGAACGTTAGTTTTCTGTTAAAACATTTTTCCCAGATGAATACTCCTTTGATACTGCTAAAGGGGCTTTCTTGGATCTGGTCTTTGCAATTAAACAAAATTAGCTCTTGTGCTTAACCAGACAAAGTGGAATCTAAAACAGAAATAACGTTTAAAGAAATGGAATAAGCTGTTGGCCAATATTTTTACCCTCACATATAGATTATGTACAGAATCTCTCAGAGGAATTGAGACAACCACCAGTTAACTCACAGAAGGGACTACATTCAATTATATACACAGGCAGAAGACGATAATAGAATAGCCTTCCCCCGACCTGGTGCCATCCAGATGTTTTGGGTGACGACTCCCAGAGCTGTCATGGGAACTGTAGTCCAACACATCTAGAGGGCACCCAGTTGGGGAAATCTGTAATAGTCAGCAGACAGTCTGAGAAGCCTATTCTCCAGCTGCATTCAACCTGCTGCATTCCAGGGCTGTTGGACTATAACTCCCATCATTCCCACCTCAGTTACACCTCATTCCTCAGCAAATTCTAGAGCTAGGCTGAAAGTTACTCCCTACCTTTACAGCCCCATTTTCTAGTGGCAAATGTGAGGAGGCACTTCCTGTGATTTGCAGGGCTGAACAGGAGAAAACCTACAATACTTGTGTTTGAAACTGCTGGTGGCAGAGGCTCATTTCCCCCTTTCTGTTTTGTGTTTTTTTAAGGAATTTTTTCTACAGCAGACAACATCACCACACACACACACACACACACACACATATACCTCCATGGAAGGACTTTATACTGTGATGCAATATCCTTCCAGGCAGGGATGTTGCAAGACACTTACTAGATTCAAGGGCCAATCTGTCTATTGGCAACAATGGAATGTTTCCCCCCCTAAATTTAGCTGTCATGTGGAGGGGGGATTTGGGGGCCACAGAGCATAGGGAGGGTTGGCTTAATCCTCCCCTATGTGATCCCCCTGGAAATCCCACCCCACCTCACCCAGAGAATTAAGCTTTAGCGGACGGAGGGATCTCATTGTAGCTATATTTCCAGGTCCATCAGGTACACATGAATGTGAATTTCTGTACTTATGCGAATGTGCAGAAATAACTTTTTGTTGTTGGTTGTGGAATGTTCATTGTTTGTGAAAAGTGTTCCTTTTGTGTAGAATTCCTCATGAGATTTCCCCATCAGGGCCACGGAGTTCTGTGGCAAAGAATGTGTGATGAGCTCTACCTGGTCCAATATGTGTTGGTGGGATGGATGACACCATGGTAGAGAGCTTACCATTGCTGTGAATTAATGGTTGCCTTGCCATAATGGATACTGCGTAGGCATCAGGGGGGAGCTATGTTGTGATTTGTGGCTGGCAGTAGAGCAACCTCCCCCAACCTGGTGTCCTCCAGATGCATTGGACTACAACTCCCACCATCCCCAGCCACCACCCATGCTGGCTGGGGATGGTGGGAGCTGTGGTCTAATACATATGGTGGGTGCCACATTGGGGGAAGTTCCACTGGACGGACAGTGGCTCTATCTGTTGCTTCAACTGGTATTATTTTATTTTCTGTGTTGCTGTTGGGAACACCTAGGATCATCATTACATCAACCAGTACAGTGCATAGTGGCCGCTGATGCCAAAGATCAGATTTAAGTCCTTAAAGCATGGATGTACAATACGCAACATGCAGGCCACATGCATCCTCAACCAGCTACCCTTGAATTTGTTTTAGAAAATGTACTCCAAAACTGGTGTCCTCTGTAGTGCTCCGTAGTGCTACAGAGCAGTTTGCCACCAAATATCTTTCCTCATGGGGAGGAGGGGGGGTCCATGCAAATTACACAGCACCCCATGGTGGGGGGGTGCAGTGCCCAGGGGGCAAAAATGGTCCTTGGACTGTCCAAACTTGCCCAAACTGCCTTAATAAATTTATTATTATTTTTAATGGCTATAAGTTAGGGTGACCGTATCGAAAGGAGGACTGAGCTTCTGTATATTTAACAGTTGTATAGAAAAGGGAATTTCAGCAGGTGTCATTTCTATGCATGCAGCACCTAATGAAATTCCCTCTTCATTACAACAGTTAAAGCAGCAGGAGCCCTGCCTGAGTGACCAGATACAAAAGAGGACAGGACTCTTGCAGCTTTAACTGTTGTGATGAATCAGGAATTTCACCATGTGCTGCATACATACAAATAGCTCTTGCTGAAATTACCTTTTGAGTAGAACTGTTAAAGTTACAGGAGTCCAGTCCTCCTTTCCATATGGTCACCCTACCATAAGTACATGCTTGCCAGGTGGCTTTTCTGCAAAAGGTTGAGCTTCAGCTGTGATTATCCATGTGTCTCTGAGGTGGAAGTATTTTTATTTGTATTGACATGAAAAGAGGCAACTTCAATCAGATGTTTTCGAATTCAAGATGTCTGACACAAAAATGGATAATTATGCTAATTAGTACAAAGTAATTTGTTCTGCAGTCACACCAACAAATGCTGGAAGAATAGAAAGGGCAGCACATTTGTCTAGATAAAGAGGGCTTATTTATGAGTCTGCGTCCTAAAGATAAAAGCATGTCATTAAAGCTGTACATCACATTGTTTTGTCTGGTGTGTTGTAGGAAGTAAACAGTCCGACAAATATAATCAAGAGGGTTCCTTGTGCAGATAAGATGCTTTTGTGACCAGAAAACAGATATGGATAGAAGTAAACACTTAATTATAAGGATTTATTTTCCTTGATAAAATGTGTTTTCTGGCACAAATGAAATTATAGGCCATTTAATAATAACTTTAAGGTGTTGTGTTATTTTCAGATTTACCACCGGGCTGTGAAAATAAAATAAATCTGTTCTCCTACTAAAACATCCATGAGTATAGAGGAACAAGGGCATCCATTTTTACATTTCCAGAATGTTACAACTGGAGTCTCCAATTCTACGTATGTAATCATGATGAGAGTGATTTTTAATTGGGATGGTTCAGATTTTTTCTTTCTTTCTACAACATCTCCTTAGTTGTGAGAAGGTTAACTGGTCAGTCAAGGCGCTTTGGGTTGAATCCAGTAGCTGCACTAGCAGAAGGCAAATTGTACAATCCATCTTTCTTGCTCTTTCCTCTGGAGCCCCCTGTAACATCTAAAAATCTTCTCTAGATTGTCAGAGGGACATCGTGAATAGGTAGGCTGTGTTATAAAGACGTGCGGTTGGGGGGTGGGGGAATAATCTGAAATCAGGTTGAGGAATTTTGCACTAATGGATTTCCACTCATGCAAGGTCCTGCCACCCAGTTTCAGATGGTTCCTTCCTCCTGCTGTAGTTCCATACAGCACTATGAGAGTAAAGACCCAATGCTCTAGGCAGACTTTTTTGTGGGGAACAGTGCTTTTATAGGCTTGGCCTCGTCCCTGCCTCACTTGGCCCACGTGCAACACATGAGGCCTTTATTCCCCTCCTCCCCACTGCAACTACTGTTTCTACCCCTCACGCTATGCCGGCCGAGGGGGATAAACGATTCTAAGACCTGAACAGTGGGGCCTAAAATGAAATGTGTAAAGACGTAAGATCTGGTTGCATAGGGTGACCATATGAAAAGGAGGACAGGGCTCCTGTATCTTTAACAGTTGCATTGAAAAGGGAATTTCAGCAGACGTCATTTGTACATATGGGGAAACTGGTGAAATTCCCTCTTCATCACAACAGTTAAAGCTGCAGGTGCCCTGCCCTCTTTTAAATCTGGTCACTCTAGTGTAGCTCCTGCAGCTTTAACTGCTGTGATGAAGAGGGAATTTCACCAGGTTCTCCATATATACAAATGACACCTGCTGAAATTCCTTTTTCTATGCAACTGTTAAAGATACAGGAACCCTATCCTCCTTTTCATATGGTCACCCTATGGTTGCAGGAATTTCCATCTCACTTTATAATGACCATTTGCAATGGTTGTGTTGCATGCTATATGTATGTCTTATTGTATGTAAATCTCAGTGTCCTAAGAGCCCTGTAATATCTAACAGACTGCATTTTGATTTCACCTAATGTGTAACATGCAAAGATAAATAGGCTGCATTATTGCAAAAAAAAAGCACCCATTTCCTGGAAACTATAATTTGCTGGACCTGTCCTTGTCCCTGGCAGAAGTATAATGCTTTTAATAATCTCTTATTCCCTAAGTGATGTGTTTGCATCAAAACGATTGATATGAAAAGAGCTAGAAGAATTTTTAAGGACTCCTCAGTTTTATTTCGTTCTGTTAGTGCCACCTAGAGGCCTTGTCAAAGTACTCAACCATTTTGGAAAGAGCGTGCCTTATTTTCTCCCTCAAAGTTTCCTTTCAGAACAATCTGTCCGTTTACTACCACATAGGGTACAATTACCTCAGTCATGCTTTCTCTCCACTCCACTGCACCATATGTAGATAGTTTTGTATTAGGCATGTATTTCCTTTGGGCTAGAAGGAGCAATTCTCACCTAAGGACAATCAAACCACAAGAAACCTTGCATCCATTTTTTAAAAAAACAAACAAAACGAAAAACAAAAACAACACCTGTAAATTGCCCTTGTGAGGAAAATGGCACAGGACTTACTTCAAGCATATCAACAGTGCACTAATCAAAGATGATATAGACGAAGCAGGTGCTTAGAGGCACGGAAGCTTCACATCGGCCTGCCAACATGAAAGAGCCGGAAGCAACCTCACACTGGCTGACATCTTGCCTGCCTCCTGTGACCAGCCAATGATGCGCCATTTCATACTGTGATGGCCTAGAAAAGCACAAGAGGAAAGTTGCCCAACATGTCGCTTGCTGGCGAGACAAAACATGAGTCTGATAACGAACATTTTCCATTAGGAGCAGCTAATGCTCCATAATGGGCTCCAGCATGGAGGGAAACAGGACTCTGAGCCCCTGGCTGCTGTCATTTGCCACAGCTTTGTTGCCTTCAAGAAAGGGACACTGTTTGACAACAGTTATCGAACCCAGTTGATAAAAGCATGCTTTGGTCTCTCACTCAACCATAGTGTGTATGTTTTAATGAAAGCTAATAATAGGAATTGTGTCATCAAAGATTGAGTTTGCTCAGCTGCTCTGCGTGTGCAGCTGTGACCTCAAAGTTCACAGCAGCCTAGCTGAGCTTCGCATTCTAGAAACCAATACGCATGGTATGGAGAATGTGGATAGGGAGACATTTTTCTCCCACTGGCAAAATGCTAGAGCCCGGGGTCATCCCATGAAGCTGATTGGTGGGAGATTCAGGACAGATAAAAGGAAGTATAGAATCATGGAACATTAGAGTTGGAAGGGGCCTAAGGCCATTGAGTACAACCCCCTGCTCAATGCAGGAATCCACCTTAACTACCTCCCTAGATAATTGTTTCCATTGTCTTTCTGCTCTAACAGTCAGGAAGTTTTTCCTGATATCCAGCTGGAATCTGTCTTCCTGTAACTTGAACCCATTATTCCCTGTCCTGCACTCTGGGATGATCGAGAAGAGATCCTGGCCTTCCTCTGTGTGACAACCTTTGAAGTACTTGAAGACTGCTATCATATCCCCCTCAGGCTTCTCTTCTCAAGGCTAAACATGCCCAGTTCGATCAGTCTCTCCTCATAGAGCTTTGTTTCCAGACCCCTGATCATCCTTGTTGCCCTCTTCCACACCCCCTCTAGCTTGTCTGCATCCTTTCTGAAGTGTGGTGCCCAGAACTGGACACAATACTCAAGATGAGACCTAACCATTGCCAAATAGAGGAGAACCAGTATCTCACGTGATTTACACTTCTATTAATGCAGCCCAAAATAGCATTTATTTATTTTTTTGAAGCCACATCACACTGTTGGCTCATATTCAGCTTGTGATCTACAACAATTCCAAGATCCTTCTCACATGTAGTATTGCTGAGCCAAGTACCCCCCTCCCATCTTGTAACTGTGCATTTGGTTTCTTTTTCCTATGTGTAGAACTTGGCATTTATCCCTATTAAATTTCATTCTGTTGTTTTCAGCCCAACGCGCCAGCCTATCAAGATGGCTACAATCCCGAAGTCCATGGCTGCTATGCCGCCCCACCCACCCCTTTGCCAAGCTGTTGCTTTTTGCTGCGAGCTCCTGACTCAGCAAAAAGCCAATCCGCTGTCAGGGGCGTGTGCATGGGCATTGCCAAGTTTCATCACTGAGTGTCTTTTTTAAAAAACAACAACACCATGGGCGGATCTGCACGTCGGCCCCAGAGCGCATTTATGCGACTCTAGGGCACCCCAGAAACGATAGTCTGTACTTGCCTGTAAAAAGAAACTAGGAAGAGACGGAGCCGCCGCCACTGCCGCCCAGCTCTCCCCGGCCGGCTCCTCAACCGGGATGGAGAGCTCGGTGGAAGAAGGTTGGGTGGACAGCGGAAGAAGCTCTCTACCCCCGCCTTCTTCAAAAAGAACTCTCCGAGCCAGCTGGGGAGAGCTGGGTGGCGGCGGTGGCGGCGGCGGCGGCGGCGGCGGCTCCGTCTCTTCCTAGTTTCTTTTTACAGGCAAGTACAGACTATCGTTTCTGGGGTGCCCTAGAGTCGCATAAATGCGCTCTGGGGCCGACGTGCGGATCCGCCCCATATCTCCACGCAGGAGCACATTTTCAAAACAGTACCTATCCTTCCCCCCCCCTTGTGTTGCTGCATGTCTGCACAGGTGTGCATCTCTCAGGAGTTACTAGCCATCTGCCTAGTCCTGCCCACTTCCGCTGATACACATTCTGAACCTCCGTAACGGGGCACACATGCTCCCACAACAGCTCTCCTTTAATTGTGGGAAACATTGGTGGCGTGTGCCCCGTAAGCGCCGATCCCAGAAGCTGGGAACCATCGCAATCATCCCTCCTCTGTTGTAAAAGGGCTGTAGATGTAGATTAGGCCTCTGACTTTGCGGTGGGAGCAAGATCAGTATGGCTCTTCTGCCACCTGACCTCACTCCAGGGCTGATCCAGGGGGCAGTCCTGGTGGAAGGCGACAGGCGCTTCGTCACTGGAAACCAAGGAGAAGACGGGGCAGCTCCAGTACCCAGATGACCATCAGAAACCGTATACTCCCTCCGGATTACCTGATGCTACCCCAGGTAAGGGAAACTGCAGGGTTTGGGGGGAAGGTGGCACTAACTCGCCATCATGAAGACAGCCCCCAGGGTGCTACATGTGGCCTACAGGACATATCTTGTCCACTATGGCTCTGTTTGCTTACCTTCCTTATGCTATTGAACTATTTCGATCTGATCCAACAGCACATTTGCAGAGCAGATAGAGCTGAATGTTTGTAGACCAAAAATAACTGCCAGTCACCTACTTGGCAGGGAAGAGAGGGGAATACTGAATCCAAAGTGTGTGCTTCCTCAGTGGTTGGAATAGGAAGGTAAAGTATAAGGTCTGTGCCTATTTACATGCATGAGTCACTCTGTGGGTAAGGATACATGCACTAACGGAAGCTTCAGTGCTCATATACCCCATATTGTGGGTTGGGGATGGACGGACACTATTTTAATGTTTGTTACTTATACACACCTTTTTTTAAAAAAAAAAAAAATCCAAATAAAGTAAAACTGCTGCCCTGCATGCTGAAAAAATATATAAGTGCTTATTACAAATCTTCAGCCTTTTAAAAACAGTGTTCCAGCAAGTGCAAATTTCTCTACTTCAGCAAAGGATTAAATGTCACCATAAATTCTTCCCCCTCTACCTGAATGGAAATGGCTGGAGCTAAGTTAGCTAAAATGGACAAGCTAAAGGGACAGCTGAGATGAGTATAACCTTGTCTGCCATGACCAAGGATACTTCTGGAAGGCTGCCATAACACACAATAATCCAAGGGCCTTGCTAGACCTACCTGATTCAGGCGTGGTTCAGGCGAGGCCGCTACAATTAGCACGGGCCATAGCACCTATCTACACGTCAGACGCGACGAAGCCCCGTCGCGTCCACCATTATTATTTTTTGTTAAAGGGGCCGCACTGGAAAGGTAAGGGTTTTGGGGTTTTTTTAAGGATTTCCCAGGGGGCCCTGCCCCCAAGTTACCTCCCTGGCCGCGAATCCCCCCGCGATCTCCCATTTCCTCCTGGCCGTTGACTCCCGTCCCCCCCATGTCGCTGGCTGCTGATTCCCGTCCCCCCATGTCCCTAGTCCCCATTTCCCCCTGCCGCCGATGTCCCCCGGACTGTGATGGCCACCACCAATCTCCCCCAGGCCGGGGGAGATTGGCGGCAGCAGGAGCGCTGCAGCCCATCCGCCGCTGTTCCCGGCTACTCGTGTGTAAGTGCGGGAGCTGGGAACAGCAGCAGAACAGGCTACATGCCCGCAGTCTCGGGCTGAGTCTGAAACCGTGGGAAAAACAGGCTAAATGGGGTTTCACCCCTGCCTGACCCCGGGATCCCCTGTGTGTCATCTGGACGCACAGGGGCGAGCACCGGGCTAAATCTCCATCTAGCAAGGCCCCAAGTCTCTTCTAAATATAACGTACTTAGTGTAAATGGGGGGAACACAAACAGGCTATTCTGTATGTTGTGTTAGCAGTTCCTAACTGAATTCAGTAATGCTTTAACTTGTGATGTACAAAGCCCTCTATTTGTTCAATTTGGAATTGACTCCGACAAACCAAGTTACCAACAGAGTTAGAAAATATCCTGGATTTTGTTTTCATTCCCAGTCTTGAATTTGGAAATCTTATTGCACTTTCAGTGATACCATTTGGAGTATGATTGTGTTTTTGAACACTTGCCTCCAGCAGCTCACAAACACTGTGAATTCCTAAACCCTGCTCCACCCCTTCTCCCAAGCATCTCCAGCAGCAGAACAGGGGCCATGACAAAGTCTGTCTCGGGAGGCTCATGTCTCCTTCTCTCGCATCACAGCGTTGGAAGGGGCCTAAAAGGCCATCAAGTCCAACCCCCCTGCTCAATGCAGGAATCCACCTCAAGGGTCAGACTGAGGACTCCTAGGGATTCCTTGGTTGCCAGGCGTCTAGGACCCTGCTGCTATGGTATTCTAGAAGCCAGAGACAGGGAGGGGCCTGAGGCCTCCAGAGATCTTGCTGACAGGGCTGGCACTACCATTAGGCAGAATGAGACAGTTGCCTTAGGCACCAGGTACTTGGGAGACTGCAGCAAGGTGCTGGAGGAGAGAGCTCTGTGCCATGTGGCCTCACTGTGCTCCCTAAGCTAGCTGGTTGCCTTCAGGTGCAGTAGGGGATGCTGTCCCATCCCCAGTACTGAAGTAGGTTTCAACTACCAGTCCAGCTGGCTTTTATACATGGAATAGGAAGAAGCACCATCTTGTTCTTTGCCTCAGGCAGCAAAGTGTCTTGGGCCATCCCTGCTTGCTACTTGCCCTACTCTTCCACCAGATTGGTTTAGGAGCAGAGGAGGAGACGGACGTAGGGAGATCAGATTCTAAATCAAGCCAGAGAATTCTTGAGGTTATGAAGGCCAGCCTTGGGGGCTGCTTGTGCTCATGGTCTGAGCCTAGAAATGGCGAAGTTCAGCAATATCCCTCATTTAAACTACCTCATATGTCATAGGTACTAAACTGCAGGGCAAAAACAGAAAGGCAAAATTATGTGCTTTCTTTGTTTATGAAGAAAGTGAATTAAATGTCCATTGATGTCACACTGGTGCTTATACGGGACTGAACCGATGCAAGTGATGAGTGGATTACCCTCTCGAAAGATTTTATTTTCATTTTGTCATGTCGTGATTATGTGTATAGTGGTTTTTATAATCTAAGCTACTCAGCACTTCAGAAAGGGCAGCTTTTCTCTGTTCAGAGATAATCTCCTTTTTACATAAAAAGTTTTAATGAAGGAAGTTCATCAACAAAGGCCCTTAAAGTTAGTTCCAGCTAAGATAACCTCTGGAGTTCTCTAATTGGTACCTCTGGCATACAAAATAATCTGAATTTGAGGAAGACAGATAATGCCAGACTGTTGGATTTAGCACACCTCCAATCATTCCTAAACTAGTTGGGATATGCAAACACAGGCTGAAGTCTGAAACTGAACACCTGCAAGGCAATTCTCTGCTGGCCAGATATGAACATGTTATAGATTAGTTGTGCCACCTGAATGGCAACCACGCAGAAGAATATAATTTCAGCCCCTCACCCCACTATTACGTACCTCCTATAAAAGTCATGAGTAATCTCACCAGAATGATGCACCTGCAAGTGGTAAAACATTTCAGGACTGAGCTTTGGGGCAGCCTTAACACCTTAGAGAGAGATTTTACTTCGTCTTCCTGGCATAAGACCCAACCTGGAAATATAATTATGCTAGGAAGCTACCAAATGGCATAGGTGTCTCCTGATACTAGTTCCGAACTGCTTGCTGACTACGCCATAAAGTGCAAAATTAATGTAGTAAGTGGCATGGAGTGACAATGATTAACCATAATTTGTTTTCTTTATTGTAAGTCCATTGTCTGCATGCTACCAGCTGTGAAATTGTGCAATAAGCCGTAATTAAACAGAGAAAAAGAGTAAACAGAACTAGTTAAGTGTAATTTGGTGCAGAGAGAAACACAAGGTGACTTTTAAAGTTTTTTATTAGCACAAAGCAGGGTGGGGGGAAGAAACAAACAAACAACTGTGAAACTTATGGTTTAAATGAGTCCACGGTGATTGTAAAATACTACTGAAGATCAGCTAGTGCTACAAAACAGCAATGCCACAAAGGATAACTTTAGAAGGTCATTTTTTCAGCTCATCTGATTTATTTGGGGCTGCAGTCTTGAATGTGTTTACATCTCTGCAGCCCTCTTGAGCTCAGTGTGGTTTTACAAAAGCATCAAGGGTTACAGCTCAGATTAAGAAGTGAGATTCCTTAGGCATAACTAAACAGTCTGCTATTGCAGTTGCAATATGAAGAGTTGCATCCCACAATAATGATCTGGATATAATGACAACTGTTGATGTCAACTGTCACTGCAGTGGCCTTTTGTTGTTGGCAAGCCACATCCCATTTCTATACATGATGATGACAAAAAGCTCAACTCTTCCTTGGACATTGCCAATTATCTACTGGGGGAAAAAAAAAGAAAACACTACAGAACAACTACAGCTTCTTTCTAGCCTTTTATTCGTTAAACACACTCCTTCCAGTTCTACATCTTGCCACTTTCTCCAGCTTAATCCTGCATGGTGGATTCTTAAACTCCTTCCGGAGGTACTAGCCTTGCTTTACCACCTGTACCAAGTTTAATGTCAGGCACCTCTTCACCATGTTTGTACACACTTACAGTGACATCCACCATCTCACCGCCATACTTGTTCTTGACATTGATGCTGTACTTTCCTGAGTCCTCTGATGTTACCCCCTTGATGACTAAACTGGCATACTTTCCTTGCTCCAGTTTAACTACATAGTGGTCATTAAGCTCCAGCAACTTGTCATTTTTAAACCAGACCAATTCAGGGTCAGGATTACCAAACACGGTGCAGGTCAGATTCAGGGTCTAAAAGAAAAGGGAGGAAAATAAATAAATTAGGCACTGGCTTCCTCTGTTGTTGTTGTTGTTGTTGTTGTTGTTATCTCTTTCTCGCTCATGGTGGTTTTTCTAGACGGACATGATGGGCATTGCCAAGTCATGCTGTCTTTTACAGTTTCAGGAATTTCCTGACAATTGAGCATGTTTTAAGTATGACTGCTTTCTGGATGTTGGTGTGGATGTATTTTGGTAGGCCCAGTTTCTGAAGGTTTTCTGTGTAGTCCTTTGATGTGATGCTGGTGACTGATGTGACTAACAGAATAATTGTGACCTTTTCCTCTTGCCATACTTCTTTAACTTCCATAGCCAGTGGTATATATGTTTCTCTCATTTCCTCTTCCTTTTCAACAACATTTTTGTCATTTGGTATTGCTATGTCGATAAGGTATGTGTGTTTTTCTTTTTTGTCTATGACTGTTGTGTCTGGTTGGTTGCAAGGTATTGTTTTGTCAGTGTGTATTGTTCTGTCCCAATATATTTTATGATCTGCATTTTCCAAGATTGTTTCAGGTGAGTATGTGTAATATGGTGTAGGTTGTTTGATAAGGATGGATTTGATGGCCAGTTGCTGGTGAATTATTTTTGCAACTGTATTGTGTCTTTCCGTATAGTCCATTCCTGCCAGAATTTTTACATCCTCCCTTTACATGGCTTATTGTTTCTTGGAACTGATAGCATTTCCGGCATAGGTCTGTTGTTACATTATCTTTTATGATGTATTTTTGGTAGTTCTTGGTTGCTATAACTTGATCCTGTATAGCTATTAGGAATCCTTCTGTTTCTGGAAATAGCTCACCCTTCCTGAGACATTCATACGATTGTTCTTTGCTTATTTGTGGGTTCTGTATTATGTTGTAGTGCTTCCCGCGGAGTGCTTTTTGTGCCCATTTTTCTTTTTTCTCTAAAAGTGAGAGTGGTTGTGTTTGGTCTTCGTTTTGTAGTGCTAGGTTAAGTGGGGTGTAGTTTTTAATCTGCTTTTACTATGGCTTAATAGATGGGGGTGTTTTTAGTGTGGAAGAATTCTCTGAGTGATTTTATCTGTTTAGCATGGATTGTGTTAAAGCCCAGCAGACCTCTTTCTTCTTCTTTCCTGCTGATTGTTTAATAATAATAATAATAATAATAATAATAATAATAATAATAATATAGACCAAGTGCTTTCCCATCACAACTACTCT
Source organism: Elgaria multicarinata webbii (assembly GCF_023053635.1). Lineage (NCBI taxonomy): Eukaryota > Metazoa > Chordata > Lepidosauria > Squamata > Anguidae > Elgaria > Elgaria multicarinata. The sequence continues at coordinate 121,127,722 of NC_086174.1, forward strand.
TCAAGAAACATTGGCTTTGATCCTAAGATAAGTGAATGGAGGAAGTTAATGGAAGGGACGTTTTTCATATCCTCCCCCACTCTTCCTTTGTTTCCTGATAAGCTTCAGGTACCCATCTGAACAATATGGGATGGAGACTGCTGGGAGAGTAGGGGAAATTGGTCAAAATGGGGTAGATGCTTCTACCTTTCGGGAGGCAGCTTCCCATTCCCCCAGCAGCCCCAGTACCCCCATGTTTTAAAGATGTTTTAATCATGTATGGTATGTTTTTAATCAGTTTTTAATGTGTATTGTATATCATGTTTTTATACTGTTTGTTTTATACTTTGAATGGTTTTAGTTTTTGTGAACCGCCCAGGGAGCTTCAGCTGTTGGGCGGTATAAAAATGCATTATTATTATTATTATTATTATTATTATTATTATTATTATTATTTGTTTAGGAGGACCCCCTGGTCATCTGAAGATGCTTTTCAGAAGATAAACTGGAGGTTGTAGGGGAGAACAGGGGGTGGACACTGGGCACTTTGCCTCCATTCACTTACTTTAGGATCCAAGTCATCGTAATGAGCTAAACGCTCTTAAGAATGCCTGATATATATTTCAGAAATGTGGTTTTACACTGTCAGTATGCACTCTGCAGTTCATTAATATTGCACATGCGCTTGTTGAAGTCTTGTCCTGGCTGCAGTACAAAGGCATAAAGCATATATCTCCAATGCACTCGATTTAGATGCACCTCCATCTTAGCAGCAGAGTAGCATTCCACACAGACAGTCAGCTGGAAGGTCACTGCAGACTTGCCTGAAACAGGCCCCCAATCCAACCATTAGCCAAACACGATGTTCAAATAGTCATACTTTTAAAAAAAAAATCTTCGAAGTTTCTCCCCTTTCATAGCACTTGGGATTACTGAACAAACAAGTTCAGACAGAGTCAGAAACCTCAGGGGAGCTTAATTAATTTCCATTTCATTGTGGAGTTACTTGTACTGCTGTTTTGTCCCTGGTGTAGCCCAGCCTTCTTGAACAGCCGCAATTATTGCAAAAAGGTCAGGAAAAAGCTCTCAACTCCCAGACTTTCACCTTTTTTTTTTTTCACGTCTGTTTGCATCCTGATCTTGTGCTGCTCTGTTGCCTTTTTAATATTGCGAATTGCCTGCCCTCTTGTTTCAGCCCTGTTAATGAGAACTAATATGAATGCTAGGCATATTAATAGTGCATGCCTATGCATGGCTGCTCAAAGGGAAGCTCCCAAGTGAGGGTATATATCAGAAGCGGGCAACTGGTGGCCCTCCAGATGTTTTGGCCTGCAACTCCCAACATCCCTAGCTAGTATAGCCAGTGGTGAGGGATGCTGGGAGTTGTAGGCAACAGCATCTGGAGGGGCACAAATTGCCCACCCCTGGTGCATAGGACTGCAGCCCAAACATTACTTTAAAAAATAATAATACCCTTGCTATGTGCTGCCATAAATAATTGCTTGGCTTTAAAAGCAACTGGGGGAATGAAAAGATGCTTTTTGTAAGCTTGTTGCTGTGTACTAACAGGCATGCTAATGCACATTACAAGTCTCTTTTAAAAAATCTGTTGCCATGTGCTAGTGTGCATGAAAAGTCTTCTTAAGGCTTGTTGTTGCTGTCTACTGATATGCATCAAAGCCTGGATCAAAATCATCGTCGTCGTCATCATCATCTAGAAAACCTACCTTTCCATCAGAACATTTTCATGTCTTTCGAGTACCTCCATCAAACCCCACCAAAATTCGGGGATGTTTTTTGAGGACTGGAGGAAAAAAAATGTTTGCCAAACTTGTCCCTGCTCTGCATTTCAGCTCAACATTGGACACAACTTAATTCTGAAAAAAAACACCATTGCAGATACTTCCCTGGCTAGGAACACACCCAGCCAATTCTTAGGAGGATAGGTGAAAGGCTGCTGCAGCTCTGCCTTGCCCTAAGAACAAGATGCAAACACAGACCGGGGGTGAGGGGAATGGATCATTGCAGTGGTAGTACTGCTGCCATGCGATGCCAAAAGTGTGGTGTGCTGAAATTACTGTGTGAACAGAGAGTGCTGGACTAGATGGACCCTTGGTCTGATCCAGCATCAGGGCACTTGTTATGTTCTTACTTGTCTAGTAATGTTTGACAGCAAAATATTGTCTGTAATCAGGCCTTAAGCGTTTATAGGTATGTTTCAAATACCAGTCTAATTTTATTCATTGACCAAGTGTTCTTAGGCTTTTTCTACTGGCCCTACGGTGCCATTCAAAACTTGCCGATATAGCCAAGCAATGTGTTTTATCCTTACCTTTCCTTCCATTATGGTCACAACATCGGGCAAACCACCAAGCACTTTACCACGATCTATAAATATAAAGCAATGAAGTTATCATACAATAATTGCCAGTGCATATGACCTGTAGTAGAATAATCATGCAGAATCTTAGATTACTGAAGGTGTCCTCCAAGCTACCACATATGTGGTTTAAATGCTAGGTTAAAGGACTCTTGAGACAGCAGCCACTCCCAACACAGGATTTTAAGGGATATACAAAATGTGAAATCACTGCATGCCAAGTTAGCTGGCGCATATATATAATGCAAGCTATTACACGGCACAACCTGTTTTACAGTATTTCTATACTCCATGCTTTCTCAAAGCTTTCCATTTACAACACGTTGGATGCTCCAAACCCTATGAAGTAAGGTTTCTGGGAGACTTGAAAAAGTTGGAAGTGGGAAACAACTAAGCTTTGGTGCACTGAAAAGCCAAGGAATTTGTGGTGACTTTGACACATACTTTATAGTCTCATGTCACGTTTACTCAGCTGGAAAGGCTTCAGCCTGCAGCGGGATGGATGACTGTATGTGGATGTTGTCTGCTATGGATTATTCACAATAGTCAAATGCTACCCCTAGCAACCCCCACCCCGATCACGAGGAAAATTCTACTCGTGTGCAAGCAGACGCAAGTAGAAGTCTTCTTCAGATTGTGCTATTCAACACAGCAAGATTGGAACTCATGATGTGGGGGCAAAATAAACTGGGATGCAGGAATCGGGACCATACCCTGTTCAGGCTTAATACTTGAACATGAATATTAAGATAAACATGGTCAATATCCCAGAAATGCAAAAATCCATTCTAACATGTTGAAGTACTTTGGAAAATCAAAGTTTCCCACTTCTTCTGGCTCAAAGGTGGCTCTTTATTACTATACACCCAGATCTGGACAAAAGTCTGTTTGGGCTTTTGCTGGTCAAGGTGAATTAAAAGTTGTTCCTTTCTCTCCCACCACCCAAGTTTTAACATATGCTGAGCAGCGTAACAATAGCACATTAAATGACTGAGAGTTGACTGCGATGTTAGTATGATGATTATTATTTCTTTTACATTTTATTAACCTATCACACTATTGCATTCCACAATTTTGTTAATCTGGCCTAAATACTGCTTCGAGAACCCCCATTTAACCTCTAAGTAGGCACTGAATAAGCAAATCAATCTAAAAATGCAAGCAGCAGTTCATCTCTTCAAGGCATGAAATATTTCATCTCAGGAGGTTGCCTAGTTTGCATCTATGGATTTGGTTGCCCTGTGTATATGCACTAGATAAATACCTAAGCTGACCATTTCAGGTAAAATGATTGCCACAGGAAATATGAAATGACTAGCTTCTGTCATCGTAATGGTTCATCATAATGTCATCATAATGGTTTAGAGAAATCATAGTGCAATATGATGAACTAAGATATTCCCCTGGAAGCTACAATTTTAGGCTACAATTCTAAGCTTATTACAGGGAAGTAATAAATAAATACGCTTAAGGTCAGGGTGCCAAACTTATTGCCCATGTTGTGATTGACAGAGAGTCTTCCTAACTATATTATCACCTCATTCTTCTGCATCACTCAGATTTTTTTACCACCATCAACGTCTAAACTGTCATCCTTTGTCTCTAGCTAGCATTATCTATACTCACCTGCGGTATGTTGTTACTGTTATCTCTTAAGATCCAACGTATGATAGTTTCTGGTTGGAAGGTCTTTGCTGGAAACCCATGCTCCCTCCCCCCTTTCCTATTCCCGCCAGCCAACTCACTTCCCAAGATCAACCAAACACCTAAGACAGGGCAGGTTGACAAACCTCCATCTGTTTTCGCAGTCCCACACAGGTAGCAAAACCAAGATGTGTATTGACCCCTGCAAGCCACCATACATGTCTTGTGGGCTGCATTAAGCTTGGTAGGTCACACATTGGGCAGGCTTGTGTAAGGCAACACATGCTGCTATCTATTCACTCTGAAGACGCACTGCATTTGCTCTCAACGGGAAAGCACCTGAAAGTCTGACTTCTCCCATACAAATCTACTGAGTTCTTAAGATCTTCTGGAGAGTCCCTTCTTTCAAGATCACCTCCACCAGTGGTACATTTGGTGGTGGTGTGAGAGAGGGCCTTTTCAGTGGCTGCTTCCAGGCAGTGAAATATGCTCCCAAGGGAGCCTAAGTTTGCTCCCTCTCTGCTATCCTTCTACCATTGCCCTATAAGTGGTTCTGCTGTGTAGGGTGCTGTTGTTATTCTGTAATTGTTATGCTTTTATTGTATTTTAATCTATTTTATTGTTTTAACCAATATTAATTGTAGGTATACGCTACCTTGAGTGCCATTTTTTAGAAGAAAGAAGTGCCTCAAACCAAATAAATGCCATATTCCTTCATTTTGTTGAACTTCATAGATACTCAAAATATGATTAGGATCCTTGATATCTCTATTAGCCAGCATCTGTTTGGATGTCTAAGAGGGGAAAACATTTTGGGAGGCCAATGTGTTCTTAAGGAGTATTTTTTCGCTGGTGGAGCCTGAGTCAGAGATCTAAGGTAAAGATGGCTTCAAGAATAGTTTTCCATTGTGATAGTTTGAATTTTGATTTAAGCTCCCTTATTCCATTTAGATGTAACACACTCAAGGTCTGGCTGCAATTCTTGTCAGACAATACCATAAAGAAATATATTGATTTTAATATGTAAGACACAGAACTTAACACATGTCAGTGTTCTGAAGGGAGGGAGCCAGGGGAAATACAGGCTTGCTGTTATATGTCTTGTACTATCAATTGTATAACTGGGGAAAAGAGAGGGAGGGAGGGTTCTTTCATTGTTTTAAAAAACTCAAAAAAGCCTTCCAATAAACAATAAATAGCAAAAAAAAATTGCAATCAGAGTCCACTAGGGCTTTCCCCATTAGAATGCTGGCTCCTGGTCTTACATAAAAATAATTAACATGTTTCCTCCGTAAAGAATTTACTTACTCTTCTCAGCAAAAGCAGCTGCCCTAAAGTGGGGGGAATAAATAAAAAATAAAAAATTTCAAGTTAGAATGACACTGGCAACCAAGATAATGTAATTACGATCTAAATGTAAAACACACACACACATAAGACTTACTTGAGTCGCTGGAATTCTGCGTAGGCATCATCAAATGCTGCAATGAAACATTTTAGTGTATTAGCAAGTTTGCCTTTTCAATCAGCACAAATACTGTCATCTGGTATGTTGTTGTTTTTAACTATAATGTGGCTGAGAAACATTAAACAAAACCTAGTAATATGGATCAAAGTCAACCCTGATGAGAAGAGACACAGAAAAAATGACATTGGTACTGTGCCTTGTACACTCATGGAAATTTCCGTATTGTAAGATGGCCCCAGGTAAATGCTGTACCACTGCTGAAGATTCCTACCTTGTCCAGATAGATCAATTGTCCGCTTATGGGACTCCTTGCCATCAAACACCTCAAAAGTGTAATTCCCTTTATCCTTTTCTGTGGGCTCACATATCTGCATCCAGGCAACTTCATCACTACCACCAATCCTCATCTTTTCACTAGAAGAAATCTTAGATTCCCTATGAAAATGAACAGAGACCATTTTCAAAACACAGAGAGAGAGAGAGAGAGAGCTAGCTTTGGGCTTCTGTTTCTCAAACAACAGCCCTCATGCCATATGCAGCCAAACCAATTCTGAAACCAAGGACTTTCAAAAGCAGAAATTGACTGATAGGGAATCTTGCTCTTTGAAAGAAAAAGAAATTAATGCATTCAACCACCTAGGCCAACCTTAAGCAAACTGGTTATTGGCTTAGGAATTACAATGAAAGTTGCAAACCAAAACACTTTGCAATATTGTACTGGGGGCACAAGCCAGGGGTTGGTGGAAAAGAGATCTGGTCTCTCATCTAAAGGATTCGTCATTAGCTACAGCTCCAAGAAACACAATATGGAGATTGCAAGCTAACTTTACCCAGAAGCTATCAGTGTGTTCGACATAAAAACATGCTCTGTACCTAGAGCCCAGGGTTGGGCAACGTATGGCTCTCCAGATACTTTGGACTGCAATTCCCATTAACTGTAGTCAGCATAGCCGATGCTGAGGGCTGATGGGTGTTGTAGTCAAAAACATTTGGAGGTCCTCAAGTTGCCCTTCTCTGCTGAAGGCAGAGGACAATTTGGGGAACAATTTCATCACTTCTGGAAGATTCCTTTTTTTTTTTTTTTGGAGAGTGAAGTTTCCACCTTTATCTTCCCTCCCCCTTTAAAACCTATGAGTCCCTCCTATTTCATTTTGAATTTATTTTATGCTTATTTTTGGTCTATTCATATTTCAATTTAATAATCTACATGAAGCTTAAAAGGATTTTTTTTAAAGGAAGAACATCTGTCACCCAGGGAGGGTTCTATTACTTCTGCTATTTATCATTTATAGTGCTTTCAAGATGTGCATTGCATTTTCAGAGTAAAAGAAGAGTCATATGCAAAGAGACAAGTTGAGGAGGAGTGACAGCAGGTGAAGGAGAAAGGGGGGAAGATGAAAGAGTACCCAACAGGAAAGCAAGCAAAAAGCAGGTACGTGTATGATTAGATTAGCCAAAGTTTGGTGAGTACAAGCAGGAAGGGGATAGAGGAGAGAGAAAGAAGGGCTTTCAACTTGGTAGCTGAGCACATGCTTTGCATGCCAAGGGCCCCAGGTTCAATCACTGGGACTTCCAGGGAAGACTGGGAAAGGCTCCTTCTTGAAACCCTGGAGAGCCACTACCAGTCGGTGTAGTCAAGGAATGCAGAACCCCAGGCTTGGTGGACAAATTCAGCCTGCCTGAGGCCCCAAATCTGGCCTTGTTGGGCATCACCAAGTGCAACGCCCCCCTCCCATGGCCCCACTCTCTTTCCCCCAAACACCAATCATTGGCTGGTCACCCATCTTTTGTGCAGCTGCCCCCTCCCATTCTAAAAAGTTGCAATCCCTCTCTTAAAGCTCAGTTCCCAGCAATAAGTGCTTGAAGCTAAAATTGGCTGGTATTTTGGCCCTGCCCAATACAACCCTGCCCAATACAACCCTGCCGCTTTTGTCTTCAGCCCCATCTTCCACTGGGACATCCCCCACACCTCCACAAAAGCTTCTCCAAATGGAATTTGCTCCTTTAGGCTGAAAGAGCTCCAGCATTACTGGTGTAGACAATTCTGAGCTAGGTGTGAAGATTCAGTATAAGAGAGCTTCCTATTCTGTTCCTATCTGAAGGATGAGAGGCATATCTTCAAAGGTCTTCGGGCATAAGGGGTGGCACGGAAGAAGGCCCAATTGGTTTTGCTAGAAGACGATAAAATCTTATCTTTCAACCTGAGCTGCTGAAGGCTTTAGAACTAGTAAGATTTTAACATACAATGTCTGTTTTTGTTTGTATTTTATGCTTTTTATGGTTTTAAATTTTGTATATTTGTTTTTAAAGTTCACTGTTTTAAACTTTTGTAAATCACCCAGAGAGCTTCGGCTATGGGCCGGTATATAAATGTAATCATCATCATCATCATCATCATCATCATCATCATCTGACCTGTGGATTCTGCAGTGGACTGGCTTTCCCACTGCCAGGCAGAGTCCGCAGCCTTGCGGACCATTTCTGTAACCTTTAGGAATTTTGCACAAATTTCCATCATAGAAAAATACAGGGGGGGGGGGGGCAATGAAAAAGGCAAAAGTTGCGCATTTTCCCCACAAGTTAAAGTGTGAAAAGGTGCATTTGGGGGAATTTGTGCATTTGGGGGAATTTTGTACATTTGGGGAGAATTTGCTCATTTGCACACAATCATATTTGTACAAATTTTACCTGACACTACTGTAAACCAATAACTTTAGTTGTATAGTGCTTCAAAATGTATTTTAGGCTCAACATTCATAGAATCATAGAATCAAAGAATAGTAGAGTTGGAAGGGGCCTATAAGGCCATCGAGTCCAACCCCTGTTCAATGCAGGAATCCACTTAAAGCATACCTGACAGATGGCTGTCCATTCAAGGACCAAGAAGCTCTACTGTAGTGTGTGAAACTGATGGACAGTAGGGAATAACTTAGTAACCAACAGAATACCCCTGGTAGAGAATTAGTCCTATGCACTGGGGTTATGGATCACTATGAACACTTCCATCAAAACACCAATGGGAAGGTTGCAGGTACCAGGTTCTCATCATGTGAATCTCATCTACTACTTTATCTCCTGAGGACTTGCTGCGGCCAAATCGAAATGTTCAAACATCATAAGCAATGCTCCAGCATCGTGTGATAAAGAACCTAGATATGTTGGAGTAATCTGCAACAGAACCAATTGAGTTTGGATTATTATGAATCTGACCTGCAGATTCTGCAGCGGACTGGCTTTCCCCTGTCAGGCAACTCTGTGGCCTTGCAGACCATTTTTCTAACCTTTAGGAATTTTGCACAATTTCTGTCATAGAAAAATATGCAAAAAAAATATTTTTTAAGGCCAAAAATGTGCATTTCCCCAGAGGTTAAAGTGTGAAAAAGATGTGTTTGGGAGGATTTGTACATTTGGGGGGGGGATTTGTATATTTGGGATGAATTTGCTCATTTCTGCACATCCGGATTTATACAAATTCACACTCACGCAAATTCACATGCGCACAAATCTGAAAACTTTAAAAAAATCCAATTTTGTAGGTGGGCAGATGGTGTAATGAAAGGTGCCTTTGAAACACAAACGGAATGGATTTTACATAATTTGTACATCCCTAAAAGAACCATGAAAGTTCACAACAACAAGAAACCCTTTTCCCCCATCTACTACTTTCATTTTTTATGTTTAGCATACTGTTGCAGTCAGATTTTCAATGTTTTAATAATATTTTTTCCAATTCAAAAGACTGAAATTCCTATTGTTTTACCAGTTTCAGAACTAAGCAACATTGCCATGTATGAAGCTGTGTCCTATGGAGCCCCAATTGCAGCCTATATTCCAGACCGCTGAAGAATTGGGCATTTTTATTTACATCTTTATAGGAACATAAAACACAGAACACTGCCTTATACTACATCAGATTGGTTGCTCCCCTATTCCAGCAGCTCTCCAATGTCTCCAGGGGAGATGTTTCCCTCCACTTGAACCTTTTAACTGGAGTTGCCAGGGATTGATTCTGGGACTCAACTAGCCCTCCGTTATTATAAATCTAAATTATACTTCAAACATGGGCAGCCCAATAGAGCTGGAGGCCACATGCATGCAGAAGCAAGGCTTTCACACAGTACCCAAGGCAAAAGGGGAATTCTGCGTGCAATGGGTCCTATGTTGGTCCTGTTGTTGTTAGGTTTTATCTTGTCACTATATACAATATATATACACTCAATATATATTATCAATATACTCTTTTTTATTTTTAAGCTATTTAAAAAACATATAAATATATATAAATACATTTATTTAATATAAATATATTAAATAAATGCTCTGCATGTTCTTTAGTTTTGTCTTTCCTTTTAATCCTCTAGGGAAGTTGGTGATATGTAGTAGTGGGCTGGGAAACTAGAGAATGAGGTTGGGAATGAAGAACTGATTTGCAAACAATGATTGCCTCACAGGCACACTAGGAATCTTATTTAGGTTTTGAAATGATACAGTTGGAACTGGAATGTTGAACCCTAAATCTCTGTGGTTAGAATATTGATAACCTCAGCTTAACTTCCCCCTGGAATCTTCATTAACTCCATGATACAAAGGCAGCTAAAAAATTAGTCCTAATGGAGGTGATTTGACCTAACGATGAGGAAAGGCCTAATATGAAAAGAATGAAAAACAGTTAGTTGACATTTGCTTCACTAAACTCGCTTCAGCTCACTCAACCACGCTGACCTCTAGAAGGAAGTTTCGTTAGATTCCCTGCAGTGCAATGAGTGGATGATTGCATGCTGGCTTTAGGATTTGTTTTATGCTCCCTGCTATGCAAAGTGCTGGGATGATTCTGAGCTGACTGGGGATTCACATGCAATACAGCCAGATGCACTGATGAAAGCATGATAAAAAGGCATTGGCTCATTTCTTATGAAAAATGTGTCTCCTGAGAATGTCACTTACTCATTTTTTAAAAGCAAGCTAGAGGGGAACACTGGAGGTTTAACTCCCCACCAGCAGCAGCTGCAACTCCAATATCCAAAATGTTTATTTGCAAGCCTCTGAATGCCAGGCAAAACTCACCCGGATTTAGGATTTTGTTCTGACTTACCTGTGATACCAGCTTGCTTTCATTTCCTCCATGTAGTACTTCATGAAACATTGTAGCCTTATTCCTTCCGGAGTACAGTGGATTTTCAGATCAGAAGCAGATTTACCTGCAGGCATAAATATATATATATATATATATATTCAGATCCCATGTTTAGGTTTTAAAATCTCAAATCAGCATGTAAAAAAAACCCAGAGAGCATCTTAGAATAGTTTGTTTTACCTACAAAACCCACATTTCAGTCAACAAACAAAACAGCATGCTGGGAGCATTTCTATTAAAGGACTGTGATGTAATGAAACTGTAGAAGTGGGTTTCTTTTTCCCATTGCCATGTGTTTAATTAGTACAACTTTTTTTTAAAAAAAGATGATAGGTTATTTTAACGGTATTATTACTATTATGTCATCTATATATATTGCAGTAAATGTCAGAAATCTGGAATCTGATGATATTTACTGACTTCTACCATGGTCCCTAGTAAAAGTCCAAACATTCTCTTTTCCAAAAACATCCTTGTTTTTGACATTTACCCCATAGCATGGCAAAAAAACAAACAAACATTTATGTCAGAATGTAAATGTCAGAAGCAAGCCTCTTGACATAAATAATTCTATCATTCTCGGCTGGGCCTCCTAAATTCTTTGAATTTGCTATTAAATGTCAACTTTCATCAAGTTTCTGATGTTTAGCATAATTCACATATTTCTTTATAAAGTGCGATATTGAATTCAAGGTGACTTAAGTTTTACATTGGTGCAATCTTTTCAAATGCTCCCTTTAAATAAATTGGGTCAGTAGTGAAGTGAACGAAGACCACATCTCACAGACTCACGGAGTTTTAAAATTTTGTATACTTTTTAATGTTTACTGTTTTCACTTTTGTGAGCCGCCCAGAGAGCTTCGGCTGTGAGGCGGTATATAAATGTAATAAATAATAAAATAAAATAAATAAATTACCGCAAACTTAACAAACTGCATTGTCCTAAGCCCAGGTAGCACAATATTTTATTCCTGTTTAATAATGTTGGTTAACAAAGTCAAAAACCTCTTCTGAATATTAACTACAGACCTGGAAGAGGTTATGGATCACTTGAGGTTTCCTGCTCTCAGTGGCAACTGGCTCCCTCAGTTTCTGACTGGTTTAATATATATTTTAAATGAAGTGGAAACAGCATTTACTCACCACTGACTTTACACAATCCCAGGATCATATCATCATATACTGAGGAGAGATGGAGAGAGAACATCTTGTCAGCATGGGAAATATTTATTTATTTCATTTATATCCTGTCTTTTTTCCTCCAAGGAACCCAAGGCTGTGTACATAATCCTCCTCCTCTCCATGTTATCCTCACAACAACAATCCTGTGAGGTAGGTTGGGCTGAGAGTCTGTGACTGGCAAAGTCACCCAGTTGGTTTCCATGACCGAGTGGGGACTAGAACTCAGAAGTCCCGACTCCCAGTCCAATACCTTAGCCACTATACCGCACTGGCTCCCTTTAAATATGCTATGTCATAGTCCCATGTAGATAAACAATGGTTTCATAATAGTTATTTCAGAAGGGCTTATACTGTTGCTTTATGCTTGTATATCTGCCTGCTGCATCTAGCAACTTTGGTCTTAGTAGAGTTGTGTACACAGCTTTGGAGAAGCCCCAGTGAGACCAATTCAGTCTTTGGATCTGGAGATTCCCATCAGGTGTTGTTTTGGTGAACTCTTGCTTGCCAAAACAACACGAGCACACAATAAAAGCCTCACGTAGAAAGGCTCAATGTGTGGGCCATTAGTTCCTTCAGATTGGGAAGGCTCTGGCCTCCCACTTAAAAGTGAGCCCTCCTTTGCTAGCAAATGTGATGGAAACTTTTGGGGAAATGTTTGTTTCAAGCAGAAGTAGCAGCATTTCCTGCTTGCAAAGGAGGCCCTTGCTCCCATTCACTGCCAGCAAATCCGCAAGGTCTGTAGCACATCTGCCAGCTGGAGTGATGGCTGTTAAAAGAGCATAAAGCCCTCTCAGCAGATGGGCCTACTCATGGAACCTTCCCAGCCAGCTTATTCGTCACTATTTTGTGAATATCCTTTGTGGGTGGGTGAACCCCATCAAGAGCAACAACAAAATATTCTGGGATGAAGAGGGTCAAAAAGGCTTGGAAAGACTGGTTGCCTCTAGAACCTGCTGATACTGATACTAAGGTGGCCTGTTTCAAACAAAACGGCTGCCAGGTGGAGGTGGCGTGAAAATATCTCTGCATGGTGCCTCTTCTGTGTGTATGTAGCATTTCGCCAGATGTATCAGCAGACACTATGAATCATATTTCTATACTGATGTAGAGCATGAAGTCGCCACACGCAGCAGTCACTGTCATGCTATTCACTCATTTCCCCATCACATGGGAGGAGCAGGGCTGCACTCATTGGCTGTGCCCCTCAATCACATTCCTGACAACACAGCCCCCCCAACACACACACACACGTTGTCTCCCAATGTCTGCAGCTGGAATCCTGTTGTACTCATGGGCCAAATCTACACCAAGCAGGATATGACAGTTTGAAAGTGGTTTGAAAACTGTATATGGAATGTTTTATGGGACCCAACAGTTGTCCATAACATTATAAACTGTTATAAAGCAATAACGTAGATCCTGCCATGGAGGCTTCCTATGATAATTGGAACCTTACATGGTCTCAGGTGGTCAAGAACATGATGGAGAGGGTGGGTAGCAAACATATCCCCTCTCTCTCCCCTCATGGGATGGGGAATGAGTGAATAGGGCTTATGGGGACATCTCATATGGCCATTTTGTGTTTAGCTAGATAAGTGGATTCATGAGGGACTAATTGGAGTTTAAAGCAAGGGTGGGCAGAAGGAAGACTAGGCAAGGCCTGGAGCCCAGTTGTTTAACAACAACTGAAACAAAATGACTTTCCTTCCACCCTAAATTATACTGCTGAAATAAAGAAAGCTTGGGTTACCAGAGATAGAATTTTGCATGGAAAAGCTGTGAACTCCATTCAGTTCTGGTACTCAAAACAAATTGTCAGGCTTAGAATTCTTCTATGTAATTTATACCAGCCTGGTGGATCTCAAAGTTCTAGTATAAAGAACAAACAAAGTAGATTCCTGCAAACCTGATGTCTTCCCACCCCTAATATAAAGGAATTGTTTAAACAATATGTGCAAATCTTTGGTGATCAGAAAAACTAATGCAAGGGAATGAGTTCTTCTAAATATACAGGAGTGAGCAGGGGGCAGGTGAGGCCAGGGTTTCTGAAGACAGGATGGATGAATGTCATGATATTAAAAGGAGAAGAAAACAATATAAATGTTTCAGAATTCCTAACAATTTCCATTTCAGAGGTGTTTCTCTGGCTCTTTTTAGCATAGCTGAAGGAAATACTTTCCCCTGGTTTGAAAGAATTATTAACTATCCAGGAGCAATACAGAAAATATGGACGTTTACCTTTCCCTGATACATCCAGAGCAGAGATATCTTGACCTCTGTCATCTGACAGCGTTGCCTTATATTCACCCTGCTCCTTTTTAGACAGCTAGAAGTAAAAAAAAAAAAAAAAAAAGGCACTGTTATTATGCAATTTAAATTAATGAAATCCATTTACATACCCACTACATTTCCTGTATCAGAAAGAAAATTTACTTTGAATGCTGCCTGAACATGAAGTGACATGAGAGGACACTGAGGTGATAAGCAAGGATTATGAATTATTTCATGCATACGCTTACATTTACTGCTTAAAATTAACTAAGCTGCCTATCAAGCTTTTCATTCTGAAGATATCATTTTCAATCAGGGTAAATCAGAAGTAGCTTTGTAAAGTTCAAGGAACTATTCCGAGAGACAGACACACACACACACACAGAGAGAGAGAGAGAGAGAGAGAGAGAGAGAGAGAGAGACCATTTGTAGTGTGAAGGTCGATAAATAAGCAGATGAGATAACAACAGCTGGATTTAAACAGGGCCACATTTTATTAAATGATCTGCAAAAGGGGGTGAACCCTACCGGGCATCCAATATGGCCTGTTGCCAGGACCCTGAAGTTGGGCGAGCCATTCGTGTCCCAAGGGTAGGCGCTGCGTCTTTCACCTTCCCCCAGGCCTGCCCCTTGTGGGGTCGGGGGACCTTCTTTTGTCACACCCTATCTCAGGCCGTCCAGCTCTGAGTGGGTGAGTAGGGTCAGCCCCAAAGGTAAGTCGTATCTCCCAGGTAGGCCGTGGGGCTCAAAGCTGGGAGCCTCAGACTTACCAGTCACTGTGAACAGTGCCATGTGAATGTTCACCATTCCCACTCCTACTCTGGATGCCTGTACCTAGTGCCAAATAGCAAAATGTGACCAAATTAGATAACAGATTAACCTAATTAATACACCCAGGCTGTCTCACAGTGCGGAGTAGGCGAAAAAAAATCCTGCACAATTCAGTACAGGAGTAAAAAATTCCTACTCGGCTCCAAACAGCAAGCCCACACTGCCTTCAGGGAGGGAGCTGCGCAGCAAAGAGGGTGAAGGGAGGGAGAGCCCACAGTTTCTGGGCTCCTTAACCCCCCCCCCCAAGTGGCACCATACCAGCACCCAGCCAGTGGTGGCTGGGCATGTCTCCCCTCTCTCTCGCCCACAAACGCCTCCCCATGCCCAGGCTATGCCGGTCGTGGCAGAATGGCCATTCTATACCTGCCTTTTTTCCCCGGGATCGTCCCGGGATCATCCCTGTGCATCCAGATGACACACAGGGGATCCCGGGAGCAGGCAGGGATGATCCCTCCATTTGCCTGGGATAATCCTTAGGTGTTGACAGGGAGAGAGAGAGAGAGAGAGAGAGAGAGAGAGAGAGAGAGAGAGAGAGAATGATAGTAAGGCAAATTCTTTACTACTTTGTAAGAATGTAGTAACGAATTTTCCTTATTTTTTGCTTATATCCATGATACAGGTGGGAGGTGTTTCAACATACAACCATAACAGAACAACAGTGCAATCCTATAAATGTCAACTCAGAAGTAAGTCTCATTGAGTTCATTGGGGCTTACTTCCAGGTGAGCTGATATAAGATAGCAGCCTAAAATTAGGTAGCAGTGATCATCTATAAGAAATGCAGCAAGTAAGCATATGATGAGAGTAAACCCGATGTCTCAATAAACATCCAGCACGATCTAGTTGAACCTATCACTTTTAAAGTTCCATTGATTTCAGTGCAAACAACATTACAGACTTCACTTTCCCATTGAAATCAATAGGATTTATGCTTAGCCTTGGCTAGATCATGTCCGTAATTAAGACTGGGCTATGATTCTGCAAACTCTCCTTATCATAAGCAACACATAGTAACTTTTTCTTTGTTTAAAAAAGGGAGGCTTAAAAATTAAGAGTACTTAGTCAAAAGATCAAACATTTCAAGCGAGGTAATTAAAACACAGAAGTGTCAGGTGGGAATTACAACAGATTATAATAGACTCACAATACCTAGGTAATGTGCATATATTGAACAAAAATAGAACTGAAAAGGTTAGGGCATAACAGGAGGGCTGCTAAATAGTGTAAAAGAGCTCATTCTATTTTGTTACCTTTTATAAACCTGAAGCTAAAAGTCAAATAAAAAAATCCATCAACCAATAGCATGGATAGAGAAAAGATTAAAAGAAAAAGGTGAAACAAATAGAAATAAATATCAAAAACGTCTTTGCATTAATAGCACACTGAAGGAATCTTTGCTTGTTTTTGAAGAGGAGAATACTAGGGAATAAAGCAGAGAAGCTAAGGCTAGAAGCAGGATATAACCCCTTCAGACAGTTGAAAGCACTTCCGAAGAGAAATCAACACGCTTTTTGGCTCTGTTAAATAGGTTTCCAAAGTTTTTGCATTGTTTCAAAAGCTGCCAAAGTTGTTCGTTCAAAGATGACAGTGAGACAAAAGAAATGTGTGTATTTATGGCTCTCTTTTAAAACATTATGACATTATGGCTCTCTTTTAAAAAAAAATACTGACCTGGTTCAGACATAATACTAACTCATGGTTTATTTAAAACATTGTTAACTCATGGTTTGTTGCCTTACCCAGGGTTTGTCTGGCAGACAACTGAACAAACCATAGTTTGTTTTCTCAATCCCTGGGTTGTTTGTTTCCCTCCTCATTCACCCTTTCCCTCCCTGTATCCCAAATGCCTTTGTGGTGTTGTAGTACTGGCATGTAGGGCAGCTGAGTTTCTTTTACCATTCTTGCCCGCTGCCTCTGTAACCTGGCAACACAAGCCACGAACAACCCACAGTTCTGGGTTCGCATGTAACAATAACTCATGGTTTAAACAACCCAGAGATCACAATCCAACAACAAACTATAGGTACTCTTTCTAGGTTGTTCATGATTAAGAAACCATGGTTTGTTAGTGCAGCTGAGTTCACACATTATGACAACCCAGAATTCAACAACCCATACCATGGGGTAGTATTATGTATGAACCCAGCCATGGTTTCTCTCAGACCTAATTGTGGCAAACAGTCAAATGCACAATTGTGCTTCAGGGCCAGTTTAGAGAACTCCCCCCCCCCACAACTTCCACTTTCACTGAAGGTGATCACAGAAACCTTTCTGCCCACTGACCACAGAGTGGGGACCCCATCAGAAAGGAAATGCAGGGGACAGCTGGTTACTACTTACCTAAGCATTCTTAGCAACAATGATGTATTTCTCTCTTTTTTATGTATTTGTTTAAACCTTCAAAAATATGGAAACTATTTGGGGAGGGGAGAAATGATTGCACTTCCCCAGGAATCTCTGAGGTCTTCTGGCCAATACAGAGCTAGCTACCTTCCTGTGCTCCAAAAGGAAGACATTCCTGTATGCTTCATGAGCCTCTCCAAAGCTATCTGAAGGGCCTGTGCAAGCTCAAATACCCTGAATCACTGGGTGCCTGCAATCAGATGACTATCAAGCTATACCTGTTTACATTCTCTTCCCCTCCTTATTGCTTTACTATGATTTTATTAGATTGTAAGCCTATGCGGCAGGGTCTTGCGATTTACTGTTTTACTCTGTACAGCACCATGTACATTGATGGTGCTATATAAATAAATAAATAAATAAATAAATAATAATAATAATAATACATCTTTTAAAATGCATTTTAAGGCTTTGTAGTGTCCACTCCCTGCTAGGCCTCCATGCTTCTCCACTTAAGGTTGGCTGCTTTTTTCTTTTGATATTCCTACTTACTGCTTGTCAAAACAAGCCTGTGTCCTCTCTGCATTTCTTCTTGCCTCCTCCATCCACCATCTTCCATCTCTGTTTTCAAAATTGTGGACAGACACTCAGCTTAGCTTCCATTCCCAGCACCGTGAATTATCCAAGTTTGCTTCAGCTGGGCCTGCTCAGAATTCATACATGCTCATTTACGTAAAGCCAGAGGTGTGAGAGCCAATGTGCACATAGGGACAAGTTTTGTCATGATGCTGCCTTTGCCCGTCTGGCTGATTTGTGCTGGGTGCAACTTTTCTTTGTGTTGGTATTAATTGCTTACAGTTTTCTTGACTTGTTTTTATGTGACCTGGTTTGGTATTGATATATTTTATAAGATTGTTGTCTTGTATTTATTTTATTGTTGTCTATCTTGGGACCATTCTCATGAAAAGGTAGGATATGAATATCGGGTTCCATCCAATGTTGCAAAATGGAATATTTTCTCTCTCTCCTCCCTCTGTAGCCCCCACCTGAACATCTACTCCAGAGGGTCCCCTGATCCTCTGAAGCAGATTTGATGGGCCTGGGGGGCTGCAGGGGGAAGGGGAATTTCCCCCTCCCTCCCTGTTCATCTGATGACATTCCACCAGTGGACAGACAGTCATTAGATTTCATTCTAAATAAATAAATAAATTCACAAAATGTTCATTCTTGAAGTCCCAAATCAAGACTTTGAATACCATCCGCACAATCCCATAATTGTACAAACAGAAGGTAGATGCACATTTCTGTGTTTTCATTTTATCCCACTTATCCCAATAATTCAAGGACGATTTGAAAATGGTTGTAACAGAACAACAACAAAAAACCCATACAAATAAACTCTAATATAAAATAGATAGGAAACATGGTGCAACCCCACAGTAAAAATAATAATCTATACACACAAGTTTACTCCCCACCCACCCCAAAAACCAACTAACTCAAATGCTTAGTATAGGAACATCAGTTAAAGACACACACACACAGGAGCTCTAAATCTGTCTAATAGCCAGTATGCACACCCCTCTATGATCTTATGGCTCCCAATGAGATGTTAGGAAAGAAACAGTCAATTAAGTGTGTCATTCAGGAGTCATTGCATCATACCCTTGGAATCATCAGGCTGCACACTTCTTTCTGCAAATCGGGCGTTTCAGCCTCAAGTCCAACTCCATCTTTGTACCACTTGAAAAAGGTCTCCTTCTTGGTATTTGCTACCTGAACAATGACAAGAATAAAATCAATGAAATATGATATTGTGCTAAGCAAGATATTTCTTGATTATTCGCTTGCCTTAACAGTCATAAGTGATGACAATGTATTTTGAAAGAGTGCCTGCTCCCATATGAGTCTGCCCAGCCATTAAGTTCATCTTTGAAGGCCCAGCCTACTTCGTGAGGTACCGTGGATAGAACACAGATCAGGACTTCCTCAGTGCTGGCCCCTCACTTTTGAAACTCCCCACCTATTTCACTTTATCAGGCCTTTTCTCTGGAATTCACTGGAATCTCATTGCATTGCGGTGGCTCACACGCATCTTTATGGCATTTATTTTCTTTGAAACCCGTGTTTTTATTTATTTATTTAATAATTTTATTGCATTTGTTGATTTAAAAAGGTTGCTAGCTGCCTTGAGAGTCACATCGGGTTGGTTAGATTTATTTTTTAACAACATGAGAAATGTTTTGAAATGTTGTACATAATTCCTACTAAAAATGATCAGAACAATGTATTGCATTTGATGTAAGGCTACAATCATAAGATTAACAATTTGGAAATCAATTACTTGGAAACCAGTGGGCTTGAATGCCAATTCACATGATAAAAAATAAATAAATCTGAATGTTCCAGTCACACACATAACAGGCCAGAGATCATAGGAACACAGGGACTTGTCTTACACATAGTGCTGAGTTGGCACTGCTCTGCTGCCAAACACCGCAGCATTGCTGGGGCAGGGTGGTGGCAAGGTATATACATGGTGAGGGGGCAGCGCGGGCTTTCCAGAAGTCATTAGACTTGCTGGGCACACTCCCTCCTACAGCTTCCGGTGACCAATGAGAGGTCGCCTTCCACCAGGAACACACACACATGGACAGATGGGGAAGAGCTGTGCTGAGCTCACTCTAGCAGGAAAAGTCAGGGTACGTCTCTGACTTTTCTAATGCAGGTCTTCAGTTCTTTGCCCCATGGTGGCTCCGAATTGGTGGCAGCATCATATAACCAGCGCAGTGCAGATTTAGAGCCATCCCAGGGCTTCTAGAGCATATAGACAGCCCCCAGGTCAGCGTTGGCTCATCTAGATCAGTATTATCTACACTGACTGGCAGCAGCTCTCCAGGGTTGGAGTAAAAAGGCTTTCCTAGCCCTAATTGGAGATGCTAAGGGTTGAAACTGGGACCTCATGCATGCAAAGTATGTGCTAGACCATTGAGCTACAGCTCTTCCATTTTTTTTTCAAATCCCTTCTGGTTTATAACTTTCCACTGTGTTTTCTGTGTCACTTGCTTAGGCTGTTGCAAAGGAACCCAAGGCGGTGTACATAATTCTCCTCCTCTCCATTTTATCCTCACAACAACAACCCTGTGAGGTGGGTTGGGCTAACAGTCTGTGACAGGCCCAAAGTCACCCAGTGGGTTTCCATGGCCAAGTGGGGACTAGAACCCGGATCTCCCGACTCCCAGTCCAACACTTTAGCCACTACACCACACTGGCTCTGCAATATGTTTAGCTTTGGGGGACCAATGATCATCTTGGATCAGAACTGCTAAGAGTTGTAGATTTCCTTCTACAGGGTGGAGGCGTAAAGCAGAGAAGCTGTTTGAAAGCAGTTCTTTTGAATCAATAGTGGAAATTCAGCTCTGAGTGATAAAGGAGAAACAGCAGGAGAGTTCAGATTATTATTAGAGTTCAGATCATATTTTATTAAACTGAGATATGAATGAGGCGTTTGCCTGTACACCCAGCCCCTTCATATGAGCCGGTGAACAAACGAGGAAGTCTTCCATTAATTTTAGTTACATGTTTCATCAAAGCACGCACACACATGCAGGGGGGATTAAAAAGAAAGAAAGTCCCCATTGATTCCAGTGAAGACTTTATTTATTTATTTATTTATTTATTGTATTTCTATACCACCCAATAGCCGAAGCTCTCTGGGCAGTTTTCTTTTTTTAACACCTCCCAGGTGGTGGTGAAATAGGGAGGGGGGAAGAAAGCTTAAACTCTTCTCTCCAGAAGTGCCATGGTTTGGTTCTGACCTGAATTGGGGCCATGTACATTTGCAGAAGAGTAGTGGAGATGGCTATGTGTGATTAAAGGGACATTTAGTTTGGCCCAGAAAAAGCTGAGTTTAGGCTGTGTAAGCTAACAGCATTTTAGGATAAAGGCTGTCTAAGGGCTTTGCTAGACCAGGCCGGCTAAGCCGGCCTGGAGGCGGGGTGACGGCGCGCTGACGTTAGCGCGCGCCACCCCGGCTTCCAGACACGGGACGCACAGGGACGTCAGGATCCCTGCAGCGTCCGCCATTTTTAAAAAAAGTTTAAAGGGGCCACGTGCGGCCCGAAGACTCCGGACCAGGTAAGTCCATTTTTTAAAAAAATGAAGCCCCCCCAAGACATCCCCCCAGCCCCCCTGCCCACTCTGTCCCCCCACCCTCCCCATCCTTGATGCCCGTGCCATCCGCCCTCCCTGTCCCCGGCCTTGCCCTGGCGGCGGCACTTGCCCGCTGACGTTGGCTTGCCCACCATAAGCGTTTTCGCTTGTGGCGGCTTTAAACAGGCTTCAGTGCGGCCTGGGCCCGGATTCCCCTGTGCGTCATGTGGACGCACAGCAGGGAAACCGGGCCTCACAGCGCGCTAACACCTCGTCTAGCAAGGCCCTAACTCTAGAAATTTGATGTGTGAGTAGCAGACTTTGCAGGAGCTTTTAAGCTGTGCCTCTACCTTCACTCAATAAGTATATTAGTAAATAGATTCGTGTATTACAAAATGAAATAACCTTCGACTGACCTTCTTCTGAAAGAAACAAACTAAGTACTGTACCCTGAAACATGTAACTGCTGAAGTGAGGTGAGTGAGTGTGACACCATGTTTCTGAGAGCAAAAGGAGAAACAAAAGCAAAACAAATAAACAGAAGGAGAGGGGCGTACTCCAAGTCCTGATAATTAAAAAATAAAATTATAGACATTTTATGCCATAATCTGTCCCAAGCAAGGGGCACAGAAACTAAGCTTAATGTTGTTCAAGAAATTATCGTCAAGTGCTGTTTGTGAATGGCCTAATCATGGGCGTTTTAAACAAAAAAATCTAATGCGTCCTTTATCTATTGATGCTTTTCATTACAGAAAACTAAGGGGACAAAACTCAGTGGTAGGATGTATGCTTTGCTGAAGACAATGAGCCTCATCACATGGGGGAATCGTGTTTCCTTACCGGTGTTTCTCCATCCCCACTTTTGTCCCTCATTACTTCCTCTTTCTTCCCAGAGGGGAAAGAGGAAGTAAACAAAGATTACATGGCCAATTTATTGCGCTACTTTTCCTGCAGGAGATCACACCACATTCTGTGTTTGTTTGTTTTTAAAAAATACAGATTAGAAGGGGTCTATTTTGCTACAGAAAAATGAGCGGAAGGAGCAGAAGGTGCACAGGATGTAGACAATGATGTCTAAAGGACTCATACACATCTGTAAGTGGGCAATATTGAGAGTGCAATAAAATGCTCATCTGATGAACCTCAATATCCAGCTAAATTCCAAGCATCTCTAGTTAAAAAAAATCATTGACATCAGGGCTGGGAAAGACCTCTGACTAGAACAAATAGTTGTTTGATTAGCTTTAAAATAAAGAAATGTAGGAGCCGAGACTATGCCTGCATACTCAGAAGTAAATCTCAGTGAATTCAAACAGGCTTACTGTCAAGTAAGTATGCACAGAACTGCCACCTTGAGGCTGCAATCCTGTACAAACCTGCCTGGGAGTAAGTCCCATTGTATTCAATGAAGTTACCTCGGTGTAGTATTTAGAAGAGTGCACTGTAAATATACTTATGTTGAGCCTCGTGTGGCGCAGAGCAGTAAAGCAGCAGTTTCTGCAGCTGAAACTCTCCCCACAGCCTGAGTTCGATCCCAGCGGAAGCTGATTTCAGGCAGCTGGCTTGGGTCGACTCAGCCTTCCATCCTCCCGAGGTCGGTAAAATGAGTACCCAGCTAGCTGAGGGAAAGGTAATAATGGCCGGGGAAGGCAACGGCAAACCACCCTGCTATAAGGCCTGCCAAGAAAACGTCAGCAAAAGCTGGCGTCCCTCCAAGAGTCAGTAATGACTCAGTGCTTGCATGAGAGGTTCCTTTCCTTTCCTTTGCCTGGATCATGCCCATCATTGTTTTTGGTTTCTGTGTTGTTATTTGTTACTTTATTATTTCTGCAAATAGTCCAAAGAACAAAATGTTTCAGAAACAGAGAATGGTAAACTCATCTTCATTCTAAATTCCTGTTCATTGCAACTGCTTAAATTTACACCCTTTTAGGAAAGGAGTAATTTTACGTAAACGTTTATATAAAAATATTGCTCACCTTACAGAGCAGCAGCACTTCACATTCATCTGTAATTTCCCAATACAAATACTCCAGAAAATGAGGACCTAAAAAATAAGAAAGATTTACCATACACAGACCTTCTGTCACTTCTGCAGAGAAAAAAATAAACTAGAATAAAACCGCTAGTTAAATCAGGGGTGGGCAAATACTGTTGGATCACAATTTCCATCACCTCTAACCATTGGATATGCTGGCTCTGGCTGATGGGAGTTGCAGTTCAGCAATAACTGGAGGACCACAAATTGTCCACCCCTCCATGAAGTGGGTATCCCCAAATGACATTTACTCTTTTGGTCAGTTCTACCAGTCGATGACCTGGTTCGCACGACACTGTGTGGCTTATTGTGGTTTATTTTATCCACGATAAGCCATGGTGCCCACAGGTGCCGCTTTTCATCTCCAATCCTCCATTTAGGGTTTCTTGTTTCATGGGAAGCTGACAAACATGGGTTATGTGAGGGTTAAATAACCCTAGTATAAACCATGGTCTGTTGTAGGGTTATGTGAGGGTTATTTATTTAACCCTTGTATAATCCATTCTCACAGTATTCTCATGAATACTGGATAACCAAAATGGTTGTTTCATGCACCACAGCCTATTTAACCTAAGAATGACAGTCATGTCATGTGAACTAGCCCAATGGACCTAGTTATATATACTCACATCCAAGGAATCATGGAGAGCAGCTAAAAGCCCTTGCTTTATTTATAAACCAGGTTCAGATGCCACGTTACTGAACCCATGACAAGCTGGGGTACTGCTCAGGCGTTGTAGTGTCTTGTGAACCCAGTAAACATGGGTTATGTGAGGGTTAATGTAAGGGTTAAACAACCTTTGCATAACCTTAAAATAGAGCATATTTCTTAACTCTCACATAACCCACATTTGCCAGGTTTGCACAACAAGTGAACTCCCAAGCAGGAGTTGCACATTCAAAATGGTGGCTGCACGCACGCCACAAGCACTGGAGCTTCACCATGGGTTAAATAACCCACAGTGGGCTGTTGTGTCATGCGATCAACCCCTGCAGACAGGGATGTAGAATTGGCCATGGCTCTTTACTTTTACGCAGGATGGTAAACACGCTGACCATGTATTTACCACCAAGTAGTGTGGGAAGCAGCACAAAGACTCCCTAATGTCACATTTATAATATGCATGAATAGTATCACAGGGATGGTGCACATGTTCAAATTCATCACTGTAGCATCAAAGACACCTTTGGAAAATCCACTGGGGGGAAATTGTATCTCATTCCCTCAAGCAGAGTGCTTTCTAAGGGAGTCAATTGGCATAGTCAGCAGAAAGTGCTGAGCAATTAAGGTTCAAGTAATCAAGTAATACACACCAGCTTTGAGTAACTACTTCCTATGAGTGATGGCACTGAATTTCAAAATGAAAGGGGGGGATTTCAACATATGAATGTGGAAATTCTCCCCTCCCTGCCTGAGCACATTCTGAACAGAAATCAAGTCCCCTACCAACTTTGACCAGGTACCATCTTGCCCATTTCACTGCCTCAACTGAATTTAGCAATGGAGAGGCTTCGCAGTACAGTCTGCTTTGTGCCCTAGAAAGGTGTTCTGGTAGAATCCCAATCATCAAGATCCTGGGTTTCTGAAATCCCCAAGAGCTACATTTTCTAGGGTTCCTGATGCTTGGGACATTATTACTAGGGGTGTGCACGGACCCCCCCGCTCCGCCCCGCGGGCCGATCCGAAAATTTCGGATCGGCCCGCTCCGCACCGCTCCGCCCATACTCCGCTCCTCTTCGCCGCGGAGCTCCGGCTCCGAATCAGAGCTCCGCAGTGGAGGGGAGTGGTGCCATGTAAGGCCGGGAGAGGAGGGCGGGGGGGTTACCGGGCTCTGCCGCCATCGCCACCCGTGCGGCGACGGCGGCAGAGCCCAGTAAGGGACCAAGGGGGAGGGGGGCCTTACCTGCCTCCGTCCGCAGCCTAGACTTCCTGGTTGAACCGCGGGCTCAATTGAAGAAGCTGAGGGACCGTGGACGGAGGCAGGTAAGGGAGAGGAGGGGGGGTTTACTGGGCCCTGCCACTGTCGCTGCATGGGCAACAGCGACAGCGGCAGGGCCCGGTAAACCCCACTTACCTTTCCGGTGGAGCTCCGGATCGAGGCAAAGGATCTGCCTTCACCTCGATCCTCTTCGCCACGCTCCACCGGCCCCCCAATCCTCTTCGCCTCTGCCTTAAGGGGAGGCGAAGCACCCCGCTCCGCTTCTAATTCGCCGGTCCGATTAGAAGCGGAGCACATCCCTAATTATTACAAGCATGTGAAGCAGAATTTGGGTGCCAGGAACTCTGGGAAAAGTAGTTCCCAGGGACCCTTATATTCTTGCTAGCAATATCAGGAACAATGGAACAACATTTTGCAGGGATCTTAATGCCTAGGATACTGCAGTATAGCATTGTAGGACACAAAGAAAGTTTCCTGATGCTGCCAGGTAAGCTTGGGGAAAGGGAAAGGGGGCTGGAACAGAAGGTTACATGTATGTGTGGGGGTTGTGTGCTCACACCACATCACACTTCTGATCCCATAATATTCAGAGTCAGGGCAGGGAGCAGGGGGAGAAATGCTAACTTGTGTTCATGAAATAAGCAATGCTTGATACTTTTTTTTAAGTGTAAATCCCTCACCAAAATATTCATATCTTTAAGTTAAGTCATAATTTATAATGCAAGTTTGGATGTTCCACTAATTATGAAATGTAGCAGAAGTAAGATGTAGCTGTAAAAGATACCTAACAAATTCATTCAGAGAAGAGCCAAACTTTATTTTTCACAAAACATGTAGGAATACGTGTTCTGTCTGAATGCCTGTATTTCTTTTCAGGTTTTGTCTTCTGGAAGGAGTGTGAGAAGAGATCACATTTTTTAAAAAAAAATGGACAGAGACTACATTGCCTGAAAAGGACAATGACAAAAACTTTGAAAAGAAAAGTTCAACTTAATAAAGCTGTTACGTTAATGGATTGCACCTGGAATATATGTCAGAAATTAAACTTGAGGGCCAGAAAGTGACAGAAAAGGTACTCTCCAACTATGTTGAAAGCAGTATGTGAAAAGACTGCATTATGGATTTCTTTCATGGGAAACAAAAGGTCCAACCATACAAAATATTGATTACTGGAATGCTCAGCATTTGGGGCACTCATTGATGCCAATGCAAATCAAGGCTACATATTGTTCTCTCAGAATGTTCCCTTCCATCAGAAAAGAAAAACAAAGAGTGCCTGATTTTACCTTGTTTCCTCAGGAACTCCTTTCTCTGGAACTCAGCCTCAGCCAATAAGTCCTTAAATGCTACAAAAAGATGGAGAGAGGGTGGAGCAGGGAAAAAGTAAGTGGGTTGCTCAGGCATACCGAAATATATTTCAAATATGCTGTAGCCTTAGCCAAATAGGAGAGGCACCTTACCATCACCAATGAGAACTAATGAAGATTGGTTCTTGGCTTTTCCATCATGGAGCTGTACTGTGTAGGTACCTTCATTTTCAATAGTAAAGCGATCCATGATCATCTCAATAACACCAGTGGAATGGTCACAATGAATTTTATGCGACTGAAAATGAAACAGGCCAAACAAAATATCTATAGGATAGGTCAACTCTAGATGAGAATTCTTGCATCATGCAACACTGTACACGAGTAATTTAAGTCTTGGAAACCAAATCAAGTCAATGAGAATTAGTGCCAGATAAAGTGTTAAAGATTTGAGAGCATAAGAAAACATTATAAGGCTGAAATTCTATACACAGTTACCTGTGAATAATTCCAATTAAACTCAATGAGGCTTACATCTGAGTAGACATATATAGGATTGCACTGTAAAAAAATATTGTATCACTGGGACTCTCAGTATTATTCAAGCATCTAACACAGGATAAAGGGTGGAACAATGCCTACCCATCCAGTTTCATGCAGTCACCATAAGCCACTGCCTGCATCTGTGATAAAAGTTCTGAAAAATCACATACAGTGGGGAAGGAGAGAAGTTCTATAATTGCACAGAAAACCACTCAAAGAATAGTTTTACATGAGCAATCTGATTTCCCCCTTCACTGTCTGTAGAGTTCTCTGTGCAATTATTGAACAGTCCCAAAACTGGCACACTTTCTCGCCTATGTAGAGGACAGGATGATTAGGCTTCCATTTCAGAAGCGTGCAAATCAGCCAACTAGTATGTATCCATGTTACATTTCATCTGTTAATCTCTCTCTCTCTCTCTCTCTCTCTCTCTCTCTCTCTCTCTCTTCTCTCTCTCTCTCTCTCTCTCTCTCTCTCTCTCTCTCTCTCTCTCTCTCTCACACACACACACACACACACACACACACACACACACGGGTTCTGCCAGCCTTTCTCAATCTGAATATGAATCAGCTTGTTATCTTGCAGAGATGCAGTCATACAACTCTGGCCGATGATATAATTCTAGTGCAATCCTATATCTGCTTTACTCAAAATTAAATTACCTTGAATTCAATGGGGCTTGCTTCCAGGCAACTGGTTATAGGATTGCAGCCTAAATCTATACATAGGGTAGCTTTAAAAAAAAAATCCACAAGACTAAGTGGGCATAATAATGTCAAATGGGACAAGATTCGTAATGTAGAACAATGTTTTTCTTACTGCTGCACCTTTTCCACAACTGGATTACTCCAGTACTGTTTTGAAAGTCTTTACTGTTTCAGGAAGCTGAATTCTTTTAATGATAAATGATGATGATGATGATGATGATGAGAATATATATATGCTTTCATAGAATCATAGAATAGTAGAGTTGGAAGGGGGATATAAGGCTATCAAGTCCAACCTCCTGCTCAATGCAGGAATCCACCTTAAAGCCTACCTGACAGATGGTTATCCAGCTGCCTCTTGAAGGCCTCTAGTGTGGGAAAGCTCCCTACCTCCCTAGGTCATTGGTTCCATTGTCATACTGCTCTTACAGTCAGGATGTTTTTCCTGACATCTAGCCAGAATCTGGCTTCCTGTACCTTGAGCCCATTATTCCATGTCCTGCACTCTGGGACGATCAAGAAGAGATCCTGGCCCTCCTCTGTGTGACAACCTTTCAAGTATTTGAAGAGTGCTATCACATGTTCAAAGTGCTTCACATACATTATGTAGGTTTAATCCTAACAACATCTCTGTAAGGTAAATCAGCATTACTAACCTCCATATTGCAAATGGGAGTGGACTGGGGGAGAAATGCAGCTGAAAGAGACAGTAGCATGCCAAAGACTACCTAGCAAGTTCAATGGCAAAGGCAAAATCTGAACTGAGGACAACCCAACGCACATCTTATCCTCCTAGCCGCTATGCTACACTGATATTATTATAAATTATGTTCTTTCAGAGGTTGCTTATTTGAGATGTGTCTTGCCAGACTCATACCATCCTTTTAATAAAAGTTTTTAAAATCATTTTTAAAAACAATTTGACTAGGATTTTATCATCTTTCCCCAAGATATTCTCCTGAAGAAGGTCTCTACAGCCTGAAATAACAGTCTTGTTTGCATCTGTCTTTTAGTGGCATCACCCTCTTAGTGTCTTTCCACCATCCACAGGGAACATCCACTACACAAGCCCCATTGAGAATAATATAAACTATTTCAAGAGCACAGCTGTGCACCCTTTGATATTAATATACCTTTGGAGGACAACGCACCCTGCTGATTCTACCACAATCTGTTCCTCCAACAAATGGCAACATAAATACATTACATTTGTAATAGATCCGTATTCAAAACAGAAAACAGGACTGTGATGCCACTAGCCAAAAGGAAACGAAGATTCCATCCCCTGCTCTTCACACGTCATTGGAATATATTTTCTTCCCCCTTCTTTTAGCCACAACGTGGGAGGGATTAACTATGCCAACTAGAAGAGCTAATGAATTTATTCCTCTGTTAATGTTACTTCTTTTTTTAAAACCCTTTGAAAGAAAGGCCAAAGGAAGTTGTTCCAATTAGGGCCTCATTGGAAATTATCTATTTTTGCCAATGTGGAGAACAAAACTATATTCTGGCGAGTCTGATGGTCTATTGAACATGATCAGCGGCTGCAGCGGCTGTCTCTAGGCAGGCTTTAGAATATAATTAGGTTTCTAGCTATTGCCATTATGCAGCGAGATGAAGTTCAATGGTTTTATGGCAGCCATAAATACAGGGCTTTTATGTGAATTTCTACCAAAATATCATCAATCTCCAAATGCAAACGTCACCTGTAGCTTGCTAATTAAAGAGGTGAAATAATACTACAGTTCCGTCTTTTTAAAAGGAAAAGAAAAGGTAGGTCTGATGCCAATGCTTTCGTAGCACTGCTAAAAATACAAAACTTGGGGTGGGAGGGGAGGATGGGGAGAGGTGACTCAGATTTGGAACCGGGGGAAAAGTGATAGCCCCTCGGCATTATGGCTCCAATAAGGAAATGAAAAGTAGGCAAAATATAATATTCTAAGTGGAGAATGTTTCCCATTTAGATCCCTCTGTATATAAACCAGTAAAATTACCATTGCTCTTGAGGGTTTACAAAAATAGAAAGGGTTCTTCTGCATAAAGCCTTGGGATGCTTTTTATGTAAGTCGCAGTATAAAGCCACCCCCAAGCAGAGGAAGTGTGTGTTTTCAAGAGGCTGCAATTAGTATGATTTTTACCACAAATTTATTTCATTCCTATGGGTGCTATACACCAGGGATAGGCAGAAACTAGATCTCCAGATGTTTTGTACTTCAATTCCTAGCATTCCTAACCATTGGCCAAGCTGGCCGGGGCTTCTAGGAGTTGAAAGCCAAACCATCGGGAGATCTATTCTCTGTCCACCCCTGCAGTAGACCACAGAAATGATGAAAGCCATGTTCAGAGGACTTTGAATCTGCCTTACACTAGACAATGAGCTTATAGAGGGCTGAAAAGGGATGACATGGCAGTGCTTGTCCTATGACCTATTACAAAAGAGAAGAATAGCCTGTTGCGGCTGAGTCACTGCTCATACTATGGAGGAAGGAAGTGGAGCCTCACATCCCCCTGTAAAATGGTGGAGAATTGTAGGGGGACAGGTGGATACATGAGAGGCAAGAATGAGTTCTCTGCATTACATTGACAGCTAGCATTTGAATACTGCAGCTCTGTACAAATGTATATACAAAAGCCATCTGAAGAGCCCAATAAGGGAAACTCATAAAATTTGAGCACTGAAGTTCTTATTGACTAATTTGTTTGTTTCTTGCTCCGTAATCCAGCAAGTCTACAGGCTGTCCACCACAGAGGGTATATCTTGTAAGGATCAGAAATTGGATGACATGAAGGCAGACAAGGAAGACGAGGCATTTCCACAAGCATGTCAGCCTCTACCATGGTACAGTCCTCATGGACAGCCTCAGCATATGGCATCCTCAGGCAGTGGTTTGAACCCCAACATCCTGGGAGGACCTACTGTGCTGATACCTTCAATAGTCCCACCTTCAAATCATTTTTTCCAGGACTCCAATAAGCACTGGGAGGCCACCACTTTAAGTTTGAACAATGCTCCCCACATAGCATCACTTTTGAGGCAATGTGGGAAATTGATTACTGTTGCTCCCTGCCACTGCCAGGTAATCCACTAGAGGCCACTGAGGTAGAGAGAGGGCCCACCACGCAGCACTTTGCCAAGGGTTCCCTCAAATCTACAGCTGGCTTTGCTGCTGAGGCACTGGTGATTGGTTGGAGGGGCTAGAGACTATCCAATTGCAGGTCCACTGCCAGTTGACCATCCCATTAATGCTTTATAATAACAAATTTAATGCTTCCTTTATTCACATTGAACTGTCTCGTTTGTTACAATGGGCACTTGTCACATGAACAGTTTTGCAGGGCTATGCCCACTGTTTGGACCTCACATCTCTATCTATGGAGAGATGACATAGAAGAAAATATTCCTTCACTGCCAAGTCTGAATCCTTCTCCTACAAAAGTGGCTTCGACAAAATCTGGCACCTCATTTCCTAGATATGTACTTACATCGCTGCTGACAACTTCACTGTCATTGATTACAAATCTATAGCTGGCATCAGGTGAAATGCTCTCAGCCTGAAGCCAGAAACGAACTTGTCCTCTGTCCAAAATCTCATAGGCTAATTCAGACTTCAGAGGGATTGCTGCGGGAAAAGAGCACAGCACAAAGCAAACACGTGAAGGCCTTTTTGAATAACTTAGCAAAAGATAAGTCCCACCGGTTTAAGGCTTTTGAGAACCTTAAGCAACAAACAAGTGAAATGTTATGAAAGCTAAATGGAAACCCTCAACTGTATTTGCACAGATGTGTATTAAAGCTGGTTTTGTATGAGTCAGAGCACAAGCTGAAGTGCGTATTTATTGCACTATTTAGGGCTTTTAAATACATAATCCAGTAAATATTAGACATATCCAAGCTGAATCCATTCATCCAAATACATTTGCAGTGGTGAAGAAGATCTCTCTTAAACAGAAACTAATATTTGCATTTAATTAATAGGAGGATAAGCAAGCTGTTCTATTAAAAAAAAGTTTTCATTACTTTACTCCAATCAGTGATGTGTAAATATATTCCTTCTGGGATTGAATATTAGATTCAGTCCTACTTACTTGGATTCTTGATTTCATGGCTTAATGTCATCAGACGTTCAAGCTCTGAAACGAAGAACAATTTTCATGTTTTAATTTATTCTAACAGTCAAAATAAATGTTAAGAACACTGTATGAGTCCATAAAGCATCAATCTTCAATTCAATGAGGGAAATACCTATGTGAATTCAGTTTCAAACACACACACACACACACACACACACACACACACACACACACATATATATATATATATATGGGAAGAAACAAAGATTGCATTCAGAGTTCTGACATGATGATAACTAGGGATGTGCTCCGCTCCGATTAGGAGCGTAGAAGCAGTAGCGGATTGGCCTGCTCCGCCTTACCCAGAGGCGGAGTAGGAGCGGACCGCGGACCCCCTAGAAGCAAGGCGAAGAGAAGCGGCCATTTTTCGGAGCTCCGAGTTCAGGCGGAGCGCTCCGGTCGCCATCTTGAAAACATTTCGCCATAGGATTGCATTGCGGCAAATAATCGCGCATAACTACGTTGTTTTTGAAGCTATCATTCTGAAAATTCTTGTGCACAGAGAGTCGTGGATGGGGGTCATTTTGAGACCACTCTCACCTCTCTGCATCATACGGGTCACGGGCTATATTTTTGTGAAAATCGGGTCAACCGCGCGGCTCAAACTGCGTTTCCGGCTTTTCGCCCATAGGATTGCATTGAGGGAAAGAATCGGGGATAGCTTCAAAAACAACGTAGTTATGCGCGATTATTTGCCGCAATGCAATCCTATGGCGAAATGTTTTCAAGATGGCGACCGGAGCGCTCCGCCTGAACTCAGAGCTCCGAAAAATGGCCGCTTCTCTTCGCCTTGCTTCTAGGGGGTCCGCGGTCCGCTCCTACTCCGCCTCTGGGTAAGGCGGAGCAGGCCAATCCGCTACTGCTTCTACGCTCCTAATCGGAGCGGAGCACATCCCTACTCTCAACTTTCTGCATCGTACGGGTCGCGGGCTATATTTTTGTGAAAATCGGGTCAACCGCGCGGCTCAAACTGCGTTTCCGGCTTTTCGCCCATAGGATTGCATTGAGGGAAAGAATCGGGGATAACTGGGGGGGTTTAAGCTATCATTCTGAAAATTCTTGTGCACAGAGAGTCGTGGATGGGGGTCATTTTGAGACCACTCTCAACTTTCTGCATCGTACGGGTCGCGGGCTATATTTTTGTGAAAATCGGGTCAACCGCGCGGCTCAAACTGCGTTTCCGGCTTTTCGCCCATAGGATTGCATTGAGGGAAAGAATCGGGGATAACTGGGGGGGGGGTTTAAGCTATCATTCTGAAAATTCTTGTGCACAGAGAGTCGTGGATGGGGGTCATTTTGAGACCACTCTCAACTTTCTGCATCGTACGGGTCGCGGGCTATATTTTTGTGAAAATCGGGTCAACCGCGCGGCTCAAACTGCGTTTCCGGCTTTTCGCCCATAGGATTGCATTGAGGGAAAGAATCGGGGATAACTGGGGGGGGTTAAGCTATCATTCTGAAAATTCTTGTGCACAGAGAGTCGTGGATGGGGGTCATTTTGAGACCACTCTCAACTTTCTGCATCGTATGGGTCGCGGGCTAGAAGTTTTTAAAAAATCGGCGGGAAAAATACCTTTTTCAAAGGGCTGAGGGGCAGAGTCAGCTCCCGGTCATGATGATCCCAAAGTTGGAGGAGGGCATAGGCAAAACAGGTAACTTGGGATTCTGGGAAACTTCTCTTTCTTCATCTGAACGGGCTTTTCCCCGTGTTTTTTAACACACCTCGCAGGGATGTTGTGTGTGGGGTGCCCGATTTTCAAAAATTCGCCAAAAATCAGGGGATGATGGGATTGCTTTGAAACTTGGCGTGCATGTGTATATCCCCATGAGGTGTCATGGTGCCAAACATGAGGTTTCTAACTTGAACAGAAAAAAAGTTGTATAATTTTTTAGCTTTCAATGCAAGCCTATGGGGGGGGGAAACGGAGCTCCGGATCCGGATCCGGAGCTCCGGGCGGAGCGGAGCGGAAGTGGGCGGAGCGGGGGCGGGGCGGAGCGGCCCGATCCGAAAAATGGCGGATCTGCAAGTGAAGCGGAGCGGGGGGTCCGTGCACACCCCTAATGATAACCCATAGTTCACCATGATGGGAAAAGGCCTAGCCTGCACCCAGGTGCATGTGCTGCCCTCCACCTCCTCCAGGAGAAGATACTAAACCATGACTTCCAATTCTGATTACACCTTGTTATCTCATCTAATCCTCATGAACTGTGCTTAATTTTAATAATGGTTTGTTCAAGCCATAGGTTATGAAGCTGCATTATTTAAATGACCCATAATTAAAATTAACCACAGTTTAGGGCTTGGACATAATGCTTAACCACAGTTTAGGGCTTGGGCATCACGGTTTATCATGACATTTGAATACAGCCTGAAAGTTCTAAAAAAAATGTAGCCCTTGGATTTAATAAGCATTCATAATGAAATGAATTATGAAACTTTGTAAGACCGCCTTGAGGCCCAGTATTGGGCAAAAGGTGGGATACAAATATAATAATAATAATAATAATAATAATAATAATAATAATAATAATAATAATAATAATAATTGCACTAACACAGAAGAGGTGAAATGTCCTAGGCTAGCAGGACATAACATCTCCCTTTTATCTACTGACCTTATTCTGTGGTGTATCATTTTGAAAGGGACTCTTTCAGCATTTGCAAAAGAACATAAAAGCTGGTGGACAGGAAATATTTACTGAGATATACTGTAAATGTCAATAAATCCTCATAGAAATTGTGCAAAAAGCTAGGTTCTACATAGCTGGATACAGAGATTAGCCCTACTTAACATATTAGAATTGCTAATAAGGGCTCAGAAAATGGAACTAATTGCATAATGTGCAAATTTGCAAATTACAAAGAAAATACAAAATTAGCAAGTGAAAGGAAACCAATAGATAGTTCTATCTCATTTCTAATTGGAATTATGTACATGTAAGTCCCATTCATTTCAAACTTTTATTAGTTTATGGAAATGGGTGGATCCTAGAACATGTGAAATAAATAAAATAAGATCTGTAAATACTCCATATACCATAAGCATAACAATAAGTATAATATAGAATTGGAGTAATATTAGCAAAAGTTTCTAAAGTAAAAATACCAAACTCTACTTGAAAATTCCAAATATTTCTTTCCCAGAGTGCTTCTTTTCTATAAAAAGCATTAGGTTCTTTTTGGTATAGAAACCAAGAAGGATCAGATACATTCATTACGTTTGGGACTTAATAAAGTCAGCTGTTTAGCTTTACTTAACTTTGCCATATCTTACCTTCTTCATCCATAATAAAACTGGATGAGACACCATCAGTATCACTAACTGCAATAGAGTAGGTTCCCAAGTCATCTTTGTCAGGCTTTTTAAAGTAGAGTTTAGAACTGAAAGAAGAAAGTAGGAAAAAAAGAGAGTTAGAGAGAAGAAAGAGGAATTACTAATTAGTGATTTACTGAAAGTACCCAGATTTCTAATGAAATGACTGTAGAACTTACTGTTCTCCAATTGTTTCAATGTTAAACTTATCAGCATCATCTATCTCTTCATAGAATTTGCTCCAAGCAAAATGAGAAGCATCTGTAATTTCTTTGCAGTCAAAGGCAAGGTAAATATTGCCTTCTTCATCCACACCTGCACTGATTTCCTTGGTGTCTGTAATATAGGACTGCTGTTAGAATGTAATCATTAAGGGAACGTGTCAGTTCTCCCAAAGTCTGATTCAATTAAGAGCATTTAAGGATTTGCTTACAGCCTGGAATGTTCTTTTAATTAGTTCACTTTGCTGTTACAGCAAGGAGGAAGACACATGGCTTCCAAATGGAGAGGAAAGACAGGTTTATTTTTAGAACTTGCAACAGGAAAGGGAAATGGGGCAGTTGTGGGTATTGTTACATCATCCAGTATCCTCACATAATGAAATGATAGTAATAGGGAAGGTTGCAAAGAACTGTGAGGCTATCTCAATATCCCTTCTGTGACTTTAGGGTTTCTTGTTTCCAGATGCTACTCATGAGGGGACCCACCAGAGCAGCATGCTTCAGCCAAAAGCAAAAATGGCTTCCCTGGATCCTCACCATAGACTACATCGTCAGATAGCAATAATCACCCACATTCAACCCTTTCTGAGCTTGAAATGTTACCTTCCCCGGCCTTTAAAAACAAACCGAAGGGTAGAAAATGGACTGCAGGGACTGTCACTCAGCGACAGTCTTGGATGCTGCTGCTTCATTGGCCAGAGAGGTGACGTGTGCTGCTCCTAGCCAATAAGACTGTGCCACAAATTCTAACCACCAATAGTCCTCACTGGGCGATGTTGAGGAAATCTCTGTCTCTGGGCTTGCCTGTGGTGCTGCATTGTTTATATGACGCAGCTGCCGACTCACAACCACATCAGGCTTCCCCCTCCCCCGAAACTACGCTTTTTCACAGTGTTGTTATACTGCAGCTTTTTCAGTAGCTCCATCATCACAACATTGCTTCCTCACCTGTCAGTGGCAGCCTCCCTTTGGGCTGATGAAGTGGGCATTGCTAGGGGTGGATCCTAGTTCAGGGTAAGTATGGCAACACAAAGCAGGGAGCAGACTTGACAAGCCAAATGGCCACCATGGCGGCAGTGGCTGCCAGTGGAATTTGTTGCCTGCCAGTGGCCGAATGCACTTATCCATGGTACCCTTGTGAGTGCCACTGAGCCCGGGGATTGGCTCATGCCCTCCACTGAAGAGCTTGTGCAACCAGTTGTGACACCTGACACTAGCAGGATTCAGAGAACAGTTACTACTGAGCTGCTTCGGTGGCTAAGCTCACAGGCAGGCAGGAAGCCTGGCAGCTTCCCTCCGTCCCTTGGCTCTCCATAGAGGAGACAAGGACTTGGGCTGCCTAGAAGAACACACCTGTTTCTCAGGAGATACCTCCATTCCTCCCCATCAGTGCTTCCTCCTGCCATATAACCTTATTAATTCTACCTCGCAGCAGCAATCCTGTGGGGATTTGAGGGAATCAGCTTGCAAATCAGCATCATATAGACTGTGTGTGTGTGTGTGTCTGTGTGTGTGTGTGTCTGTGTCTGTGTGTGTGTGTGTGTCTGTCTGTCTGTCTGTCTGTCTCACTCTGTGTGTGTCTGTGTGTATCTCTCTCACCCTAATCTACCTCACAAGGTCACTCTTTGGAGGAAATGTGGGATATAAATGTAACAAGAAAACAAATAGATTTCAGAACCATTCTTATGAAGACATCTGTTCCATACTGTGCATATCTTGGCATTTTAGAAGTGTGGGGATTGACATCCGATATTCATACCTGGTCTAGCCTGAACCAGCACAGCTTCAGAAACATCTGATTGCTTTCCGACGCCAGCATTATTCACTGGACGAACTCGAAATACGTAGCATTTGCCCTCATGTAATTCAGTGATCTTAAAGGAAACAAACATTGCAGTTGTTTAAACTATTTTTTTAAAAAAAAAAATAGGACTCGCAAGATTCCAAACTTAAAGCCAAAATAAAGCCACCCCAGACAGGTGACTTTCTACCTTTAAGTAACGGTGAGAGGTTGGTTTCTCATTGAAAGTAAGCCATTCTTCACCTTCTTCCTCCTTGTAGTCCACAAAATAACCAGTAACAGGGCTGCTACCAATGTAAATAGGAGCTTTCCAGAGAATCACAAGGGATGTATTCCTGACCTCACAAAATGTAAGATCATAGGGAGGACCTAAGAGGATAAATAGGGGATATTAACAACGAATTCAAAATATTCTCAAAACAACAACACACTTTTGAATAAGAGCTTTTCTCCATGAGGCTGTTAATCAGTTGTATCTACTTTCAGATTTGTCGCAGAAATGCGATCAGAGCACTACACAACAGTGGTTCCTTTCCTGCTTTCCCACTACATAACCTTTAGGTGGCACTACATAACCTTTAGGTGGGATAGCAAAATAGGACAAGCACACAAGTGAATAAAGCAGTTTCTTTTGCTTTCACAATTAAATGCAGCATTTTCCCTTCTCTATAAAAACTTGCCCAAACTGCTCGATAAACACAGAAGGGAAACTGTCACGACAACATCTAAAGACACATAAACAACCATGAGTAGGGAACGACGGGCATGAGATAAATGCCTCAGATACAAACCCCCAAATTTTGCAGATATATATTTGTGTCATCTGCCTGAAGTGGATTTTCCTCTGTCATAATTTCCTTGGTTAGAACATTTATACCTACTTCCTATCATATTTTCATTCTATACTGGGTAACTAATACACATTACTGTTTAACCAAATGGGAGCTTCCTAGCCAGAAAGTTAGTTGTAATTTTTTGCTAAGTACTGAAGAGAATTCTACCACACACATGCACCCAATCAGAAAACTGAGGAAGAAGGGGAGTGGTCATTTTTCCCCTCACCACTTGGAAGTACCGGGCAGATTACTCAGTGGATTCCAGACAAACCTTTTATCCTACAATTGTCCTGCCTCCTTCACAGAATTTTATGGTGGGCGGAGGTGGGGAGGTCCCCAGATGATGCCTTCATCCATTTGATTCCTTGTTTCCTCGCTGTTTCTTCCATGTTTTGTTTTGTTTTTTACCAGAAAGAACCCATTAAGGGGGAAAAGATAGAATAGCTGTGCAATGCCTTTTAATTGGTAGTTCTAGGAGCCTTCCATCTGAAGCACCCTAAGCTTTATGATAGGTTGTATGCACCATTCCCAATTGGAAAACAGTTGCATGGCTTCATCCACTGTTTTTCTTGTGCAATAGAGATATATTGGTAGTCAAGAGTACATCTTGCTCACTGGAACCTAGTAGTTTTAATAGCAGTAAGTAGTAAGAGGCATTTCAGTGGAAAAATCCAGGAGTTCAAACAATATTACGCCTCTGCTTGTGTGCATGTTTCTTTTAATACCTCTTTGACTCATTATTATTCTGATGTGACACCCTGCTCCACTAAGTTCTGAATTAATTCAAATGAGATCATTAACACTTACAGTATATTGATTCTACTGTTTTCCGCATGCATGAAATGGAAACCAGGAGTGTCTGAATTTCTGTTTGCAAGGGCCTTTGCATCAATCTGCTTTCTGTTTTATGAGAAAGTACTTTTCATGTTAAAGCAGCAAAAAATGGCATGAAGCAGAAGGTTAGAGGGGGGAAACTAAAGGAAACTGAATGCTATTTCCCTTGAATCTAGCTGGAAACAGGTGTCTTGTTCATGTCTTTCTACATTGAGAGGTTGAATTTCCACTTCGTGACTATTTTTCTATGGCTGTCGTTGATAGTTCTAGTGCAACACAGCTCATCACATTAATATTAATGCCCAAGTATTAAAGTATACTCATACATAAGAAACACCATAGCAGGTTTCTGCCAGTCTACCAACTTAATTCAGCCTGCTTTATTCAAATAATGCAGGACAAGGCAGGGTGCATATAAACCCAACATTCCCCCTGTTTGCATCAATTACATACGAAGAACCTAGTCTGAAATTCAACAGATATCTTGCAAACATGTATAAAGGCAGTATTCTGAAGTGGAAGGTTAGAGAAAGAACTCAAGGAAGTAAATAGTGATTCCCTTTTTATCAGCATGAAAATTGCAGCTTTCTTGATATACAAATGTATTTATGATTTAAAACTTGAGGCTAAAGGCATAGGGAAACCGCATTAACCAGAAAGTACTGTTTGCTTTGGTTAATTACAGAGATGGATGAGCTGTATGAAGTTCACCATGGATGAAAATGGGAGAAATGTGGATAATTTTCCTTTTTTCCTTTTTTTCTGAGCATTTTTTTTCTGCAATTAGAGTCAGAACAGAAGCCATTGGGGAAACTATGGCCTTAGCAAGACCTAAGGTTTATCCCGGGATTATCCCGGGGTCATCCCTGTTCATGTAAATGACACACAGGATATCCCAGGAGCAGGCAAGGATGATCCCAGGATAAACCTTAGGTCTAGCTAAGGCCTATATCTCTGAAGATCACCTGGGCTTTTGAACCCTGGTACAAAAATGCCATCCAATCTTCTCCTTGCACGCTGATATCATTGCTCCTGTCCCTTCGGGGTTGGGAGGGACTGGTTGAGAGTGATTTGTGGGGAGAGGGCTTGTGGGGATGTGTTGGGGGATTTTTCCACCCCCTTCCCCAGATTAGCTTTCTGAGAGGATCTGAGGCCTTTCAAAAAATACATTTTTAAAGAACTTGCATAATTTCTCAGTTAATCTAGTGTGAACACATGATAGCTCACCCATCAGCTATCTGGCCCACCAAGACCTTTCTTCAGTGGCAGCTGGTGCCCATGGGGGCCGGTGTAGGACAGAAGAACATCATGTGTGGCACTTGCCAGCTGCACATTGAAGCAAATGTGCCTGTTTGTTGGGGAGTGCTCTCTGCCATAGGTAGGTGAGGGACAGGCAGGGGGTTGATGCCCCATTTACCCCAAAAATAGATCTGGCTCTGCCCTTCTTCTGACAAAGAGCTCCATCAGACGAACGTTTTATTGCATGTTCGTTACTGGGCACTGATGGATTTTCGCGGGTCCTTCGCTTGACGTTGTCTGCCTCCTGCACGCCTCCCGTCCCTTCTAGACTCCTTTACATGACAAAAAAACACCCAAGAAAATTAAAGATGGAAGTTGCCACTATCTCCTGCTGTGTACAGGAGAAGCAGCATGATCAAAACGGCCCACTGAATGGGCCATGTGCACATTGTTTACTTCCTCTTTCAAAAGGGGAAGTCATGAGGGACAAACTGACGGGCAGAGAATTGATGGTAAGGAAACATGATTTTCCCCTGTGTGATGACGCTCAAAGCTTTTCCTACAGAATAATAAACCATGGCTGAGTCACTCCATAGGGGCAGGATGGGTGAGCCTTTGTTTCTTACAACTTCACAGGAGGACTTCTATTGCTTAGCCTCTGACAAACTGTGCAAACGCTTTCTTAAGGGAGAACTGAGAACTGTGGTTAAAAAGCAAACATGTTAAATTACCACCACCACCGTGTGATAGTTGTGAAATGATGATTTGTTTAAAGAATGCATTGATTTTATGAATCACCAAACTACTCACCAGGTTCTGCCATTGTCCAAGCCTCACATTTGAAATGCTCACTGGGTTCAGATGCCTGCCCTATGCCAGCGATATTTGCAGCAGCAATTTTGAATTCATAGTATGCATTTTCTGTCAGATCCTCTACCTTCGCGGAACAATTGACATTAAAAACAAATTTAATTAGGTAATATTCATATGACCTTCTTAATAGGGGGAAAAACATTCAAAAGCCATTCATTTATTCAGATTTAATCTCTTCTGCTTTGCTTGGAGCAGAAT
The DNA here is from genome assembly GCF_023053635.1 of Elgaria multicarinata webbii. Taxonomy (NCBI): domain Eukaryota; kingdom Metazoa; phylum Chordata; class Lepidosauria; order Squamata; family Anguidae; genus Elgaria; species Elgaria multicarinata. The sequence goes on from NC_086174.1 coordinate 121,169,091, forward strand.
ATGCAATAAAATGGGCTGGGAGGGGGAAGTCTTGCTCTAAAGGCTTTGCTATATAAATATAGCCAGCTTCCAGAAGAGCAGCTTTAGCTAGTCAATTGCAATTTTTTAAAAAATACGAACAACTGACCTGTGGTACCTTAATGATTAGCTTGTTGTGGCATGAACTTTTGTAGGAGATCGCCTACAAATGACGCAAGCTCATGTACAGAAATGTTCATCAACAAATTAATCAGTCTCTATCATTCCATAGACCTTTGTATATGCACACAGACATAGGCCAGATCTACACCAAGCAGGATATTCCACTATGAAAGTGGTATGAAAGCAGGATATAAGAGGCAGGAGCCACACTACTGCTTTATAGCGGTATTGAAGTGCACTGACAACTGTTGGGGCCCATTGACACCTAACATACTGCTTTCATACCACTTTCATCATGCTATATTCTGTTTGGCGTGGCTCCTGCCTCTTATATACCGCTTTCATACTGCTTTCATAGTGCTATATCCTGCTTGGGGTAGATCTGACCATAGTCATGGTCACATGCAGAGTCTCATCCTATTATGAACCAAGAGAGTAGGGGTATCTGCTTGCCCTTTAATTCCCTAGACTATGATAAATAATTCACCCCTGATTATAAACCTTGTCCCACCATAAAAGGAACAGAAATAAGGGCAAGGCCTTCTGTAATTAATATTCAGTCTACTTTAGGGTGATCAAGAGCACAGACCAAGAGAGAAGGAGCGGAATCTCTTAAATTTATACAATTAAGGAGATTTAATAGATCAGGAAACCTCTGAGCAGCCGAGAGCAGTCAGCTTGAAATAACAAGAGTCAACAGGAATTGAGGACCGAAAGTTAAAGGGAACATGAAAGTGGAATACTGGTATTATTTAAAAGGGCGGGGGGAGGCAGGACATACAACTGAGAAAGTGGTATCACTAAACAGTGTGTGTGTGTGTGTGTGTGTGTGTGTGTGTGTGTGTTTATGGTTTATTTCACACTGAAGAGTTGTATTTGTCTCATTTGTAATATCAAGAATTAACGGAGCTGGATTTGGAAATATGGCCATTCTGCCAATGTTCATTTTACATTTATTTAAGGAGCCTGTAAAGTTACTGGACATATCTCTTCCTGGTATGTAGAAAGTCTACTAACACCAAATTCCATATAGCACACACGAATTTAAAAATAATCTGTATTTTTTGAAACTTTATAACTAAGTGTTGTTACAGAACACCAAAAAAGAAAGAAAAGCAAGGATGCATTTATTACAACAAAATTCAGTTAAAGCACCAATTGTTTCATTTAACTTTACTCAACACTCCTTATTGTACATTGTGATGGCAGGATGTCTGCTTGAACTTTGAAGGAGCTCTGCCCACTGTACATGACATATCAATGCCCAGCATGAACCAATGCAATCTCACACCACACATCACCCACTAGCATGGGACAAACCATCATGTATGTATGTATGAGGAACATACTGCCCCTTCTACTTTATGTTGTAAAATTCTGCATATGCATCTTAAACATTTTCAAAGCAGTCCACCGTATTTGCCATCATTTTTTATTCTGATCAGAGGAACATGAGTCATTGTGCTGATTATCATCTTTATCATGAATAATCTCTCTGTGTATATGAGAGATGTGAAAGAGCCACTTATAGGAAGCAGTGTGGATATGGATGTTATCATTTACTTGTTCTTGGCCAGGGGCCAGCGGGAAGAGGTAGGAAAGGGCTGCACTGACTCAATATGTGGATCTCTCCCAACGGGTACGGCTGCATGAGATCAAGGCAGGATCTACGCTACTGCTTTAAAACTATTTATAACAACTGTTGGGGCCCAGAACACACTCCATATACAGTTTTCAAAATGTTTTCAAAGTGTCATATCCTGCTTGGTGTAGATCTGGCCGAAGTCCTGTGCTGCTTTTCTTTCTGTCAACATTTCGGAACCTGACCTACATGGGTACATAACAGCTGTGCCCAAATGAAATTGTAAAAAGAAAGCAAAATCAAATCTAAATGCCGAAGTTGTGGACCAGTACTGACCGTATAAAGTCGCTCTTTAAAAAGGGAAGAGTTGACTTCATGCCAGTTGTGGTGGTGTACTTCCCGTTTGTCTATGTAATAACCCAGGATATTTGATCCGCCACTGTATCTTGGGAGTTTCCAGCCAATGGTCATGGAGTGGCCATCACAGTTGAGAAGTGTGAGGCCATAAGGATAGGATGGACAGGCTTTAAAGAGTCAAACACAAGGAACATTATAACAATGTCCAAATGCAATCACTCACATAAATAACAATAATACCAAGCTGGCAGCATCTACACTACTGCTTTATAACAGTATTGAAGTGCACTGACAACTGTTGGGGCCCATGACACATTCCGTATACTGTTTCAACCCACTTTCAAAGTGTTATATGCTGCTTGGTGTAGGTGTTTCTCTTCTACATTTTGATTATAGTATGGTGAAATAATGGATTGGATCTAATCTAAGAAAACTATAAATTTACAGTACAATCCTATGCATGTTTACTGAGAAGTAAGTCTCTTTGTGTTCAATGAGGTTATCTCTAGTAAGCAGTAAGGATTGCAATTTTAAAAGTTTAAACTAGAGGTGGGAAACAGGTGCCCGACAGCCCTCATTGCCTCTGAATTTTGGAGAGAAAGATAAATATTGGGGGGGATTCCATCCATACGGGCTACAGTGCACCTAAATTTGACCATTTGGTCATTATGTAGTTGCTACAGAGCGCCCAAAGGGGAAAATGTAGCTTGTAAATAACCTAATTTTGTCCTTTGGGGCATTCCATAGCTTTTATGGGTTCCATTTTTTAAAATTCTCTTGGCACCCGCGGAGGGCTGTGTGGCCCATGGAAGGAGGTCCTGGGAATGAAAATGGTCCCCAGACTTCCCACAGTTGCCCACCACTGGTCTAAATACATTAGAGCTCAGAAAAAGCTTAATGAACACATTATTTCCCATTCCCTCCCACCCTCATATGAGCCTCGTGTGGCGCAGAGTGGTAAGTGGCAGTTACGGCAGCCGAAACTCTCCCCACGGCCTGAGTTCGATCCTAGCGGAAGCTGGTTCTCAGGCAGCCGGCTCAGGTCGACTCAGCCTTCCATCCTTCTGAGGTCGGTAAAATGAGTAACCAGCTAGTTGGGTGAAAGGTAACTGGGGAAGGCAATGGCAAACCACCCAGCTACAAAGTCTGCCAAGGAAATGTCAGTGAAAGAAGGTGTCCCTCTAGGAGTAAGCAGTGACTCAAGTGCTTTCACGATAGGTTCCTTTCCTTTCCTTCCCACCCCCAACAATATTCTTCCACGTTTTGTGACCACGACATTAACTTAAGAGTGCTAGGATAATCATTACCCTAATGTCCTAAATGCTTGGCAGTGATTAAGGAAAAACATCCTCTATCAAGCACTCTTCTTTGGGGGCAATACAACTGAATTCTAAATTTTAATTTTTGTGAACCGCCCAGAGAGCTCCGGCTATTGGGCGGTATAGAAATGTAATAAATAAATAATTCCTGTAATGAACCAAGCCAGCCACTTCCCCATGGTGACTCCCCACATCTAGATGTCATGTATCATATTATTTCTCACGTGGAAACTCCTGCTAATGTAAAATGTTCCCCTGCAAGTAGGACGTGGATGCTTCCAGGAACATTATGTAATGATGTAGAAAATCTACATGTTATTCAAAGTCTCTATATGAGAAGCAGTGCTACCTATTAAAGCATGCCACCGAGTCACCGCTGGGGATACAGCTCACCACATGGAACATTGGAGGAGATAACGTAGAGCCCAACCCTCACACACATGTGAATATTAAAGAGTTTCAAAGGTTTTTGGTTGCTCCTTTAAAAGATTATGCTGCATTGAGTCTCACTTACTGAGGGCCGCCTGTACTGTTATCGCTTCAGACTCCTGAGAATTTTCACTCATTCCCACTGCATTTGCAGCTTTCACGCGGAAGACGTACTGTTCCCCTGTTGCCAAGCCATGCACAGCAAACCTGAAAGAAAACAGGGATGTGGATTGCTGTTGTTGTCTCACTTTAAAGATATGTGCTTGGACTATATTCTCTAATGAAAAATCCTGTCTTATACAGGTACCTAAAGTGCATTCCAAAATGCAATATGGGCATGAGACAGAGAATCAAAAGTCTATAATGGGTTGCATCCAATGGTTCTGCTAGCACAAAGCTTCATTCTACCACTTGCAGAGACCCCATTTTCATCCTTGTGCAAGTGTAAAATACAGTAATGGTGTAGTGGCTAAAGTGTCAGACTAGGAATCAGGAGATCTGGGTTCTAGTCCCCACTTGGCCATGGAAGCCCACTGGGTGACTTTGGGCCAGTCGCAGACTCTCAGCCCAACCCACCTCACAGCGTTGCTGTTGTGAGGATAAAATGGAGAGGAGGAGGATTATGTACGCCACCTTGGGTTCCTTGGAGGAAAAAAGGCGGGATATAAATGCAATAATAAATAAAAATAAATAATTTGATTTGCTTGCATGATGTGATGTACAAGGCATTGGACAACTTAGGATGATGTCACTAGGCTAACCATTTTGCTTCCGCTAGTTTTTCTCCTAGAAGTTGTTCAACTGCTAGTGGAACAATGCCAACTCTTGTAAATGTTTATGCTACTGTAACATTAGATATAACCCCATGTATCCACACTGCTCTCCTACAGGGGATCAAAATAGCCTGTGTTAGTCCTTGTTAGTCCAGACAATGGACAGTGACCACACCACAGAGTTTTCTGCAAAATGCTCAGCTGGCTTCCAACTTATAGACCAAGATGTCTCCGGAGAAATAGTACTTGCTTTTCCTATAGATGATTCTTAGCTGTTATAAAAGTGATACGTGACTAGACCACTATGCCACTGTAATAATGTATAGATTGGGCCTTAGACTTCAATACAGTAGTCTGGGATTGAAGTTAGAGTGTCATTTAATATAATGTTGGCAATATTTCACTCCAGAACAGTTATGGAAGATGTAACCACACAATGGATATTGGCCATTTTAATTAACTGTACAGCAGTTTGGGCCCAGATAATAGTCTGAAGGTAGGTGAAGCTAAGAAGTTCTGGCTTTGGCCAATGCCTGCATTGATAACTGTAGGAAATCTAGGGCTGTGGACTATCTCAGGCCAAATCCCGAAATCTGAGTCGAGGTGGGCTGATTCAGCCTACCTCAGCCCAAATCCGAGGCAGTACCAGGTCAGCCCAAGGGAGTCTGAGGCCAAAGCAGATCAGCACTGAAGTCTCAGGGTGCCTCGGGCCAATTCAGAGCAGTGCCCCCCCCCCACTCCGCCACCTGCCCAGGAAAGCAAGTGCAAGGCCTCGCTCACCCTCTCCACCTTCCCCGATTACCCCCTCCCGGGTCACCTCCTTCCACCAGAACTTACCTTTAAATCATGTCCTTCTCCCTGAGAGCTGAGCTGTGATTTAAAGTTACCACAGGCTCTTTGTTTTTAATATATCTACGACTAAAAACTATGATGGCCATAGAATGTGCCTCTGGATTATGGAGGTGAGGGGGGGAGGGGAAGGGGAAAGGGAGGGGCTACAGGGAGTGGGGAGTTGGGAGCCCAATAGCTTCAGTGCCAACACCAGGCAGACGACCCCCCCCCCCAAAAGCACCTGAGTCAAATTGGGGCCATTTCAGAGGCTCCAAAACAGCCTACAAGGCTAGTCGGGGTGTGTGCACAGCCCCAATGAAATCCATTTTTTGCTTCTGAAATTACATGGAAGAAGGGCAAGAGTTGGCTAAGCAATGTAATGAATAATAAATCCAATTTCTTTTACCTGTTATGCTTGATCGGCTTATGGTTACAGGGCTCCCAGTGATTCGATCCCACCACAGAACAGTCAATATAGTACCCAAACAGATCTTCTTCATGTTTTGGCTTGTCCCACTGCACAACAACAGAGGTCTTTGTGTTTCTGGATGCTACTACACGTCCTGGGGCAGATGGGACAACTGTGGCAAAAAGGAAAGTATTTACTCTGCTTGCAGCAATTTACATGTCAACATATACCAACTTACTCTCCAGGTCTAAGACCTGATAACACCAGCAAGTAAGTACATGGTCAGGCTGTTCCACCTATGGAACCAGCAAGATGACAGTGTAATGGAGCCAAAGTTCGGCACTTTTCAGTCCTATTGATTAAAATGGGAGATGTGATGGTGCCAAATTTTGGAAATAACAAGTTCATATGGAGGAAATTTATTGATTTCGTGAATAATGGAGGTGGGCAAATGCCTCCATTGGCATATATCGAGTTATGAAAAGTATAGGTGGGGTGGGGTGGGGAGTAAGGAAACGAAGTATCCTAAGTATTCTAAATAAGCTAATGTTAAATAATATTAAATTCAGATGGGAATCTGAATCAAAACTGATTGTATGGGCCCATTCAGAAGACCATGGTGGTTAAGCCAGAAAGCCAGGTTGTGTTCTAAAGACACCTTAATCAATGGCTTTAACCACGGTGGTTAAGCCAGAAAGCCAGCTCGTGTTCAAAAGACATCTCAAACCATGGCTTTAACCATGGTGAATAAGGCTTTTTGCTTTATTCACCATGGTTAAAGCCATGGTTTAAGCTGTCTTCTGAACACAGCCTAGCTTTCTGGCTTAACCACCATGGTTAAAGCCATGGTTTAAGGTGTCTTCTGAATGGGGCCTATATGTATGATGTAATATTTGACATGTAACCAAAACTAAAAAAAAAAATCTTTAATTTTTTTTAAAAAAATAACAAGTTCAGAATACCCTCTGCTTCTAATGACTGGATATAATCCACGTATAGCTTCCTTGCCTTAAATTATGTACCATGATCAGAATGCAAAATGAGGTTACTGTGAGTTGATGTATTGATTTTGTGCCTGTGGTCTTCACCCATCTGACTAGGTAATCAAAGCTGGCGGGCACTGTTGGCAAATGCTCCCCCTATGCTCAGTGGAACTTTCTCCAACTGCTGTACTTGACAACTTTTTAAAATGGACAAGTAATTTGCAGAAGGATATTGGCTCTTGAGCAATCAGAAATTTCTAAGATTGAAAAAGAGTCTGGTATGTAAATATGTCTTTTCAAGAAATTCACAAGCCTGACTTTGGGCTACAGTATGTGTGTACGCAGGGAGGAGACCTCATAAATGTTCCTCACTGTCACTCACTGGGATCTGGCTCTGTACATGGGCAGGACCAGGAGGAATCAGAAGGAGCTACACTATGGCAACAGGTAGCTGCTGCCACCCACAGGGCCGGTGCCAGACTACTCAGCGTCCTAGGCTGTGAGCAGCTTCCAGCCAGGCGCGCCCTTCCGAAGCCACCGCCCCGCCCCCAACCTCAGCATCTTGGCCTTGAAGCTTCTAGGAGAGCAGCTTCATGGCACTCCATTCAGCGCCCTCCTTTGGTTGGCGCTCTAGGCCGCCACCTTAGCTGCCTATATGGCAGCGCCAGCCCTGGCCACCCATCTAGTGGGTTTTCATGTCGCTGATGCCCCCATCGGAGCTGCCTTTCCTTGCTGCACAGTTCCCAGGTAGTATTGTGAGGATGTGTGTGCATCCCAGGGAAAAGGTGAAGATGTGCAAAAAATAAGATCCATTTTACAACTCTCAAAATTGAGAGTTTCCTTGGGTTCTCTAATGTTGCTAAATACTCCTGACCTGATTCCACACTGTGGCAAGGACAAACCACAAACATATGCTTATTTCTTCCATCGAAACCTTGACAGTGCTCAACTTTGACAGAACTTTATCCAAAGACATTAAACTAACACTCACATTGTGCCCCATGACATTGCATTGACATTACAGTTGGTATTATAGTAGTTCTACAGACAGATACACAAAAACAAAGATTTAGAAATGCTAATCATAACTGCTGATTAAATTAATCCAGGATCTTATAACTCATCTAAATGCAGTGTGAATTCTGTTACTATAAGATAGAAGTCAGAATCCAAAGCATGTGTCTCATCAGAGGGATGAATTTTGCAGAGTTCTAGTTGCTTAGGAAATATTACACCCACAGACACTACTATGGACCTTAGTAGAATATGAAGATATCCTGCACTATTGTAATCACCCAATACATTGTATTCTGCATCATTTAATTTGTTGTCAGAACATTCTACTTTCTAGCATGGTTTATTCTTCAATATCATATTTTGTTCAGAATTAAATGCTTCCTCACCAATGGCCTCTTGGGCTTGAATAGGAGCTGTTATTTCAGAAGGATCGCTAATCCCATACTTGTTTGCTGACAAAACTCGGAACACGTAGGATTTCCCTTCAGCAAGATCAAACACTGCATAGCGAGGAGATCTCACTGCCACTTCAGCATTGACTCTCTGCCAACATCCACTGCCAACAACGGACTATAAAAAATGGAGAGAGATTATTACTACTTTGTGGGAGAACCATGGACAGAGGTCCTCAAAACACTTGAATTAATGAACCATAGCCACAAATCCATGTTGTTTCTAGATAGTAAGTTGCCAGCTATCTGGTTGGTTATCTGTCTGATATGCAATCACTAAGCACGGTTTCACACTGCCAGAGCCAACATAGCATGGCCTTTTTCTTTCACTTTGCAGTCGTTGGTCTATGTGAAGCTTGACGCTAATAATAAAAAAAAGAAAAGGGATTGTTTTTAAAGACTCTTGAAACAGATGCTTCTCTAGCAGGAATGTTTTCTTTTCAAGAGATTGGAAATTGTTTAGAGCAATTTGAGAATGAACCGCATTCTGATACAGTTGTTGTTGCTGTTGTTGTTGTTTTACTACCCTTGGACAAAATGCAGTGGTGTCACAGTGCTAGTGATATAATGACATTGTATGAGCATAAACCAATGCCAATGCAACATCATTAGTGTTTGATGGGCAAAGAGAAAAGACAGCAATTTGTCACCAAATTTCGGTGGCAGCAAAGAGAACAAACTTAGGCAAAGAACGTAAGGGAAAAAGAAAGCTGTCCTACTCCCACTGCTAATGGTGGAGGGAATTTCTCCTCCCATTGGAGAAATTCAATGAAATGGTCCCCACCACCACCAGTTTCCTTGACCACAAACAGTGTGGAGAATTTCAAGGGGCCGTCTGTGCACAGCTCTAAGCCAAACACTGAAAGAGCACTTTATTTTTTATTTGTTTATATCTTGTATTTCGACGCCCATTTAAATACATGTAACAAAACATCCCATTTCTGTAGCTCTTTCCTATGATTTCATTGCCTAGCTGGTGTTTACTAATTTTATTGTTTTGCTTGCGGCTGCTGAGAAAATTATTTGAAATGAAATGGTATGTGGCCATGAAATGCCTTACAGCTGAATGCAACTATACGGCACAGTACCTTCTCAATGAAATATGATAATGGCTCTTTGCCACGGGGAACAGGTGGATCCCAGCTGAGTACAACATATGTTTTGCTGGTTTCTGAAGCGTGTACATTGGTGGGAGGTCCTGGAATCTTAACGTCGCCTAGAGGAATAATAAACTCAGTAAGTGTTAAATGCCAGATTAACCTCCCAGGTCAGCGCTTATGTGAGAGTTTGTCTTTCTGAACTCCCTTGCTAGAGAGCATTGCTTTGCTATTAAGGGGCATAATATCAGCTTTATGGTAAATGAAGGCTGCTTCATCTCTATTTTGAGAAACCCAAACAAGCCAATTAAAAGTGAAGCATTGATTTTTCACAGCTAATATAAAATTTTCAGTCGTAGTGGGAGGGGGGAATCTTTGTGTATTTGTCTCACAAGATTTTTGTTTTGCTTTGATCACATTGGAATCGCTTTAATCTGCTGCACTAAATGGCTTGATAAAGTCTTCGTATTTTATGCAAATGCAAGACAGGGTTGATCAAAGGCAGGCGCCCTAGAGCTTCCGCCCCTGAAAAATGAGCAAGGAGAAGAATCTGCATGAAAGATCGCAGCAATTAAGTATAACACCATACAGGTAAAGCATGGACGGGAAAGCATCATGGAAGAGATCTCTGGAATGGCAACGAGGAGCCATGTAACGTACAGCATAGGAATGAGGAATTCCCTTTCATCTAACCACCTTTGCTCTCAAATTCCCACCAGCAGCAATTCATGGCCTTGTAATCTGGGATACTGGAGAAACGACGGGGATCTTAGTTTCTGTCTGCATTGACACAGTTTGCCTAAGATGGTTTGAGTGAGAGCTGCCCAAAGTAGCAACTACCCCAGTTCCCCGCCTCATCTTTTCACCACAATGTCTAACAATGCTGAAACGTGTGATGTGACATCACCATTGGCAGTAGCCAATGAATTGGAGCAAAGGTGGAGAAACTCCGGGCATAATGACATCACATGTTCTGTCAGTGGATTCCTAGATGTTCCTGAAAACAGCTGGCTCCTATTTCAATGGGGCGGTGAATCTGTTCTGGGTTTCGGTCAGAACTACTCAGAATGTTAAAGGAGCTGTCCAAGGTAATGAAAACATTTGGGGCCTAGGATTCAGCATGTTGGTTAGCTTCATTAGGATTCTGATTGGTTCTGACTGAAACCCAGTGCAGATTCACTGCCCCACTAAAACAAGACCTATGAGCCTCCACTGGTTCTGTATTACTAGATATTATAGGGTGAGAGAGGGGGAACCACCTCAGGGCAGCTGTTTTCAGGAACATCCATGAATCCTTGTTTCACAGCCTGATTCATTTTTTACCTGGAGGTCCGCTACTAGGAAAGTTAGGGCTGTTTCACACTTGGCATAGAAGCAAAGTTTGTTGAGGATACACTAATGTTAGGCCAATGATCGCTGCCGCAGACATGGAGTGCTTACAACAGAAGCAGCCTTGAAGGTCCATGGACGTGCACGAAGGAACGGCAGTCCCATCAAGGCTCCTAGGCAAACATATGCAACAGCTCTAAGATGTACAGTATGCCATTCACATTTGATAGGTTTGTTGCCAGGAATGCTGTTATAAGATTACTTGTGGCAAATACAAGTGTGGATCTGCTATCCTTCCTAAAGTGTAGGGACATGATGAGTGTTCATACCTGCTCAAAAGGAGTCCACTGCAAGCAAGCACCTGCCTCAATTCTGCCAATTTGACCCCCGTGAAGTAATACACAAGACTGTCTAAAGGCGCATCACATAATACCATTACGCCCAGAGTTTAATCTTATGTAGCTGCACTACTGCAGACTCTGAAGACATATTGACACACACTACAGCTTTGAACTGTTCTAATAACCTGGAATTATAGTTCAATAGAGAGTGAAGAATCTCTAAGCACTGCAGCAAACTAAACTTCCCAGGATTCATTGAGGAGAACCATGACAGTTTAAGTAATTCAAAATTGCAGCCTCATAAGAACTCTTATCTTGCTCTCAAGGTCTCTTCCCTCTAGACGTTGCCTGTGTGTATAAAGGTGCATATATGTTCATGTTTATCTCTAGAGTAAGAAACCAAAGACCAAACAAGAACCAGCAAAGCTGCAACGGAGGAGGACCGGTGCAGATGTATGGAGACGAAATTACAGCTCAGTAACATACCTTCAAGGTCTTCTTGATAGATCACAATTTCCTTGCCTCCATCCAGATGAATAGCTGAAGATCAAGGCAAAAAAAATATTTTTATTTATTTTATTTCCCCCCCCCCAATCCTTCATTTCTACCCAGAAAAATGGCACTCAAGCATAGAATCATAGAATAGCAGAGTTGGAAGGGGCCTACAAAGGCCATCGAGTCCAACCCCCTGCTCAATGCAGGAATCCACCCTAGAGCATCCCTGACAGATGGTTGTCCAGCTTGACTTCCGTATATTTACTCCTCATATTTCACTCTCTGTTTTACTTGAATGCATTCACACCTTCCAAAGAAAGTGAGGGACTTAATCAAAAGCAACCATACAGGTTGTACAAAGCTATTCTGCCACATGCGTTCTGGAAAGGGGATAATAAAAATAAATGCATGCAGTCTCCTGAGCACAACTAAAAGGAGCCCATTTGATTACAACATTTGACTTTTAATTATAATAGCAACACACACAAGTATATTAAGGCTATGATACATCATTAGGGCAGGACCTACACAACTGCTTTAAAACAGTTTATAACAGTAGTGACAACTGTTGGGGCCCAGAACACACTCCACAGACAGTTTTCAAACCGTCTTCAAAGTGTCATATTCTGCTTGGTGTAGATCTGGCCAAGGTCTGTGTTCCCTTGCATTATCATTAGCAAGTGAAGTTAGCATCTCCGCTGTGGCACCCCGGTTGTGGAATGAGCTCCCCAGAGCGGTCCACCTGGTGCCTACACTGTATTCTTTTCGTCGCCAGCTGAAGACCTTTTTATTTTCTCAGTATTTTAACTTCTAAATTTAAACTTTGCTGTTTTAATTCTGTATTTTAATCCTATATCAATTTCTGCTGTGTGGTTTTATCCTGGTTGTGCTTTTTATATTGTATTTTGTATTTGGGTTTTTAGCTTGTTGGATGTTTTATTATGTTCCTAATGGTTTTAATTTTTCTGAACCACCCAGAGAGCTTCGGCTATTGGGCGGTATAAAAATGTAATAAATAAATAAAAGAGAAAACAAAGCTGTCAATAGCTACCCCCCCTTGTCTTTCTGCGTTAAAGAAACAAAATCCTCTGACTGACAGTACAATATTAACAATGTTTACTAAAACAAACACACCCTGCCATTTATTTCAATGAAGTTTAACGTCAAACTGCACATGACAATGAATACATAGCGTGCAGCTGCCCCTCTACCTTTTCTTTCTTCACAAGTAAGTGTGTTGGTCCTGGTTTGGATTAGGACTAATTCAAGTGTGATGGAGAGGTTTAAACCTCCCCCCACTCCCCTGCTCCCCTCCCCTGCATAGGAGTGTAAAAATGAGGAAAAACTCAATTAGTGCCAATTATTTTTTTCCTTTTCCTTTTTTTTAACCCCCCGTGTTTGGGAGGGGGGAGTATACATCATGAAGGGAGCAGGGGAGAAGGTTTAAATTTCCCTCCTCGCGTATGGTGGTCCCATTCCAGATTGGGGGCCTGCATGCTTACTTCTGAGTAAATAAAAAGTAGAGGGGAGTTGCATACTATGGGTTAAATCCAACATAAGCCCTACTTAGAGTAGTCCTATTGAAATGAATAGGATGTAACTAGTCATGACTAATTTAAGTCCCTTTCATTTCAGTGGGTCTTACACTGGATCTTATCCATGTCTTTAATGTAACATGTAGCTCCTTGCTCCATTGTAAGTAGGCTTAGGGGTGCAGCTTGACTAAATACTGAAGAGTTCCTTTGTTCCCATCTTACTTACTCTGCAACCTCTCCAGGTCAACAGGGTCAAGGGCTGCCACTGCCTCAGAGATTCTCGATGGCCTGCTGATGCCAGACTGGTTGACTGCCCTCACACGGAATGTGTAGGAACGGCCTTCAAACAATCCCGTCACTGGATATTTGCAGATTTTCACAGGCGCATCATTGCACTGAACCCAGTTTTCAGTACCCACTTCACACCTGGTTTGAAAAGTTGTGGAAAGTCATGAGAGGGAGAAAGGATTTCCAATGTTTCATAATAATCAATTTACAGTGAAGATAGGATGCTTTCTTGTGACTGGAACCCACATTGCTCCAGGAGCATTTGTCTAATGAAATCAGGTGGAGTAGACAGATCATATAGGAAGTTCCTCATATATGTCCTGGGATTTTATCAGTACTGTCAAATGCACATTTTATTGCCATCAGGCCATCCATCCACAGCTGAATGTAAGGTGGAGAAGTCTGGATGGCAAACAGGTTCCCACTGTAACTGATGACACAAAGGGAATGTAGTGGGAATCTAATCTGAAAGTCATGTATTATCCTGACTGGTAAAACACATCCAGCTATGAGGAAACAAAACGATTTACACATGTCTGTTGGTGATTTGATGGTTACAGCATAATGTGGCACTTCACATGTGGGAATGAGCTGTCCTAGACCATGCAAACACCATGCAAAAGTTTCAGGTCACCTCAGAAAAACATGGAGTCAGTTCCTACATTCAGCTGTGAGTGAGGAAGTCTTGGGTAATGAAGTGTTCTACATGCATGTGTGAAGCAGCTCAAGTAGCTGAGGCTGCAGTCTTGTTCTTCATGGAGAAATAATGAAAACACCACACAGAAAGTGCAATAATAAAAGGGACTGGAATGATATAGCTCTAATTCACTACAGGGAGCAAAAATGGTATAATCATTCAGATTAAGAAAGATATATTCCCTTAAGTAGTGTTTGTAGTTTTGATAGACCAAACTAACAAACACTCTTCCCTTCAGACATATACCTGTCTACAAAATATCCAATAACTGGAGCTTCATGGGTTGTATTTGGTGGTTTCCAAGTAACAATAACATAATCCCTGTTAGCATCGTAGCATTTCACATCCATTGGTGCTCCAGGTGCCCCCATTACCAGCGCATCGGCATCTAAAACCAAGGAAAACTGCAAATGAGATCACACTTGGGCCACAATTCAATTGATACTGTAAATGTGGCAGACATGGCGCATGGTGCCTCACTCTGCATTTCAATTAAATGGAGGGACGACACAAATGGAAGAGTTGCAAGCAGATATATTTCTAAGGCCCTGTTGACCATCGCACATTTGCACTGTGAGTCCCCAAAACCCCACAGTTTCACTCCTGTGGGGTTGCACCATGTTATCCCCATGCCAAGGAGTGAGCACAGTGTTTATATGGATCATTGGGGGAGTGGGAGCTGCCGCCGCCACCACTGCCCGTCCCTCCCTGGCCTTCCCCCTTTACCTCATGGGATTTGAAGCCAAGGGAATGGAGAACTTTTCACCCAGCAAAAGGGAGACTCTTCTCCCCACTCCAGAGTCAGTGTGGAAGCATTCCGGCAGTCATTCAGCTTCCCACCCCGCCCCCCTGCCCAGCAACCAATCAGGGGTCGCCATCCACCCAGCCATGCCTCTGCCTCGCTCTGGAGTGGCGATAGATGGCGGATACGCTGACCTCGCCTCACTCCAGAGAAAAAAGTGGGGTTAAGTTCCCAACTTTTTTACTTTGGAGCTTTGGGGGAAAGCCCCGGGATGGTTCTGCAGTGGCTGCTGCATCGTATAAGCGCCACAGCACCACTGCAGAGCCACCCCGAGGCTTTCCTCATGTATAGACAGCCCCTTAGAGTGTGATGCTGAGTATGTTTACATGGAAGTAAATTCTACTGCAATCAATTAGCCTCATTTAGAAGTAAATAAGTTTATTGCCAGGGCCAAAATGTCACAGAATATAAATGGGCAGAGCTCTATTGCTTACAGCAGAGCATGCTGAGGATACAGTTTAAAGCATTTGAGAAAATCTAAAAGGCAGCTCATACAGAAAGGTGCTCAATTAAAAGAGGAATGGATGTAAAGCTGAGGCTTTGCCCATAAGAGCTTATGTCACCGTATTCTGACTTGCAAGGGGAATTGTCAATGCAAATGTGAGGTCAAATTGTGACCTCCATTCCGACTTAATATATCCATCTCCTTTTCATCTAAAAAAAACCCCTTAGGCAAACCTTTTGCTTTTCTTCTTCAGACATTACATAAATAGGGCTAAATTCTCTGGTAAGTGTGAACACTATGATGTGGACACACAAGTTCTTCACCCAGGCTCTGTACAATATTCAGTCACCATTACCATAATCATTGAAATTAAGGAACATAGCTCATAAATACCCAGCAGTTGGTGAAGGCAGGCTACTGAGACCTACTTCCCCACCCCATCTCTGATGATCAGACATGATGAACAAAACAGAATCAGCCCATTAGCAGGGAGGAGGGAGACATACCTCTCACAAACAGATATGCACTGTATTCATTGACTCCCCCTTTCGAAATTATGCGCAGGGTGTATAAGCCTTCATCATCCTTGTTGAGGTGGCTGAAAGACAGTGCTGCCTGGCCTTCTCCAAAGAATGGTTTTGTCCACTTGGATTCTTTCATCAACAAATCTGGAAGAGATTTGCAATTAATTTTATTTATTTATTTATTTATTTATTACATTTCTATACCACCCAATAGCCGGAGCTCTCTAGGCGGTTCACAAAATTAAGCATATGTCATCAATTTAAGTAGTGACGACTGACCCTGATCTGGTTCTGCCCTGTATGAGTAACTGAAGCAGCCATTTTAGAGCAAATGTATGCAGCAGAAAACTTAAAATTTATGAAATTCTACCTTCAAGGACAGTATTGTCAACCTTCAAATTTATGCCACTTCTGTTTATATAAAGATGCATATGCCCTATTTTTGTACCATTCAACACTGTCCCGTGGAGACGTAATGACAAGATGTTTCATGACTGCCATTTTAACAAACCAGCTCACCTGGAATCCCCCCCAAATAATACCGACTCTTTTGAAGCGATGTCATGAAAACCTAATCTAGAGTGTGATCCAGCCAAAGTCAAGTACTTTTAAGTCCTATTGCTTTCAACAGCAGCGAGTTAAGCAAAGACTTTGCTCTCCCACTGAAATCAATGGGATTTAAATATGCTTAACTTTAGCTGAATTGCACCGCTAATCAGGAGTTATCACTTTATGCACTTTTGATCCTTTTTAATAAACTTCCCTATTCAAGGCATGTGTCAGATTAAACTGGAAGGGGGAGGGGGAAGACTTAAGGCCAGATTTCAATTTAATCTGAAGTCTGCTATAAATACACACTTAATTTAAAATCTTTGGGGCATTCCTGCTGAGCAGTGAATCAAATTAAGTTTGAATTTCTCACAGGTGAGAGGTTGCAACTTGAGATTAATGTAAATTAGTCTGATTGACTGGGACAATTGATGCAATGAATTGTGTAGAATATTTTATCTTGGCCAAAGGAGTTCCTACCTTTCTGGTTTCTACTTATTACCTTCCTAATTGATTGGTTGCTTTTGTAGGGGGCAGGGGGCACTCCCTGCTAACTGTTCTGTACAGACAGTCTCTAATCAATGCAGCCTTGTTCCAGTATTGCTGAATGAAAACATGCACACAGCTCATTTAAAAAAACCACAGGCAGGGCATTTTGAATAGAGCTGTGCAGAAGAACCTCTCAATATCCTCCACCCTATTTGTGGGCAGAGAAATTAGGTGGTGGGGGGAGACAATTTCACCGAATTTCTCCAGGGGGAGAAGAACTGCCTGTGAAGGAGGACTTCCTCATCTTTTCCAATCTTAGTTCCATACTGAAGGAAAGGTTATAGCCAAAAAATGTTTTAAACAGTAGTAATTTGGAGCAAGCACAACATCCCCATGGGTCTAATTAGCAGATGTAAACCACAGAAGTCCTTCCATTTCCTTCCATGAAGTTTTGTTCGGTTTAATTATCTATCATCAATTATTTAAAAAAAAATTAAAACTACCTCTAAATAAAAGCATTAACTCAAAGCGGATATGCTATGTTTAGGGTCTGTTTTTAAATACAATCCAAACCAGCCCACTACTTCTGGACATGGAAGGATTCTTGAGAATTGGTTCATAAACTCAGTTAACTTGTGAGTTTCTGCAACTATTTTTCCTTTGTACTCACCTTGCATTAGCAAACGCGTCAAACTGTAAAAACCATTTGAAGAGCTAATATTTGATTAAACTGATTATTTCTTTGTCCTTTGCCTGGAATGCCTATTGAGCTACTTAAATCAAAAGGCTTTTTGATTTAACCAATGCAAAATAGGAGTCACTCACAATGATGGTTGGGGAGCTGGTGGACAGAGCTATGGCTTTCCTCCAACCAATGTGTTGACATCACAAAAATGGATAGCAAATAGCAAGTGAAGGGTGTGTTTTTTTACAAATGCCCCCACTGACAGATACAGCAGGTTTGTGCTCACTGGAAGTCTTGTGTGGTTGGATCCGGACTTCCCATGAGCAGAACTCCACACTCCTACCAGAGGAAGAGCAAGGCAGCAGCAGCCCACCACCACCACCACCACCACCATTTGTGGAACGCAACTGATATCCACCAGGCCCCATCATTACAGTCTTTCAAGTGGCCCTAAAGGTTTATCTATTTACCTATAGTTGAGTCAGGATTTTATTGGGTGCCATTGCATATGTAGTTATCTGGCTTTAATTGTCCATTTTGATTTTATTATGACTTTTCTCAGAGTTTCATTGTGTTTTGTGGTTTTTAATTTTGTATGTTGCCTTAGGAGGGTTTTTCCTAAAAGGCAGCTTATAAATATCTTAAATAAATAAATAATAAAAGTGGGTGTATTTGTCACTTTCCAGGGAAATAGCAATTTCACACATGGAATGTAGAGCCCACGGAAGATTCACGTGAAGGCAGTAGTCACTTTTTACAGGTCTGTTTCTCTTGGGAAGGTGAGGGTTCTGCTTAAAGACAGATTGGTTTCAACTGATGCCACTGCACCAGGCCTCTTGAAAAATCGCCAGCAATTTAAGGGCAGCTACATGCTTCCCCTGAAGAAAGGAAAACTTACCATCCCTGTACCACTCAGCACGAGGCCGGAGACGATTCAACTCTGGGGTGACCAGGAGACCACATCTGAGGGTAAGTGTTTCACCTTCCACTCCAAAGGTGACACCAAACCTCTCCAAAAACTGAACATCAAAATGACTGAAGCACATGTCCAGCGGAAGAGGCACTGTGTATAAAGCGAGAATGAAAGTGGTGTAAGAGATTGTCACAGAGATACTACTTATCATGTATACCTTCTTCAGGCGAGCATTTTAGTGCACGCTCACGACTGGCCACTCACGGATCTTCGTGAGTCATTTTGATGATGCAGTGATCCTCCTGTGCATCTCCCACGCTATTTCCCGGTTTTAGGGTTGTAAATGAATCCACAGAAAAGCCATTTCAAAAAAATTTTTTAAAGGAGACTTTATTTCCTGCTGCATGCAGGAAAGTTCCTCTATAAAATGCCCACAAGAGGGTGCTGTTCCCATTGATCTGTAAGGGGCAGGGGGTCTCTGCTTTCTTTCCCCATGTAATTTCAACTCATTCCTAACATGGAAGAAAGCAGGAAGCAAGAGCGACAGCACACAATGATAAGGAAACGCGATTTCCCCCATCCGAAGAAGCTCGCAGATACTTTATTATGAAACAGGGATGACACAGACTGAGGGACCAGGTCTAAAGCTGAACTTGAGATTTTTTTCTTCCAGAGAGTTGAAGGTGGTATGATAGGTGCATCGGTGCCTGTGACGTGTACACTTACAGGGCAGTATTCAACAGGGCTGCTGTGCTCCCGCTGATTTTGTTTGCAAGCAGTTGCACCCCAGTTGCACAACAGGGGTTTAGTGCTTCATAAAGCAAGCCTTGAAATGAGCAGAAACACTAGTTTCCAGATTGGGACAGGTCGGCGGAGCTCCATTATGCAAGCACAGTTGACCTCCCCCACTCTAGAAACAAGTGTTTCCGCTCCATTCCGTTTCCTATCCAAAGTGTTACATACTGGCCATTGGGTTTGCAGGGTTTTGTAGGCTTTCAAAAGCCTGCAACACCCATCTAAATACCATTGAGTGTGGGACACAAATAAACACATGAATATATACCACAAGTGGTGAATTCACTTTCAACACCCTTTAAAATTTATCATCCATCCCCAGCCAAAGAAAAGCACTGTGGCTCGTATGCTGCTGACGTTACCATCCCCAAGATGTACGGTTTTTGTCTATCTCATTCAACCCAAAGAACTGCCACGTACAGTTTGGTAATCATAAATTATTCCAGAGATAATTGTCAAATGGAAATGGGGAATCTCACAACCAAAGTCTATACTTTGTCCCTCCATCTTTTCGTGCCTACCTCACCTTCCCTATAGCCTCTGATGCATCCCTGCTTTTTGTCTAGCCTCATTCCAGCCTCAAGAATGGTCATAGCTTAGTGGCAGAGGACATGTTCCTTAGCATCTGTAATAGGGCTGGGAAAGGAACCCTGCCTCAAACCCCGGAGATGCCAGTATTTTTTAACTGGTGGCTCACGACCCAAAAGTGGGTTGCCAGATTGGGCATGGAGAAAATTGTGGCAGTGGATCCCATGTTGCAGGTTTGGAGTTTGAGGTGGGTCTTGGGTCTGGACCAGTTGAAGATCACTGGTGTAGACAACCTGACTTGGTTGTAAAGTGGCTTCCTGGTCATTTGTGAGTGGCTCTTCGAAGGGACATGAGCAAAGTCATTCACTCAAAGCCATTTCCCCCTGGAAGCTAAAATCAGCAGGAATAATTAGGAAAGCATGGAGCAGAGTGTGAATCGGCCACTTTAAAAATGTCAGTTGTTCTCAAACAGAAATGGTTATCCGATCCATCCCTCCTGCCCAAGACTGAAATCAGAGGTTAACATGTGTTCGGAGCATTCTTATCATTATCAGGTCTGGGTTACAGCCAGCCTTTATGTTTTCAGAAATGGTGCTTTGCTTCTTTGTCCCAGAATGCTAGGTGTAATCTAATACCTGCAGCAACTACCAGTGATTAATTCACTAAGTCTGCAAGCTCCATCTTGAGGCTGACTCTAAACTGCAGATCTCAGGGCCGATTTTGGGACTTTCTGTTCCTTCCCCCATCCCCTGCCTATTCCCCACCCTTTTTGCGGGGGGGGGGGGTATCACCAAGCCTGACAAAGAGTTCTAGAGAACTCAAATGCTTGCATACTCTTTTGTGGCACTGGGGTTGGTCCTAATAAAGCAAAGGTATAGTTTAATTGTGGGTTTCAGATTATTAGCATTATTGTCATTATCACCATCATCTGAACTTCTATTGCACCTTTTGTGGAACTAGAATTGAGGTAACTTACAAATGTTAAAGGAATGCATATATATTACAAGCACTGGTTTCCAAAAAAAAAAATAACCATTCAACATTAAAAACATTACAGTTGTGATTTTCCCCAAAGAGCCTAAAAGTGTTGATCATTTGGTGGGCTTCTTCTGAGTTAGAGTTCCACAAGACTGCTACTGAGAAGACCCTGTTATTAACCCCTACAGCTGTTGTTTGGTATGGGGGGAAGGCACCCAGAGCAGTACCATTCCCAAAGTCTAAAACAGGGCCTCAAACTCATACAGAGAGAGGTGTTCCAGAGGTTTGCTGGCCCTGGGACATTTAGGCCTTTACAGATCAAAATGAGCACCTTAAATTGCTACTGAAACTTCCATCACCCATATGATTGCATCAAATCACAAAATGAACTTACAGTGAGTGGCAAGAATTCCAGCAGGGTATGGTTCTTCATCCCCTAAATACCCTGGAAGAAAATGACAGACAGTTGTGATCCAAGCATCTCCTAAGCATTGTGGCATGTCTTTCTATTTCACATACTTCCATGGCTTACTTACTCCTCACAATGACCGCAGCATTGGTTGATACCTGTCCATGCACATTTGTTGCCACTGCTGTATAGGTAGCGGTGTCATCATAATGAGCTCTAAACAGGGTAAGAAGGCGAGAGAGAGATGAATATAAAGTGTAACTATTGGTACTCTCATTCAAATGCTGATGCTAAACGTCAGATGAGCATTTTATTGCACACTTGCTACTGCCCCTTCAAGGTTTTTCGCGCATCCTTTAGATGATGATGTCCGCATCCCGCATGCCTCCTGCTCCTTATTGCCTTTTTTCCGGCAAAAAATGGACCCCTTTTAATCCAACATTTTTGGGGGGGAAATGGAATGTGTCACCATTTCCTGCTGTGTGCAGGAAAAGCGGAGCGATAAAAATGCCACCTAAATGGTATGTGGTCTTTGTTTACTTCCTCTTTCTTCTTCAAGAAGAGAGAGGAAGTAATGTGCGACAGGAGCGGGAACTGAGAAGCAATGGTAGGGAACCACGATTTTTCCCTTGTCTGATGACGTGCGCAGTCTGTGCCTGGATAGGAGACTTCCTGGAAATCTTATGCACACCACCTTGAATTCCGTTCAAGAATGGTGAAGTATAAAATCAGTGCTGTGGTGGTAAAAGTGCAGGCACTCATCATGACAGTCCCTTTAGACACGCACCCAGGGAGAGTCCCCAAAAAAATCCAGGCAGCTGCGTTGTTGATCTCCCTGACGAGGCTCGCCTGGCACCAACGCTGCTATCTTTCAGGCGCCAGGTTAAGACTTTTCTCTTTGCCCAGGCATATGGCGGCACATCTTAATCACCCACATGTTTAGTTTTTTTTCAACAGTTTTTAATGCGTTATGTGTGTATGTTCTGTGTTTTAGAATTTTAACTTTTGTATATTCGTTTTTATCTTAATTTTAGAATTTCTGTAAACCGCCCAGAGAGCCCTGGCTATGCGAGCGGTATATAAGTGCAATAAATAAAAATAAAATAAATTAAAAAATCAACAAACCAGATGTAGCAGTTTTTCTCTCTACCAGTAGCTGGACTTTTGTCAAGCTAATGGGTCTTAATTGCCTGTTCAAGATCAAATGACCCTAAAATACTTGGCATTACAACAGGGAATTTGAAATTTGCAAGGGTGGGTGGGATGAAACAAATTTCATCCCACCCACTCACCCGACTACCACGATGGAACAGAGAAGTCTGAGAACTAATAAAGAAGTGTCGTCACAGTGTCCCTGTGAGCCCTGACTGCACTAGACTCCTGGTATGAATGTAATAAATAAAACACTACCTATAGGCTGGGTTCACACAACATACAGTGTGTTTTCCACTGGGTGGGTTAATGTTCTGTCTGAACACAGTACATTTTCCACAGGGCGGCTTGTTAACCATGTAGTGTGGTTTATTTTTCTTGAACAAAGCACAAGCCATACTGCAAGGTTAACGTGCTGCATTCAGACAAATTGATAACCCACAGTTCAGCAACAACCCACACTGGGTGGTTAGCAAATTGTGTGAACCCAGCCGTAGGCTCAGGTTCTGCAGCCAATAGCAACAAGCCTGATATTACACACTAGAATAAAGACTTTCCAGTGCAACAAATGAATTTGCCCGGAACAATACCAAAGGGGGGGGAGCACAGGGGCAAGGGCAGAAGCAAATTCTCTGGAACATATTGGGTAGTATTCAATGCTAATTCTGTGTAGAATGGACCCACTGAAATGAATGGGACTTAATTTAATTGCAACTACCTTCAGTCCCATTCATTTCAATTGGTCTACTCTATTTAGGACTAGCATTGGATCTACCCATCTACCCTTCTCCGTGAGCCCCTGCCAAAGGAAGTGAGGCAGGTGGCTACTAGGAGGAGGGCTTTCTCCGCTGTGGCACCCCGGTTGTGGAACGAGCTCCCCAGAGAGGTCCGCCTGGCGCCTACACTGTACTGCTTTCGTCGCCAGCTGAAGACCTTTTTATTCACTCAGTATTTTAACACTTAATTTTAACTTAAATTTAAATTTTACTGTTTTAACTCTGTATTTTAATCTTACATCAACTTTGCTGTGTGGTTTTATCCTGGTTGCGCTTTTTATATTGTATTTCATAATTGTGTTTTAACCTGTTGGGTGTTTTACTGTGGTTTTAATTTTTGTGAACCGCCCAGAGAGCTTCGGCTATTGGGCGGTATAAAAATGTAATAAATAAATAAATAAAATAAATAAATAAAATTAAACTTCCACTGTGCCTTCAGTTCCTATGGTCCTATAAGTAACTTTTTTAAAACTCTGGCTACTTCCATTATATGCTTGACAATATGTGCTTGCATAATTTTGAATAAAATCCAATTACATCCTCACCGGTTTGCTGGGCAAATATATTCCAAAGTATCAGAGACCACCTCTTTGAATTTCCTGGTAAAGCAGCAGTTTCTGCAGCTGAAACTCCCCCCACGGCCTGAGTTCGATCCCAGCGGAAGCTGGTTTCAGGCAGCCGGCTCAGGTCAACTCAGCCTTCCATCCTCCCAAGGTCAGTAAAATGAGTACCCAGTTAGCTGGGGGAAAGGTAATAACGGCCGGGGAAGGCAACGGCAAACCACCCCGCTCTAAGGCCTGCCAAGAAAACGTCAGCAAAAGCTGGCGTCCCTCCAAGAGTCAGTAATGACTCAGTGCTTGCACGAGAGGTTCCTTTCCTTTCCTAATGAAACATTTGGGCATCAGATTTCCTCTCCAAAGATCAATTTGGTGTGTGAGAGAGAGTTCTTGGGAAAATCAGGTGAAAGGGATTATAAATGCTGCTTTCAGAGTTGCATGTGGCATTAGGAACATCTGATTGGACGGACAAGAATTGACAGAGGGAGGCTGGATACCTAGTGGGATGGGATGTCAATTTCCTCAGAATCATACCTTCTGAGGAAGGCACAGGCATATCACAGCCCTGCTTTGCATGAGGGAAAGGGAGAGGAAGAGGAAGAAATAAAAAAATAGACAGTAAGAAAAAAACCTGCAGTTAAAGAACTTACTTTAGACTATGACATCACTGAAAGGTGGAATCTTCACTATATTTTCATAGCTTGCTTACAAATGTCAGTAAACCTAGCTAGAAATCTTTTTAGTGATACGCAAGGGTTATAGCTCCTCCTAGAGGCAGAATATCACTCATGCATTACATAAACCAGAGGGAAATCAGTGCAAGTAATAGTCATCAAAATGTGAATATTGTGTGTTATACTACAAAAGAGTCTTACACAGTCATTATGGAAGAAAATGTGCTGTAGATCCTATTGATTGATTAATTTCAGTTCCTAAAAAAAATATCCCGCTTTACTTTCTAGAAAAACTCAAAGCAGCTAACAATAAATGTAAAGCTGAGATTCATGCTCCTGTTCAATTAGCAAGGCTTTTATGTAAAATTTTCAGAGTACAAATATACTCAAAATTGTTCCCAGACTTCTAAAAAGTTAATGACTGTTCACATGAAACACCAAGCCATGAAGGGTTGTTGTGTGAAACAACCCATGGTGGGTTAGCATGCCATCCAAACCCACACTGGTTTTATCTGGGTGGGTTGTTTTTCCCAAACAACCCACCCTGATAACCCACAGTCTGCAGTAGGGGTTGTTTAACCCACAATGGTTTGGGGTGTCATCCAAACCTGGACACGTTAACCCTTCTCCCTTCGTCTACACCCGTAGGTGTAGAAAGGGCCTTAGAGAACTGCGCTCTGTAAAAACTGTTCTTGGCAGGGACACCCGGGGGGGGGGGGGGGGAGAAGCTGAGGACTTTTTAGTTACTGTTACATATTTTAACAACTCGTGTTTTCCTTCAGCTCCCGAAGAAGGATTTTATCTGAAATGCGTAGAGCTAATTAAAAAAAGAATTTATGAAAGAAAATATTGTTTTTACCAGCACCAGAGTTTGTCTCTCTTTCCACATTGTATTGTGGTGTTTTCCCTCCTCTTTTCTCCTCTTAGGTCAGATTTTGCCCATGGGCCTGAGGTACTACACCTCTGCCCCAAGGCCTCAAGGTAGATCGTAATACACAGGCAGGTCCATGTGGGAGAAGCAAGTCCCTGAGGAATCTGGGTCTTAAGCCATCATTGAAGACATTACCATGGTCAATAATTTAGTGGAGAGCACAGAGTAATGTCCAGGTGAAATCTGAAAGCAATTGATGTTAGGGAATCATAACATCATGTTGGACTGGTACCTGGAGAAATGCTGAGCATAGAAGAAAACTCACATCTGATGAAGGATGTAATAGATTTCAAAAGGTGAAAGAATCTCAAGCCATGAACAGCAAGGAGAAACCATTTTGTCTGCTAGCTTATATTCAAGAACAAGCTACCAGAAAATCAATCGTGTATAAAAATAGTTGCCATATTTGCTTGTTTCTTGTTTTTAAGAAGGAACAAATTGTCCAATCCAAAATGAAAAGCTTCTAGATTTTTGAGCAGACGTAAGAGTCCTCTGAGACAGGCAAATGGGCAGATGAAAGAGTATCCAGTTGCAACTTTAAAAATGGTGGGGTGATGCCACATCTTTGGCTTGTCAAGAATTTTTTCCACTGGAGCCAGGGAGCACCCAGTATATTCATAGGAATAAATGTCACACTTGCATCAGAAGGAAAAGTTCTCTGCATAAGATGACAGCCAAGAAATTCCTAAGCTGCTTTAAGTGGCCACATATCAGATGTCTTGAAGTTCAGCATATTGGCATGAACAGCTGAGAAGAATACTGAAATAGGCAGAGAATCCTAACTGTCCTAATATCCCCAAAAATTAACATTGAAGATGTTTGAGCCTTTCCTGTATTTATAACTGCAAAGGAACGACCAAGTGTTTTCTGCCCTACATTGACAAGGCAAGTTTCCAGGCTTCAATAAAACATCGGTTTTCCAATCCAGATTATGCACTTCTTTCCAGCAATTTCAAGTTCGGTATAATCTGCAAATCAATCTTGCATTAAAGGAAAGTTCCCAATAGTAACCTCTGATCCATTTAGAAATTGAAATTCAACTAAATCATATATGTCTGATTTGGAAGCCAACTAATTTCAATGTGATCTGCTTGATTCACCATTTTCAAAGAAGTACAGGCCAAAGTAAGCAAGATGATGGGAATCCATGATCAGATTTTTCTCCTCTTTATATGTTGGGAAAGCAGCTGTCAGACGCCACTTCAGGTACTTATATGTACACAATGGTGTTCACTATGGTGTATCACTATGATGTTTCCCAGGAAAACATCATGGGGGAGGGGAGTTAAGCACCCCTCCCCCAATACCACAGTCCTAATCTAAGGCACAATTTACCATTCTCCAGATTGGTTTATGGGGGGGGAAATGGGTCCTAGCTAATTAAATGCATCGTACGACATTGTCATCAGGGTTTTTGAAGTTCATATTGGAGTGAGGGCTCATTTTTATTGGGATCATAACATGTAGGGTGTGTAGGTTTAACCCTGACCTCTCCAGCCCCATTCCCACAAAGATCACCCTCACATACCCACACACCCCAATCACCCTTAGGGGAAAATATCTGCCATTGGCATCAATGGGACCATTTTTTCCTGTTTAATGGTTGGGGGTGGGGGCTTGTGGAGTTTTCAGCTTGGGAGGGGAGCATTATGGTCCTGATGAAAATTGGCAGTGGGCAGACTCAGGGCCGAACTACACGTGCTTCAAATTATGCATAGCAGAGCTATGCATGATTAGCTTAATTACCTCAGTGCTCCATTTTGGAGGGGGGTTAAGCTCCACCCACCTGTTTTCATCCCCAAATTCAACACACACACACACCATGGGGGTGTTTTTTCAATTAAAAAAAAGAAAAATCATCTTCGCTGGAATCAATCTGAATCAGTGTCACGCATGCTTACGCTGAGGTACAAAGGGCAAGATTTGAAGAAGGTGTCGTTTAGCCCTAGGGAGTGACTTAAAAAGTCACTCTGACAACACTGCTTGCTATGCATTTAACTTAAAGTTTAGTTAGTCCCTTAAACCTATGAGAGATCGAATCACGCATCTCCTTCAGGTCTACTTTGGCCATCCGTCATGAATTCCTTGTTTTTAAATAAAAACTAAGGCAAGGCGATGGAAATCCACAGTTGGCTCTCCCTTCCTGCCAGGGACAAGAATGTTAGATAGAGTCATCAAAGTGAGTTCAAATGCATGGCTTTGGAGATGACAGTGTGGAGGAAATTCTGTAATGATATCCGAGCATCGGAATTATGAATACTAGTGAGTGCAGACTGCATTGGGCCAGTGTAGGTGCATCCTTGCCTGCCACTGGAAGTCCAATTCCCAATGCCTGGTTCCAAGGACTCTGAAAGTGTGGGAAGGAAGGGTTCCCACATGCCTGCATCCTGTCCCATGAGGGGCTTTTCCTCATTTCACAGTTACATTTCTTGGCTGCTATTGAATAACCCCATTCCTTTTCTGTAATGTGGCCTGCTAGACAAACTACTAAATTGCGATGCTCTTTTGGAAGAAGAAGAAAAGCTCTGAGGAGCAATAGGAAGAGTAGTAGTAGAAGGAAGTGTCCTTTTGGATACAGCATTAAGAATAAATTATCTTACGAGGAGGGCCTTCTCTGCTGTGGCACCCCGGCTGTGGAATGAGCTCCCTCAGGCGGTTCGCCTGGCACCTACACTATATTCTTTTAGATGCCAGGTGAAGACCTTTTTAATCTCTCAGTATTTTAACAGTCTATAAATTAATTTTAACTTTGCTGTTTTAAATTTGTATTTTAAATTTGTATTTCTGCACTGCTGCTGATTTTATCCTGGTTGTGCTTTTATATTGTAGTTTATATCATGGTTTTATACTGTCATTTTTTACTTTGAATGGTTTTAATTTTGTGAACTGCCCAGAGAGCCTCGGCTATTGGGAGGAAATGCAATAAATAAATAAATAAATAAATAAATAAATAAATAAACCATAATCCACAGTGAGAGCCAGTGTAATGCAGTGGTTAGAACAGGGTTACCCAACCTGGTGCCTCCAGAGGTGTTAGTCTGCAACTCCCATCATTCCCAGCCAGCATGGGCCATGGTGGTGGCTCAGAATAATGGGAGTTGCAGTCCAATGGAGGTTGGGCAAGGCTGGGATAGAGTATCGTTTGAGAACTGGGAATGAAGCTCACTGGTGGAACTTGGGCCAGTCATGATGTCTTCGCCTAACCTACCTCACAGGGCTGTTGTAAGCATAAAATGGGAGGGAAGAACTTTGAGATACAGAGAGGGCCAAAAGCAGCTCCCTGAACAGAAAAGCATAGAAGACCATCAGCTTTTCTGCCATGAGACATGCAAATATTAGGTGAGAACAGAGCTAGTGCCAGCTCCAGGTTTTGGAGGGCCCTTGGGCAAGACACCCTCATTGGGCTCCCCTCCCCCAATGAGTCTACTTCCTTACCATCGATGTTGCCAGCTGCTGCTCTTCCTCTTCCAGAACATTACTACCACTTGCTTTCTTGCCAGGAAGGGAACCAATGAGCAAATAGGCAGTGACATCTAATTTTCCCCTTCACACCACTACCATCGTCTGAGCAGGATACAAGGGTGAAGAGGAGCAGGTCCAGGGAGCTCTTGTCAAGAGAACCCCTGCTGGCGTGAGGGCCACTGGCAGGTGCTCGACCATGCCGACCCTTGAACCTGCCTTTTGGACCAGACTCCAGGCAAGTTTCTGATGAGGGACAAGTGACTACTTCCAAAATAAATATATAAATAAATAAACTGCCTTCCCCCCTATCTTTCCTATGGAGAGTGGATACACATTAACAAAAAATGAGCATTGCCTTTCCTTTCCTGTGGGAGAAAGAGTGTTTTCTTGCTTTGTTTTAATGCTTTGGTGTCCTGCTTTCTTAAGTGAATGCATGGCTGTTTAAACTTCTGCCAGCAGCAGCAGCTGTTGACCATGGAGGGTAAAAGCCTGACTGATTCTAATAATCAGACCAGCCAAACAGCTATTTGTGCTACACCAGTTTTTCCTACACTGGGTAAAATGACATATTCGTTTCATATGTTTCCATTAGGGCCGGAGTAAGCAGCGTAAGATGGCTCCACACACACAGATACAAAGAACAGGTGAGGAGGTAAAAAGGCAGCCCAGGCTAGCCCAGCTTCCACCATCCCTATGCCTGCTATTCAGGCCCCATCACACACACCTCACACACATTCAGTGCAGCGGATTAAGCCTTTCCTTTGCTCTCAGGTGTTCAATGGCAGGTGATGGGGCTTTTTGATATTAGTTTTTTATTGTTTTTAACTGGTTTATACTCTTTATGTGTTTTATATTATGTTTTGGCATGTTGTGAACTGCCCAAGGACCTTTGGCATAGAAATGTAATGGAAGAATGGGTGGGTGGATGAGATCCAGCATCTCCTTTCCATGGATAGAAGGGCTCCATTCATAGAAGATGTCCACCTCCATTGCCATTCACATCATTCAGCAACGTCCCAGACACTGTGTCACATTTTTAGGGTTCTGGAGAGGCTGCCATGGGGAGGAGGGGGCTGGAGATTCCACTTCTACCAGCCCAGTTGCACACACCTAGATCTGGATCCAACCCAAGGTACATCCCAATGTATGTGCATAGAGCGCCTCCATATAAGTTGGAAGTAAAGAACTTTTCTACACAAGGCTGTTAATCGGCTCTAAATAGGCAGTATCTACTTTTGGTTTTGTGGCAAAAGTGAGATCCAAGCACTATATGAAGAACAATTATTTTCCTGCTTTTCTGCTACATAACCTCTAGATGGCACTGTGATATAGCAGACTAGCACAAATACACAAGAGAAAAAAGGTTTCTTTCACTTTAAGAATTAAATGCCTTATTTTCCCTGTTATAAAGAAACTCAGTGGAAGTGCTGGTTAGACACAAAAGTAGAAATGGAGAGTCACAATGTAGTCTAAAAGCTCCATCACACCTAAGAAGAAATGCTGGCTACCGTTGCTTCTCTATCACTCAGTTACTTTCTGTTTGGAAACAGGAAGTAAACAAGGAGCACGAGGCCCATTCAGTCCGGCATTGTAATCACGCTGCTTCTCCCACACACAAGAGAGCAGCAACCGGACTTTTTCTGGTTGCAAGGAAGGCCAGAAGGGGCGGAAAGCATGCGGGAGGCAGACAATGTCATGTGAGGGACCTCCGAGAAATCCATGAGTCCCCAGTAACGAGTGTGCAATAAAACGCTCATCGGATGGAGCTCTAAAAAAGCCATGAACAACTATAAGTAGGGAATGACGAGCGAATGATAAATGCCTCGTGGAGAAAAGCTCCCAGGCTTATTCAGGACCCACCTTTTCATGCATGCCAAACATGCAGACAGTGATGGGACCTGGCTGCCAGACACAGCAACAGTGGGACTCACTCACACCGCCCCTGCACATATTCTTTGAAGGCCTGAAGGGTTTGTATGAATTCACCTACCATTATCTCTACACAATACACTATATTTATAGAGGCCATTTCTATATTCACATATGCTCTGTAGGTTGCAACCCTTATACCCAGATGTGAATAGGTTTACACTGGTGATGTCTCCATAAAATTACCTGTTTATTTCCAGCATATGCACTCCATATTTGCTTTCGATCATGTACTTTCCAGGCTCACTTGAAGGAGTAATCAATTCTTCATTTTTATACCTGACAAACGAAAGGAAAACATATCGCACAGGTAAACAAACTGCAACAATAAAATAAGGAGTTGGTGCAGTTTGGACACAAAAGGGTATGATCCCAGACTGTTTACTCAGTTTTTAATGGTCATTCACAGATAAAGAGATTGAATAAAGCAATGTAGAAGCTATGTGCATTAGCCTTCAGGACTGTCTAAGGATGTATGTATAAATTCCCCCAAATAGAGCAAATAGCAACTTTGGTGGGAGTGGGACAATTTCCACTGTGAAAGCAGTGCTGGGGGAAGTATTGACCCCATGCCCCAATGTCAGGAACCCAAATCAAATTCACACCACCAACCTGTGGCTGATATGTGCTAAATGTAAAGAGATAGATTTGAACATGGGTTTCCATCATTTCACCTTAAATTCTCACCACTCAACCTAATGAGGATGGCTGGACACAAAGAAGCACAAGATTCCTGTACTTTTAATGGTTGTACCAAAGTGGCTTCTTTTATCCCTTTATGATAAGTTGACCTGCAATCATTCCCTCTTCTGTGCAATTATGAAAGGTATAGGAGGCTGTTAATCTGGAGTAACTACTTTCAGTTTCGTCACAGTATTGAGATCTGAGCACTACACTGGGAGTGCTACCTTTCCTGCTTTTCTGCGAGATAACCTCTAGGTGGCACTGTGATATAATGGAATTATAAATGACTTTGGATTAAAAGTATTCAAGACAATATCCTATCTGTGTTGTTTGCTCTGTGAATGCACTTTCAGATGTGCATGCTATCATGATGTTGCAGTTTTGAGTTGATGAGCATGATCATAAGTGCCCGATGGAAAAAAAGTCCTACAACTCCTAGCCTGCTCCAGCAAGCCATGCTCACTGGGAAATGCTGGGAGTTGTAGGATTTTTTTCTGTCTAAACATGCATTGGATTATATCATAATAGTGATTTCTTCTTATTAACATCCATTTCTCTATAACTATGTATAACTTGATAAAGTTTTAGAAGACTTTGATGGCCATATTAGTTTATTACTTCCTACACACACACATAGTTCCATTTGAATCACTTTCTCTTAGTTGACTTCACCACATTTAACTAATATTTTCAACCAGAAATGGGAATCTTTGACCACTATGCTGCTCCATTAAAATCAACAGGTGTTTTACTGCTGGTATGTAGAGCTTTTCTACAGAAAGCATTTATTGTGCACCTATCCTTTTTTAGCCATGGTTGATGATAGGTTCTTTAGACAACAAACTTTTCTACATGAGCTGTTAATCCACTGTATGTACTTTTGGTTTCGTTATAAAGTTGTGATCCATGCGCTACATGAGGAGTGTTTCTTTTCCTGCTTTTCCACTATGTAAACTCTAGGTGGCACTGTCATATAGCAAAATAGCACAAATGCACAAATGGAAACAGCGTTTTCGTTCACTTTCATGAATAGTTCTGCATTTTCCCTGTTTTTTTAAAAAAAAAAACTCGACAAAAATGCTGTTTAAAAACAGGAGTGAAGCTGGAGGGTCATGATGCCATGTAAAGAACTTATAAGCAATTATGAGTAGGAAATGATGAGTGCACAATAAATGTCTCATGTAGAAATGCTCAATGATGTGACTCTCTAGTTTTGCTTATGTTTTTAAACAGCATGGCAGGGGAGTGGGGTTAGAGTGGAAAAAATAGAGTATTATTTGTAAAAGCAAAAGATAGAGTATTTTTCCTAGTTGTGTAATTGCTTTATTCCATGCAGCAGCACCTACAGGTTATGTAGCAGAGAAACCTGAAAGGAAAAACTCTGTTTAGATCACGGCTCTTAGTTCAGTGATGAAACTGAAAGCAGATACAGCAGATTAACAGCCTCATGTAGAAGAGTTCATAGAGTAATGTCAGATATTCAAATGGAGGCTGTTTAGAAGAATACAGTGCATGTCTTCCCTTTTCTATGCAGCATATCAACATGCAGCATATTTTGAACACTAAAATAGCCGGTGTATGCTTGCACTCTAAAGTCTGATCTTTCTGTTTCTTTAGTTGCAATGATAACAGAAGTCATCCAGCAGTCTTTGAAGATTATAAAGCTTTTTAAAACACACACACACACACACACACACACACACACACACACACACACACACCCATTCTCCATAAGACCCTTTATAACTGGCCTGAAGCTACCAAATGAAAAAGCTGAACACCATCTTGAGACTCCTGGAAAGGACCAAAGCCTTACCATTGTACAACAGGAGTGGGAAATCCTTGGACAGTGAAGTAAAGTCTGACTGACATCTTTTCCCAAACAGTATGAGACCGGAGCCGTACCAAAATTTCAGGGGCTCGGCTAATACTCTCTTCAACCGCATACCTTTCCAAAGCCATTCTTTCTTCTACCTGCAACACAAGAGGGTGAGGGGAGTTACAAGAAGTAGTAGCAAGAGAGAAATAGTCAGCCCCGCTGTGACGATGAAAAACAACAACTGGGGTGCAGGGTGGATAAGTGGATTTTAAGCATGCTCACAAAACTAAGAATGGAACAAAGACGACACTCTTACAGTACCATCCTCTGTATGGTGACTTTATCCAGTTGCTCTCTAGCGAGCAGCCTGGCAGTGCGAAGCTCTTCTTCTATAGAGGCCAGATTGGAGACATACCGGATCCTCCTCTGTTCACTCCAATGCTGAGACTTTTGCTCCTGACTCCTGCATGACCAGAGGACAAACGAGATAGGATTTATTTATTTATTTCATTTCATTTCATTTCATTTCTATATAAACCGAGCATCAAAGCCTTCTTATTGTTCCAGAGATGCTGTGGCAGGCCAACCAAACATGAGCAGAGCGCTCCATGGTGCTTTCAAGCTTAGCCTATTCCCCCCCCCTCAAAAAAAGGGAGGGCAAAACTGTTGACATAGCAGTTAGCAATGCTGCTCAAAGAAAATTAAAGTTTACAATGTGGGAAAATTCCTTAGGTTGTAAACAAAGAGGTCCTTTTTATTGCCTTCATGGAGTCACAGAAACATATTTCGCATTACTAGGTGGGCTCAAAAAGCTCGGTTTCTTGGCCCAGCTACAGAAAATAGGGTCACTGCTAGTGAGCCCCATCACCTGAAGCAAGCCTAGCTGCCCGGCTGTGCCCCACAGGGTAAGAGGCATGGTGATGGTGATGGTTCCTACAGTAAAGGGCTTGGCTAGATAAGATCATTGGATTTGGGCAGCCACACTGGGACTATTATTCTTCCTTTCCTGGAAATGCTCTATGTACTCATACTTAATGCATGAAAGACGTTGGAATGTCTCTGTTTCAGAATTAATATGCAATATTCTTTGTAACAAAAATGGGAAAGATGAAGTGGAGGTGTATGGTGATCAACCCATATAAAATGTGCCTGTTCTTAGAAGAATAGATTACCATGTAAGGACACAGCTTCTGAATTGCCATGTGACTACAGGGCTTCTGAAGAAGCCAGGTCAATAAGAAGAATGGTGACAAGCCTGCACAAAGAGTCTGGAATTGCATTAAGCACCACCAGCGGTTAGTAACTCGGGCATTGAAAATGCCATTTCAGATTTCTCAAATACTGAGACTTAGTTCAGATATCTGGGTAAATGGTATAGCATATCCAACCTCTTTCCGAATCATACCAGAGGGATGGCATCCATCCGTCTCTAATATGAGTTTAAATTTAAATGATTGGAGTGAGGAAATACTTCCGATAATTCCACTCTTTATATTGTACGGTTAGTTTTGTACGGTTAGTTGTGCGCCATTTTTGTAACACTCGTCAGATTCCTAATTTAAATACAGGTGATACAACTGTATCGCTGTGACGCAGCTGCCACTAACATAGATAACTAGTATGTTCATATGGTATTGGTAGGTTAGGTCATGTAGATAGTTGACCAATGCTAGGATGGGAAGACTCAACTGATCCTGCCAGCCTATGTGATACAAACATTCCAGATGTTACAGATGTAGCACAGTAAGAGTTGCATAGTGCTGGCAACCATTTTGCAAAAGTATCATATGAAATTGTGTTCTGGTTTTGACATTCTGAATTTATTTCTGTACAATAGACTCAATCTTCACATTAGGATGAATTATTTAAACCAAGGTCAGTGTTCACCTTCTATTCACTGCAAAGCCACTGCTGCCAACAGGTAACTTGAGGACGCTTAATTTGTCTGAAGGGAAGGGTTGATGATATCTCCATTACTCTACCTTTCATAACACACTATGTCCATGTCTGTGGTGCATTTGTTGTACAGTACGTCAGTGGGCGTACAGCCACTCACACAAAACGGGAATAGAGTTGTCAGCATATTTATTACAGGAGTACATCTCTCGGCTGAAACTGAGATGTCACCTTAAACCGCCCTGGTGATAAAAAGGATGTGAGGAAGCTAACTATATTATGAGCATATTGCCTGAACATATAATGTTGGTATTTAGCAGGAGCATGCCACATTTGCTTAAACACATGCTCGCATTCAGTGCAGATTTGTATTTAACCCATTTTTTTTTAAAAAAAAAAATCAGTATTAGCATATGTCAGCTATGAGATTTATGAGACATTCAATGCTTCGGTATTCCAGACCTAATAAATCAATGTAGAACCTGGTATACTACACGTGTCTAATCATGTGACAGCTGATAAGCCAATGGCACCTATACCTTCCTTCCTATCCAGCCTCTCAGTGACATCAGAGCTGATCAGCCAATCACTAAGGGAGTGATAACGGGAGGGACATAGGTTTCTTTACGACCACCACCACTAAATCTGAGGAGCCATTAGAATTTGGAAAACATAGCTGAAGAAAACTTTACCTTGCCTGGGATATCTGTGACTCCTCTTCGGATGAGGTATGGAGCCTCCTGGCGCAAAGCCTGCATGTCGTTTTTCCCAGACTGGAAGATGTCTGATAGGAAGTAGCCTGTCTAGAAGCAGCCCTTCAAATACAAGGAATGGTCAGTTACAATGTGGTAAGATTTGCATATCGTTCTGGGTGAAGGGATTAGTAACCATTGGCTCACTCACCTACATGAAACATAAACACTTTTCATATTTTCCTCTACCCCTCATTAAAGTGGATTATCAAAGTGGCTATAAAGGTCACAGCTGTTTCAAACTGCATAGGTAGAGATCCTAGACAGCTTAGAGGGATAAAAAGGGCTGGGCTTATTCAATATAAACCTTCAGCTATTTTGTAGTATAGAAATCTAATCAATCAATCAATAAATCTGAATCTGAATTTGAATTTGAACTTAGAACCTAACAAACTCCTCTCCACTCATAGAAGCATTGGGGCTAGTACTGCAGCATGTACAGAAGGTCATAAAGGACATCTCAGTGGGACAGCTTTTCCATTAGCCTTTCTTTAACCATTTCCTTCTCATGAATCCGGTATGAAACCAATATTTCCATTTAACACCGGGAGAGTAAGGCAGCCCTCCTTCCCCTGCCCAGAAAGCGTGACAGCAAGGACTGTGGATCGAAAAGGCTTCCCTTGAATGCAACAATCCTCGACAGCCATGGCTGTCCATTTCAGGGTGGTGAAATTGCCCAAAACATACATTTAAACCGGGGAAGAAATGGAGGAGAAACAAATCCGATGTCCAAAAGCTGAAATTAGTCTGAAAAACCCACCAACATTTAGGCCAGCAATCCCTATCCTTTGGCGGTTAGTGGGATTTTGAGAGAGTGTTATGGATACTTTCACAAAATGACTACCTTAGGGGTGCCTTGCTCATTCATAAAATGGCTGTCATGGTGGACATGGCTGATCACAGAACACCTGTTTCTCAGAAGTCAAACTGGTGAGACTAAGGGCCTTGCTAGAGCGCGCCGCCCTGCCTCCTAGACAGCCAACGCGCAGGCACTACGGAAGCCCTGCAGCGTTGGCCATTTATTTTATTTTTTTTGGTTAAAGGGGCCACGTGCAGCCCAAAGCCGAAGGCAAGGTAAGTGCCTTTTTTTAAGAATTAAGCCCCCTCCGCTCCTGATACCCCCCCCCCCTGCCATCCCCGATGCCTCCCTGGCCACTCTTTCCCCACTCGCCCTCTCTCTCCCCGATGCCTGCATCGCCCATCCTCCCTCTCCCTGATGCCATCCCGGTGCCCGGCCTTCTCCCCCCCCTCTCCTGCCAGGTCCGGCTTCCCCCCCCCCACCGGGATCCCCTCCCCTGGCCCAATGGGCACAGCGTGCTGTGCCCAGTCCATGGCTTTTACCGGCTACTTGCGAGTAAGCGAGTAGCCACAAAAAGCCACAGACCTTGCTAGACGTTCCGCAGCCCCAGCCTCAGGCCGGGGCTGCGGAAAAGGCGCGCCATAAGCGACTTCGCTTATGGCGCGTTAGAGGAGGCTTCAGTGCGGCCTGGGCCCGGATTCCCCTGTGCATCATCTGGACGCACAGCAGGGAAACCGGCCCTTAAAGCGCGCTAAGGCCTCGTCTAGCAAGGCCCTAAAAGAAAAATGACTTGCCTAAGAACCTAAATACAAGGCCAAGGTGGGGTTTGAGCTCCAAAACTCAAAACCACTGTTTTGAACCCAAATAAAGATGGCTCTGGCAGGCAGCATGTTGCTTTGCAGCAAGCCAACCTCCTAGTTTAACTAAAATTTAATTTAAAAACCCGTAAGAAATAAAATAAAAATCAGGATGGGCAGGAAGTCTGGTGGGCACCCACAGACACCACATTGGAGACTCTAGGCTTAGACTGAGTTCTGACAGAACTTATAAGCCTGTGTTGGCTATACAACTTCAGACATGTAGTTCTATTAGACTAACATGATGGAATGCTCCTAACACATGAAACACTGCCAGTTCATAAAAAGCTAAGATGCCACCAGATGGCTTCCATGGGGTTATTGTTATGCTTGTTCCAGGAAGGCTTATAGTGCCTTGCAACCTCTGTAACAGACCATTATTGTTGTTTTGATTCTATTTAGTGCAAATCTACTGGCTCTAGCATGTGAAAGTGTGCGTAGATTTTTGCACACTTATGTACACACAGAGAAGGTCGGACTATGGTGGTGCCATGTCGTCTTTTGGAAAGCTTACAGATTACTTCAGCCTAAGGAAGTCAAGGAATGAATTCCGATCAGAACGACGGAGTAACAGGAGGAGTGGCAGCTACTGCTGTAGTGTCACTGAATGCAGGTCATTAGACAGAAAGTCACAGAGACCAGTTTTAGGAAAGTCACAGACACTTCCAAGAATTCCTCAATCCCCTGTCATAAACCGGATTCCTCTTCTAGATTCAAAACTGTACAGGAAAGATATGCCAGAACAGAAACAATACAGGAATCACTCTGCCCCTGATTGTCAGAAAGGGTGCACAGTGCCCTCTACTGGAGAGGCATGGCAGCTGGAAGATGACTGCACTGAACCTGTAAGGAATCCTGCCCTTCAGCCAAGGCTATAGACTGCAATGGATGAGGCGCCTTTCTGGTCCTTCAGAACTCGGTCTTTCTATATGAGGAAAAGTCTTTCGGTGGACCATCACCTGAGCTCGCTCAGCTATTCTATCCACCCCACAGAAACTAAGACAGAACGGGTCAAAACCAAAATTCGGAGGCAGTTTATGGTATTTGACTCCAGAGGCTGAAAATGTGGCAAGCTTTAAACACCTCCTGGAAACACACCTGGTTACACAAGCTTTCCCTGGCTTATGATTGATTATCATGATGCTACGCCATTTGATTGTTTTCTATTGCTGCTTTTTATTTTTTTTATTTCTCTTTGGTTATTTATTGTTATAGCTGTTATTGTTTATGAATTGCGTATATTAAAAGTCATTTTTAATACTTTGGCATTTAAATTACTTTTTAAAAATACTTTTTAAAGTACTTTTGTTTGTAAACCGCCCAGAGAGCTTCTGTTATGGGGCGGTATATAAATGCAATAAATAAATAAATAAATATTTATATTTCTCACTGAAATTTCTATACTACTTTCCACAAAGGTATCAGTGAACATTAAACATGAAATGCAATGGCATCAAAACAACAATCAATGTAAACAATAAAATACACAATACAAAATTAATCAACAGTAAAAACACACATTCCACTGTGTGCCACAAACCTTCGAATGCTGGGTTACACTTCAGGCCTATATGAAGAGATGAGTTTTAAGAAGGCATCTAAACATCTCATCAGTTCCCATCCAGTCAAAACATGCTCAAGTCACAAGTTTACTTTCTCAATGAGAAGGACTAGGCCTCTACTGTAGTTGCAAATCTGAACACAGTAATGAGGAAATTAATAAACTTTCATCATTAGTATATTCATTGGCTTAAAAACCCAAGTTTTGACATCAAATCCATTTGGTGACATGAATGTTAAATGCCTCTGGCAGGTTAAACCAAACTTTACATTCCACTAAATAAAACTTGACTTTATTACCTGCCTAAAATTATTTTTTTTAAAAAAAAATTTGCTGAGCTCCATGAAGATTTGAGGTTGTTCAGGAAATTTATATTTGTATTTGGGGAAATAATTGCTACTAGACACACATGCATGTTGGAGAAGGACATTTAAGAACTGTACAGGTTGCTCCTGCTATATTGTTAGAGGGGGAAAGCCTGATTCTGCATGGTAAAACAGAAATTTCTGGAAAATAAAACTGGCAAACGTGTAAGGCTACAGAACTCTGACAGAACAATCCTATGCATACTTATTTGGAAGTAAGCTCCACTGTGCTCTTTGGGAGTATTTCTGAGTAACCATGCAAAGGACTGCAATGTGAAAGTTATATATATCTATTTTAGCTGCTGTAGCCTTTAGCTGAAGTCGGTTTACTATGTTTTGGAATGAGTCACACTTGCCCAACTCTACCCTACTTGCCAAAAGAGACTCCTAGAGCAAAATAATCTAACAGTGGGTGGTTCTACCAACTACAGGGCTTTCGGGCCATCCTTCATACATGCTGTTTAGCATGTGTCCTACATGCATGGCATTCTGTTTTAGTTTTTATTGTTTTAGTATTTTCTTGGCTTGTTATTATGATAATTTCTAGCCACCCTGAGGATCATGCTTTTGGGGCATCAAGGTGGGATATAAAATATCATCATAAATTTTGGCGCCTAGTTAAGGGGCAAGTACTGATAAAACAATGTTGGAACCTCTAAAATTAGTCCTATGTGTTGTTGTGGTGGTACAGATACTCAGCAGAGGACTGAGCCATTAGGCCAGACCTGCACGACTTGTGACTTACCAAGCCAAATCTAGCTTCCCACACATCCTCAGCCATATACTGCAGCCTTCCACATGTTTGGCAGGCCAGTTCCTGCAAGCCCAAGCAAGCAGCAAAAACAAATGCCTCGTTGCATGACTTGGTGGGCCACCATTCAGGGCTGGTGTGCTTCCTGACTGTTAGAGCAGTACAACAATGGAACCAGTTACCTAGGGAGGTTGTGGTCTCTCCCACACTAGAGGCATTCAAGAGGCAGCTGGAGAACCATCTGTCAAGTATGCTGTAGGGTGGATTCCTGCATTGACCAGGGGGTTGGACTCAATGGCCTTTAAGGCTCCTTCCAACTCTACTATTCTATGATTCTATGATTCTATTTGGTTTGGCATCGTGGGTCAAACCTTGTGCAGCTCTGTACTATTTTCACATGGGAGCGAAAAGTACGATACTCACCTCCTTGCCGAATATTCCTGGAGCAAATACCTTGTCTGAATGTTGCGATAGGACTGGTCAAAGTGCTTGTGCCTCTTTTGGTAGAACGGCACTCTCTTGGACGACATGTTGGGATCTGCCACTGCTCCTGTAAATTCAACAGTGACACTTATATGTAACCAGGCTGTTCAGCCCATTTCATTGTTTCCCTTGCAACCTGTGGTTGAAATGGGCTGCACTGTTAAAATAAGTATTTCTGGTGCAACGTGCCAACTGCAGTGTTTGATGGAGGGTGCCCACTGCTGCATCTATTAAAGTGAAGGCAGATACCATCAAACATGCTTGATTCAACATTTAGGATCATATACTAGGAGACATGCATTCCAGCGCAAGGCATTATTATTATTATTATTATTATTTTTACTTGGTAATAAGTCCCACTCCATTCAGTGGGTTGCATTATAGCAAGGGTAGGAAACATGGTCCCACAGACACCAATGTGGTCCCAGACACTTTCCTGGCAACCTTCAAGGTGCCCTATCTCCCTTTAAAAAATAATTAAAAAATAAAAATTAACACATTTATTTACTGGCAGCTGGAGTTGCTTCAAAGCAAAGTGAAGGCCTCCAGCTGCTGCTATCTTC
Organism: Elgaria multicarinata webbii; assembly: GCF_023053635.1. NCBI lineage: Eukaryota > Metazoa > Chordata > Lepidosauria > Squamata > Anguidae > Elgaria > Elgaria multicarinata. The sequence continues at coordinate 121,210,294 of NC_086174.1, forward strand.
ATTTCTCCTGAATGCCTCTGGACTACAAGATGGGGCTTGGTGACATTCTTGGGAAATGAAGATGAGTGTGTGTGTGTGTGTGTGTGTGTGTGTGAGAGAGAGAGAGAGAGAGAGAGAGAGAGAGAGAGAGAGAGAGAGAGAATATCTATAGGTGGTGATCCAGAGTGAGAGAGAGGCAGAGGAAAGGAGAGAGACAAAGAGTTTACCTCCTGTGAAATAAATTTTTGGCAGGATCTACACTACTGCTTTATAATGCTTTATAATGCTATTGACAACGGTTGGGGCCCAGGACACACTCCATAGACAGTTTTCAAACCGTTTTCAGTATTATATCCTGCTTGGTATAGATCTGGCCTTTGTTGGCGCTCAAAACTGTGGGTTCAAAAGAGTTGCTGTTGATTTATAATTCAGACTGCACCTCTGCTTTGTGCACAGTTATTTGGACAGGTTACGGCTCCTTTATGACTAAATTGCAGACATTTTGGGGTGGTGCCCACAAACCTACTCAAATTGCCAAATGTTCCACACACACACACCCCAAAGCTGCCCACCCATGTAGGCAACCTGATGCCCTCCAGCTGTTTTGGACCACAGCTCCCATAAATCCTGGTCGGCATGGCCAATAGTAAGGGAGTGTGGGAGTTGTAGTCCAAGACACCTGGAGAGCACTAGGTTGGCTACAATGTTGTATGGTATTGAAGTCTTAAAGCCAATGCACAGAGCCCAGTTTTGAATTGCCCTGCTGTATCTCATCACTTAATTGCCAGTTCTACACCAAGCAAGATATAACACTTTGAAAGTGGTTTGAAAATGGTACATGGAATGTGTCATGGGCCCCAACAGTTGTCAGTGCACTTCAGTATTGTTATAAAGCAGTAGAGTAGATCCTGTCTTCAGTGAAAAATATGGCATTTGAATTGACACTCAGGCTAGATCTACATCTTGAAGTGCACTGATAACTGTTGGGGCACATTAGACATTCCGTATACCATTTCTCTAGCATTATTTCCCATTTTTTTTATTCCATATTATACAAAATATCACAACAGATGTCATTGTGTGTGCTACTTAGTATAAATACACAAGAGAGATATAGTGTCACCATGATGGGATTGTATTGATATGACATAAGGTATAGATCTGGCCCAGCTGATATAAAAACTCTATGGTGCATGATCTGTGATGGATCATTTATATACATACATTTCAACTTGATGCTACAGTGAGTAGCCCAATCCAGCTAAAGACTGCAATCCTGTACACCACTTACTTGGACACAATCACCACTGAATACAGTGAAAGTTACTTCTGAGTAAACATACATAGGATTTGGCTGCACATCTCACCGAAAGCAACAGAAGTTAAAGAGCTCCACCTGACAAGCATTTTATTGCACCCTCGTTGCTGTGCTCTCACAGATTTTTGCAAGTCCCTCTCATGATGTTGTCTGCCTCCCGCCCCTTCTGGCCTTCCTCGCACCACAAAAAAACACCCAGAAAGTACGATGTATTTTTTAAAACAGAAGTTGCTGCTATCTCCTGCTGTGTACAGGAGAAGCAGAGTGATCAGAACAACTCACTGAATGGTCCACCTGCACATTGTTTACTTCCTCTTTTGAAAGAAGAAGTATCAAGCAATGAAAGTGGGGGCAGAGAAGCAACGGTAGGGAAGCGTGATTTCCCCCCATCTGATGGAGCTCAAAGATAGTTGTGACTGTTGTCCCATGGGTTGCAATAGGATTATATTGTCACAACTTAATTTAGGGCGTTACTAGATGAGGCTGTAGCGCGCGTTACCTTCCGCAGTCGTGTCGAGGCTTCCAGATGACGTTCACGAGGATCCGTCGTTATCCTGCGGTGAAGCCTCTTTCTCCCGATTTTAAAAAAGTGAGTTCTGGTGCGCCTTTTCCTGCCGGCCCGCGGTAATTCGGAGTACGTGTGGGAGGATGTGAGGTCACTGCGGTCCGCACTGGTCAGGAAAAGGCGTGCTAAGGGAAGTGGCCAGCGGCTTTGGTCAAGCCGCCTCCGCCATTTGCGCCCAGTCCGCAGCTGGGGCAGCGCAGCTGAGCGGCTTTTTTTTTTATTCCCACAGTGGCAGTTTGCGCAGGAACGGAGGACCGGAAAAGTGGCTGGTGTGCTGCTGGCGGTGGGTGGGGGATGGGTGGGGGATGTGCGCCTGTTTTTTCTACTTCAACCTCTGTGTGGGTCACTTTTTGGAAAGGCGGGCATCCCACAGTCATGGGAAGTTGGTGACTCCTCGCGGTGGGCAGCCACAGCGGCCGCATAATGACAGTGCTGTACGCTGTGCCGAAGATGTAAAGGCGAGCGGGGACTGAGGGGGACGGTCCAGGCATGAAGGGCTGTGTGCCTGTTGGTGTGGGTACGCGGCTGGAAGAGGGCGCAGCTGTTTCTGGGCTGCTGCCATGCCTATGCCCAGATGTGGGTTGGCTCTGTGGGATGGGGGGGAGGCCACAGAGGCGGTCATCGCCACCGACACTTCAGAGGCTTATGGGAGATGTAGGCACAGAGTGCCCATGCAGACGACTGACCTCGGGTCATATTACACCCGCCACGATCCCCATCAGGAAGTGACCGCATCAATGTTGACCCTCAACACCGGCACTCGCTGGTGCCTGAGGGGGCTGGTACGCAGCAGCAGCAGCAGCAGCAGCACTTCAGCTGGCACTGCCACTGCCGGTGCCGCCACGGCATCGCTGACGGCTGCGCAAGCGATCAACGCTGTTTGCGGTCTTTCGGACTTGTGCAAACCGTGTGGCGAGCGGAAAAAAACCCCACGGAAATCAGGCCGGTGTGGCTGCGCAACCGTGCTCGAGGCGGCAGCAGCACAACCGGCGCAAACTTCCACCACAAATCTAAGGAAGGTGTGGATCATGAGGCGTCACGGCTGAACGGGGAAATCCGCTTTCACCGCTCCTCAACGACGGAACACCTGGTAGGTCTAGCAAAGCCCTTAGTTGCATTAGTTTTCAAGAAAACATTGCTTTGCTTTACTCCAGATACCCTCCACCCAGCAGTCCCCAGATGGGTTGGACTGCAACTCCATCATCCCCCGCCAGCATTCACATTGGTTTGGGAAAGCAGCTTTACTCCTTACAGCAAACTTTCTGCCATGGTCCACTAGCCTGAATCCATCTTCAGCTGCATCTACACTCTCCTGCTGGAGGAAGGATCCAGGGACCTGGTCCTGGATCCACTGCCAAGGCCAGAGATCAACGGATAATGGCTCCTTCCAACTGGCATCTGCCATCAGCCAGACCCTGAATCCACCAGCAGCTTTGGTTTTTATTCTTATTTTTACAAGGGAAGGAACATTCTGTTAACTTGTAAGACTATTTCATGCTTACTAAGACACCCTGCTTTATCAATGTTACATTATTTAACATATTCTCCTCAAATCCTGCCACCTCTTCCCTCCTCTGTCTTATCTATGCTTGATTATGAGCCTTAAGGAGAGACTTGTCTTTTTAAAGTCCCCGTAAAGTGCTCACTTGGGTTGTTTTAAACACCGTATACATCATCTTCATGATCCAGCATGTTGGGTGGGATCATGATTGAGATGGGAGACTCTGCTGAAGCCACACAACTTCTTTCTGTTTGGTGGCAGACTTCCCACCGAATTAGCATTGAGCTAATTCCCAAGCGTTCAGGGAATCCACTGAAAGTCACTACCTATTTGTGTGTAGTCAAAATCCAATATGTCTTGACTTTTCTTTTTCTGCAATTGTGAGGATGTGGTGTCATGGCCAAACTCCAGTCAGAGTGCTGGCCCTGCTATTAGACAGAGTGAGGCAGCTGTCTCAGCTGGGTGTCATGAAAGGGAAGCAAATTGTTACTATATTTTTACCGCCAGGGAATGAGGGGAGACGCTTGTGGGACTTTCTGCCAAAATAACTTGACCAGCTTTACAGGCCTGGCCCTACCAATAGGCAAAGTGAGGCATTGACATGAAAGGACACAGAGAAGCTAATTGTTAGTCACTTAGAGTGTAATCCTATGCATGTCTGCTCGAAAGTAAGCCCCACTGAGTTCAATGGGGCTTACTGCAAGGTAAATGTGTACAGGATTCCAGTCTTAATGTATTAATGTTGTGTTTTTTACTGTCAGAGAGGGAGAGAGGCATTGTGGGAGTCTCTGCCTCAGGTGCCAGAGTAACTACAGCTATGTACTTTGACTTGGGGAGGGGGGTGCCATTTCCTGCCCAGCGTGAAGCACCAATGTGTCTTTGGTTGGCCCTGTGGATTTGGGGACTATGCACCTTGACTTAGGGTGGAGTGGCCATTTGCTGCTCTATCTCAAACTGCGAAAATGTCTCATAATCACCTCCTGCCTGTCCAGATTCCACCTGAAATTTTCATTGGACATAGGAGTTCTTCACTTCCTGTCCTAAGCGGCTAGGTTGCATGGCTATAAGCAGTTGAGCATATATCACATTCCCCACCAGAGATGGTCAGGTTACATTGGTGGTTGAACCCTGGGACAGAACGTCAAGTTCTTATTTAGGTCAGCTTCCACAGGAATATTGCATCTGAGTCTTGTTGCTCTCACTAAAAACAAAACCAGTATTGCACAGGAGGAACTTGATAAGTTACTCATCTCTTTATAAGGGATAGAGGACCAACTGCGTCTCTCAGAGTGTTACAGGAGCTGTTGCAAGGTCATTCTTTTTGCTCCTTAAGGAAAGAAAGAAAACCTATTGGTTTCCCTGACTCCTCGCTAAACCACAAACTGAAGGGAGATATGAGTGCGTAGAATTTTTCACTTCCCTGTCTCTGTGAACATCAAAGGCCCAATAAAATCTAGCTAGAGCTTCAAAATATTTCACATTTATCTGCCTTCTGGCTAACTGGATCAAAGATAACTAGTTACCACCTGGCATTTTGTTGCAAACAAGGGTTTCCATTCAGAAGGAAGACGGTCTTGATAATATATTCATTTAAATATTTATATCTAGAATATAGTCTTTGCTATATCTTGTTTCAAATCTGTGCCAGCTCCAGGTTTATGAGGACCCTTGGGCAAGACACCCTCCATGGGACCCCTCAATGGCCCCGTTCAGACAACAAGCTAAACCATGCTGCTGAACCACAAAATGGTTAACGGAATGCATTCCATTAACCATTTTGTGGTTAAGCAGCATGGTTCAGTGTGTTGTCTGAATGGGGCCACTGAGTCTACCTTCTCACTACCGTTTTCACTAGCTGCTCATCCTCTTCCTTATCATTGCTACCACTTGCTTGCTTGACAGACAGAGAGCCAGTGAGCCAGTAGGCATCTGGTTGTCTGAACCACAGTAAGAGGCAGGTGAACAAACAGGCTGCAATGGTAAGCAGGAGGAGGTCTTGTGGGCTGAAGTGTGGGCTTTTAGCAGGCACCCAACCACACCTACCTTTGATGCTGCCCCATTTCAAAGAAATGCCTGTGGCATGTGGTCAATCATACTCTATGTAATAAAACTGTGAATACATTGGAGATTTTTGAAGTCTTCCAACCCACTCAGGTGCATCCTTTGCATGCAAGACTCTTATAATATGTGTTCAACAACGCAACACAGGTGATGTCTGTTTGCTAATTTAGCATGCCTAAGATGCATAATGCTAACCCCTAAAACTGCAGTCCAGCACAATGCTTTGCACACAGCCTCTCCTTTGCCAAGTTACTCTGAGGTATGTCGCTTCGAAAGTATCCATGTTTACATTAACAGCAACAACAACAACAAGTTGCCATGAGTTTTTCCTCATCATTTTGTCATGATGATGCTTTCTTAAGAATTCCACAGCCACAATCTAAACCAGCCTTCCTCAACATGGTGCCATCCAGTTGTGTTGGGCTGCAACTGCCATAATTCCCAGCCAGCATGGAACAGACTGTGGTACGGTAATGCTAGACTGCTGGGCATCCAACAGGGAATCCTCCACTCCATGACCTGGGATAGTCCTCATCTGCCGGAGACTCCTGTCACTGGTTTCCTTACATTTGTGACACTCCTGCTCATAGGCTGGGGTTGGGGAGGGGTCAGGCATCTCATGTTGGTGGTCTTCTATTTATGAAGCTGCATTCTGGGAAGGGCTGGGATCAGACCCAGATCAAGACCAATTGTAATACCAGTGGCCAGTGACAAATTAGTCCCTCTAGAATTGAGAAGTCAATGGAATCTGAATAGGCTAAAATTCAATGAATGGGCATTAAAGTCAATACCCAGCTGGTTAAATTGACAGAGATCATGGACTTCTTGTTCCTTCAAAGCAAGATCATGGTACAAGAAGCCCATCATTGTCCTTGGAGAATTTCCTCCCAGCTCTCTCAGTATGCTCAGTGATGGTTGAGGATGAAGTCTCACACACAATACTTCTTCTCCACAGTGAAAGAATTGAAATTTAGCCTGGTGGTTTATATATACTATGAAGGGCTGAAGAGAGCTGCTTTTTATTTTTATTTTTATTTTATAGCCACCCATTAAAATAAAAAGAGGTTAACTACAATAAAACCTGCTGACATTATTCTGCAAAACATGACAATTGCATTCCACTATATTCATGTTTTATAAATATATTACATATATTTATATGTAATATATTGATGTTTTAAGGTGCCTTGGGAAGACCCTGGCTTTGAATGGCGACTGAGAATGGTGGCTGGCTACTTATTAAATCAAAGAAATGTGTTGTAATAGGGGCTCAGGAGCTACTTGGGCCCACACATTCATCACAACTTAATTTGAATTCATCGGAAAATTTCATCAACCAAACTTCCCACATAAAGAAGAGCTTGCAGCATACAGCCTATTAAGTAAGAAGACCCCAAATGCACTTTGAGTATTTCTGTCCTGTCCTTTTCATTGGATGACAAACATGAAAAACACAAAACAAGTGAAATGGCAAAAGGGAGTCAATTCAAACCATCCCAGATTCTATTACCTCTCTCATAAAGGAACTTTGATCGGCTCCTGTGCCCTGGTACATCTAATTCCACTCTCCATTTTCAGCAGACATCATTTCAAGAGCAGAAAGAGCAGTTCCGAACTCTCTCCCTCTCACCAGGAACACGGAGGGATATTTTTTTTTCAGTCAATCCGAAAAATATCTCACAGTAAAAACTAGGAAATGTTAACAATCAGAATCCTGCCTTTTAAAAGGCAGGACTACAAACCTGTGTCATACGCAAGCTGGATTTAAAACACACCTATACACAATCCAGGCAATTTGGTGGCTTTTGCTAAAGACTTCTTATTTTGTTTGTTTATTTCTTCACTACTTGAAAACAATTCTTAGACAAACTTTTGCCCACATTTCCTATAAATATATCCATACACTAAATGAAGGAATTGTTAGTAAATTATTCATAAAGCTCTTAATAATTATTTGTGCGTTTTATAAGTCACTATTCTTACTTGCATTTAGTGTAAATAGTCTAGAGTGCAATATTCCTCTCCCTGATGTGCAATGTTAAACTCCTGATGACTTTAACAAGGTTGGAATGGACCATCGGACTGCTATCCTTAAGCTGCTTAAATCCCATTGGCTTCAATGGGATTTCAACGGCTTGTGTGCAGGATTGTGGCATTAGTGGATGAAAAATGAAGATGAAAAGAATAGTTCAAAAATACCGGTTACGTTATTCCATTTCCCCCCTTCTGGTTCTTAGACACTGAGGTAATTAATTGCACACAGGAATGATATTCCCCACCCACCACCCACCCCTGCAAAAGCAGTTTCTTCTAATCTGAATACTGCAAATAATTTTTAATGAACACATACTTACGTAATGAGATGTTGAAATGGCAATGCACTGAGGAAGAGCTGCCCTTGCCCAGCTTACTAAGCTCTGGGCTGAGGAAAACAAAAATAATGTCTAACTCTAAAGGAAGGCTACTGCCCCTTCCCTCCCATTTATGGACAGCTAAGACGCTATATATAGAATCAATTGAGTTGCTCTCACAAACCAGAGATGTGTCTAATAAGCATTAAAGTACAATTTTAGTAAATTAACATTCCCAAGTTACCCTCTTCTGAAAACTATTTATTAGGGTGGAATGAGCCTTATGCATGAAAATTAATTATGGATGTACGTTAAATATTTGCATCTTGTGTTATATATACAGTGTGTGTGTGTGTGTGTGTGTGTGTCACAAGGCAGAACGAAAAGAAAATGGCTTTAAATACTACTTTAACATACTCCTGTAGGTGGATTTGCAGCAATAATGGTTAAAAGGACCCACGAAGGGTCATTAAGTTTTAAAATTGTATTAATGCCGACATGAGATCTTCCCTGGTGCCCTGAGCTGTAAATTGAGCCTCCCTAAAGTCTCTTTATGGGCTGCCTGGATTATAAAAAAAACATTGTTGCCATATGTTAAACCATATCATCTAAGTTAAAAAAAGCTTGTTAACATGGGAAGAAATCAAGGCCAGCTCCGGTTGATTACCTCCTGTGTCAGCTGCCAGGTCTTCAATACAGTTAACTTGCAATGTACTTCTGTCTGTTACATAAAACTGTATATAAAATATTGTGTATACAATACATGGCAAAGAATGGAAGGGGCTGTGGGTCAGTGGTAGAGCATCTGCTTTGCATGAAGAAGCTCCCAAATTCAATCCCCAACATCTCCAGGTAGGGCAGGAAAGCCTCTTGCCTGAAACTCAGGAGAGCCACTGCCAGTCAGAGTTGACAATACTAGGCTAGATGGACCAAGGGTCTAACTCTGTAGAAGGCAGCTTCCTATGTTCCTATGTTATGGGTACATAATGTAGGAAAGCAAAAAGGCAAAATCCAGGAGAACTTAGCTACAAATGGACATGATACATATAGTGAAACTTTATACATGGACACCAATCCTAAACTGACATTCAGAAATAAGTCCAATTAAATTCAGTGGAACATACAGTGCAATCCTATATTTATCTACTCAAAAGTAGGCCCCACTGAATTCAATGGGACTTACTCCCAGTTGTGTATAAAAGCCCCATCAGATGAACGTTTTATTGCATGCTTATTACTGGACACTCACAGAATTTGCTCAGGTCCCTCATATGACATCATCTGCCTTCCACCCCTTCTGGCCTTCCTTGTGCGACAAAAAAAAAAAACCCTCTTTAAGTCCGATGTTTTTTTAAACTCGGAATTGCTGCTCTCTCCTGCTGTGCGCAGGAGAAGCAGCGCCATTAGAACAGCGGACTCAATGGGCCTCGTGCTCATTGTGTACTTCCTCTTTTGAAAAGAGGAAGTAACCGAGGAACGAAAACACTAAGGTATAGAGCATGTTAATCCAGGTTGTGATGGAGTGTTTAGACTGCAGCTTTACTTCTGAGTTAACCAGTCTCAGTTTGCGCTGCAACTCTCCTATTTACTGCTTAGCTTTGGCTGGATTGCGACTAGTGGTAGAGAAAATGCATAGGGAGAGGAACATGCAAAGACATTCCCCGTGCAAAGAGTTTTAACGCTTGATTTCAAGGTAACAAGATACCATCGCGTCTGATGTGCGAAGGAGTGGAGACAAGTTCCAAGTGGGTGCATGACAAGGATATAAATATACTTTATTTGTGTTTTGTGGTATCTAGTATAGTCATGATTCAACTTTAAAGCAAGGCATGGGAGGAGTGCACAACTTGTTAGGAAGCAGAGTCACACTCCCAGAAGGCTCCTAAAAGTGCAATTTTGCTTCCCAACAAGGCATACCTCCCCATGCACCTTGTTTTAAAAGTAAATCATGGCAAATTTTCACAGCAAAATCAGTGGTAGTAGCAATTTCAGTGGTGGGGAGGGGTGCAGCCCACAGTGGAATTGGCCCCTGCATGGGCAACGTTACTAATCCCTGACCTAAAAGAAGTAGTTTGTTGCTGAGTGCAATGTGCCATATATAATGCAAGTGTGCTTTGTTTATTTGTTGTTGTTTTCTGATACAATGCACGTAGGTGCAAGCATCTCACATACAATTTTTGCTTATGGCAGCACAATGAATAGCGGTAACATCATTATGAATTTGAGGGCAGAGCAAAAGAATTCCTGATTCAATGTGACCTGTTTGCCCTCATGCCTTGCCAACAACCATCACTCATGATATCTGGCCAGGAACTGACACTGAGCAATATAGGACCCATTTTCCTAGGGCCTATTTTCACGCTGATGTGTGTTGTCTAAAGAAAGGCACCACATGGTCAGCTAAATTACATGGCTTTACGGAAGGAAAAAGGCAAAGATGAACGCTGGATGAATGCAGAGCAAGATGGGGAAATGACCTGATGTGGTGAGTATGTGAATAAAAGTATTTGCCTCTCTCAACATATACTATTTCCTGCATGCTATTCATCTAAATCTTGTATATATTCCCCAAAATAGAATAGGACTCATCATGCCAGCAGAGCACTTTGACACTCCATGTCATTAAATCACAGTTTGTATTAGCTGCCAGCTTAAGTGACGCTGAACCAAGCCTGCAAAACCCACATCTGCTCTTTGGGGTAGGTGTAGAGTGAGAGGACATACTTTTGGCAGTGATGTTTTCTGAGTCGCTGAGTATATGAGCAAGTCAGATTTATGGCTGACAAAGGGTGCTTCCAGACAGAGAGCTCCTAGCGCTACCAACCAAAGGACATTGCGCAGCTATTCTGTCTTTTTCTCCTGAACAGGTGTTCAGCATCAAGAAAAAAAGATGGAAGAAGCAGTGAGAAAACACAGAAGAGACAGAGATGACACATGCATAGGGTGACCATATGAAAAGGAGGACAGGGCTCCTGTATCTTTAACAGTTGTATAGAAAAGGGAATTTCAGCAGGTGTCATTTGTATATATGGAGAACCTGGTGATATTCTCTCTTCATCACAGCAGTTAAAGCTGCAGGAGCTATACTAGAGTGACCAGATTTAAAAGAGGGCAGGGCACCTGCAGCTTTAACTGTTGTGATGAAGAGGGAATTTCACCAGGTTCCCATGTATACAAATGACACCTGCTGAAATTCCCTATTCAATACAACTGTTAAAGATACAGGAGCCCTGTCCTCCTTTTCATATGGTCACCCTACACATGCACGAATGATGCAGGGTGACGGTGCCATGAAAGCTTCATTTGGAAACACTCCCAGTATAACCCACTATGGATCCCAGTCTACAGTCTGAACATCTCAGCTAGATTTCAGCTGCATCCATACTTTCCATCACCGATAGCAATGGGCAAGTTCAATGGTGCTTAGCTTTAAGAAATGAGTACGTGCTGAAGTGTGTCTTAATGAGTTGTTTTGGACTGACGCAACAGAGGCCTGCAAGGAACAGTATACCCTGAAGCTGTGTCCTGCTCCAAGATCCTGGATAGCGCGCAGTCTGCATTTCTCTTTTGGGCAGTACAGCATGTTCCCTCTGGGGTGGTTAGGTCAGCTTTATGTGTGTTGACAAATTAGAGGGGCTTCTAAAGCAAGAAAACCGAGGAAGTAAAGGTCTTAGAATGCAAGACCTTTGATGAAAGGTTAAAAGCATCAGTGTTTGTGTTGTGAATGAGACCGTGAAAGCTTTGACTGTAGGGTTACTCAGAAATCATCATCATATGAGCTTACACTTGTGTTTTTCGTTTTTGTCTTATTTTGTTAAAACTTATAATTAAAAAATTGATAAAAAGAAAAAAGAAATCGCCATCATTGTCTTCATTTGAATAGACTGGGGCCAGGGTGTAATGGCAAGGTCTTACATTTGCAGAAGGATGTAATGCATGGGGTCATACCCAAATTTTCACTTCAGTTGCCACTGGTAAGAATATCAGCAGATGTGTCAGCTATAGGTGTCTAGTGTCTGTTATGCTCTTACTTCAGCTGAAGCCACAAAAATTGTAGTGAGTATACATGCCTCCTGTTTCAGCAAGAATGACAAGGAGTACGCCAGTCTGACCTCTAATTGCTATTGTTTCAAAGTTTTACAGTTTAATTATTATTATTATCATTATTATTATTTATTTATATAGCACCATCAATGTACATGGTGCTGTACAGAGTAAAACAGTAAATACCAAGACCCTGCCGCTAAGGCTTACATTCTAATAAAATCATAGTAAAACAATAAGGAGGGGAAGAGAATGCAAACAGGCACAGGGTAGGGTAAACAGGCACTGGGTAGGGTAAAACTAACAGTATAAAGTCAGAACAAAATCAAGTTTTAAAAGCTTTCAGACCAAGGGTTCATCTAGTCCAGCACTCTGTTCACACAGTGGCCAACCAGCTGTTGACCAGGGACCCACAAGCAGGACACAGATTCAACAGCACCGTCCCACCCAAGTTCCCCAGCAACTAGTGTACACAGGCTTACTGCCTCTGATACTGGAGGTAGCACATAGCCATCAGGACTCGTAGTCACTGATAGCCTTCTCCTCCAGGAATTTATCCAACCCCCTTTTAAAGCAATCCAAATCGGTGGCCATCAGTACATCTTGTGGTAGTGAATTCCATAGTTTAACTATGTGCTGTGGGAAGAAATACTTCCTTTTATCTGTCCTGAATCTCCCATCAATCAGCTCCATCAGATGACTCCAGGTTGTAGTATTATGAAAGAGGGAGAATAATGACTCCTTATCCACGTTCTCCACACCATGCATGATTTTGTACATCTCTATCATGTACAAAAAAAAAGCCTCCTTTTTTCCAATCTGAACAATCCCAGCTGTTGTAAGCTTTGCTCATAGGGGAGATGCTCCAGCCCCTTGATCATTTTAGTAGTCCTTTTCTGCCCTTTTTCCAGTTCTGCAATAGCTTTTTTAGGTGTGGTGATCAGAACTGTACACAGTATTCTAAGTGTGGTCACACCATAGATTTGTACAAAGGCAATATGATACTGGCAGTTTTCTTCTCAATGCCTTTTCTAATTATGCCTAACATGGAGTTTGCCTTCTTTACAGTGGCTGCACACAGACACCACTGCTTTATAACAGTATCGAAGTGCATTGAAAACTGTTGGGGCCCATGACACATTCCATATACTGTTTTCAACCCACTTTCAAATTGTTTTATCCTGCTTGGTGTAGATTGCGCCCAAGTTGACATTTTCAATGAGCTGTGCACCACAACCCCAAGAACATGTAGATAGAACAAAATCCATACAATCAAATTCTCACAATAGCTTAGATGTTTCAATGTTTTAATTATTGTTAAGGGTCTCTTTTTGGTGTCTTGTACAGGACCATTGTTGTTAAAGAGAGAAGGTAAGGATCTAGGAAGACCCCTGCTGATCAGACCAAAAGCCAATCTAGTCTGGCACCCTGTATCCCATGATGGACAACCAGATACCATCCATCATCACTTCCCCATGGGGGAGGGGGAGCTGGAGCTGTGTATGGGAGTCCTATAGGGAGCTGTTATCCCAGCGAAGGCCCAGGAGAGATGGGCAGGTTTATATCCTTGTCAGTCTTGGTCATCTGCTTGGTTCCAACACAACCCTGGCTTCTCCCTTCTCCTAAGTAGACCACTTATACTGAACCCATCCAGTAGCCAGTCAAACACTCCTTGCCAGATCTACCACCACCCCAGCTCCTGGGGGCTGGGGGTGAAGGGAAGAGAGTCTGGGATTGACGTGGGGGTCCTGGTTTGTGGAGTCATCTGGAGTACCAGGTGAAGTGTCCTTGGTAACTCAGGCTGCTCTGTTGTTTAAGCAGGTCCATTAGGGTCCCCAGTTGCACCAGTTCTTTACAGGATCCCACACTGGATCAGACCAAAGGCCTATCTAGTCCAGCATTTCATTGCCACAGTGCTCAATGAAATGCCTATGGGAAATCCCACTACAGCAGAATATGAATGCAATAGCACCCTCCTACTCATGTTCTTCAGCAACCAGTATTGAGAGGCATACCGCCTCTGATCCTGGAGGTAATATACAGCCACCATGCATAGTAGTTGTTGATAATCTTATCCTCATTTATAGGTTGTGCACACAGCACAATGGAGCATTACCTACTGGCCCAAGAAAGCAGGATAACATCCTCCATTTGAGCACTAGATTTCTACTAGCAAAGTGCCAACCTTTCAGAAAGGTCATTTCAGTCTCAGCCTTCCTACCCACAACAGCCAGCTCATGTGGCACATCTGAAAATGCAATCACTTCATTTTCGGATAAAAATGAAGTAGCAAGTTTATCCTCCCTTAATTTTTGAATGCAAAGAAAGTGTGACTACATGAATCAAGTCTGATGAGTATGCAGGGGCACACTCAGAGGTACGCATTGGCTAACCTCAATTGCCTCATTGTGTACTTAAAAGAACCCAAGAAAAATAGATGGAATTTGAATTTACAGGGAAATCCACTGCATGTCTATGCAGAAGTAAGTCATATTGAGTTCAATGTGGCTTAGACCCATGTAAGGGTATATAGATTGTAGCCTTAATAATCATATTGATATATACACATACACCCATATAAGTACAATTTACAAAAGAGAAAACAAATCATAAGGTTGCGCATTATCCCCAAATTCAAAATTCAACTCAGTATTAATCATATTAATAAATTAACCCCATTGTTCAATAACATTGTTTGGAGAAATTATTTCTTTGGAATTTCTGCAATGCATAAACTTAGCTATTAAGGCAATCATCGAAATTGGAGACTAACAATCCATCAGAGATGGAGGATTTGAGGATTTCCAAGTAGCAGCAATGCAGATTCCAGCTGCTGTCAATAAGTAGAAAATCCATACATGTTTGCCACGAAAAAAACAAGTTTTCAGCTAACAAAGGAACACCATCTTTGGTCTGTAGAGCAACACACATCCTGTTATGTTCCTAATCTTTTCCAGTATGTCCTTCCAAATGTTTGTTGTTATTGGACATGAGCAGAAGCTATGTAGCTAATCTGCAGCTAGCTTCTGGGCTTTAACTATCTCTAAAATAGCAAGCTCATGAGTGCAGTTAAATCAATAGGCTTCAATCCCACTGGCCATGCAGCTGATCACCATACTGCACAGTCCCTTGCACACAAGCAGAGCAGGCAGGTCTCTAAGCACAGCAGAACACGACTCTGCAGCATTCGTAAGGTTTCACATTTGTTGCCCTCTAGTGGCCAACAGGCCATCACAGTTTAGCAAAAAAAGACCAAGCATACTCCTGGGCAGTGTCATCATCAGATGTGCGAGAATTATTGTACACAGACAAGAATTACAGTTGAGGTATGAGACCCTATGCACACACGTATGTGAGTTGTTACTCAGAAGTCCAGCCATGAAGGCTTTTGTACATGTGTATTTGTATTTGCATAGGTGTCATCCTAGCACCTTGTCTAATATTTATTTTGTTCTGAGAAAGGCTGCATGAGCAAGAGACGTATGGCAGCTAGGAGAAAGTGGATCCTGTCATTAGTATGCTAAGCTCCGTGCCTTTATTATAACTGAAGTTCATTGACTTGTGTGTCCTCTACTGTAACTTAAGCAAAGGAGTTGCTCTTCTGCAGTATGCAATGCTTGGGAACTCCGGAGACATGCAAATGCCCTTCTGCCTACCAAGTTTGATCCTGAAGGGTCCTGATCTCAAGATAGATCAACAGCTTAAACCACCTCCCCATGGCATCCTTTTGTTCCATATACCTCTACCTGGCTGTCTCTCAGAAACATGGTGTTTATAATGCTTAATCAGTTAGCTACTTGGCTGAATTAAAGCTAAGAAGCCAAATAAAGGTTTCCTTTCATTCACCCAAAATCAAGCTATCCATCCCTTTGTTCTACACCAGTGGTCTTCAACTGGTCCAGATCCAAGACCCACCTTGGACTCCCAATCTGCAACATGGGACCCACTTCCATAATTTCAAATTGCCCAACATGGCGGCAACAGCTTTGCCACGACCCAACTGAGCTGATCTCAAGACCCACTTTGGGGTCATGACCCACCAATTGAAGACCATTATTCTATACCATCCTGAATCTGCTGAAAGTTGCTGCCTTTTTTGCTCTCCCATCCTGCGTTGGGATAGTTCTGACACCCAGTAATCTGGTTTGCATGATCACAACAGCCCATGGTGATTGGTAGGGGTGTGCACGGACCCCCCGCTCCGCTTCACTTGCAGATCCGCCATTTTCCGGATCGGGCCGCTCCGCCCACTTCCGCTCCGCTCCGCCCGGAGCTCCGGATCCGGATCCGGAGCTCTGTTTCCCCCCCCCCCATAGGCTTGCATTGAAAGCTAAAAAATTATACAACTTTTTTTCTGTTCAAGTTAGAAACCTCATGTTTGGCACCATGACACCTCATGGGGATATACACACGCACACCAAGTTTCAAAGCAATCCCATCATCCCCTGATTTTTGGCGAATTTTTGAAAATCGGACACCCCACACACAACATCCCTGCGAGGTGGGCAGGGGAGGAGGGAGGGAAGGCAGGCAGGCATGCAGCTGGCATTTCTGGGGGCATAAGGAAGTGAGCCAAGGATAAGCCAGTAATGCATATAAAATGGAATAAATCAATAAATAAACAAAGGAGGGGTGGAATTAAAAGCAGCAGTGTTGCTCAATAAACAGCAAGAAATTTTTTTTTTAAAAGGCTATATCTGTCTTTTACCAGCAATAGGGGGACGTGCCCGGGGGAGGGGGAAGTAGCTGCCAGTTCAAGACAGCCACCAACAGCTCTGAGAAGAAGTAAAACGCTCACTTCAACTCATAACAGGCATTGCTCCACCACTGAAAAGTGAGCATTCACTTCAACTCATGATAGGCATTGCTCCACCGTTTTACTCTCTTTGGAAGGCTCTAATGGCCTTCCAGTGCAGGAGAGAGTGGGGGCACGTCCACGATGAGATGCCCTAGGGGAGCTCATCCCCTTGCACCACATCTTTTCAGTTGTTCACCAAGGTTAGGGTGGGGAGCAGTGCTGTGTTTCTATCTCTTATTCTTGGCTTAGTATATGATTTCAGGTTGTGTTTGTGCATTTGGTGGGGCTACTGTGTTAAAAAACACGGGGAAAAGCCCGTTCAGATGAAGAAAGAGAAGTTTCCCAGAATCCCAAGTTACCCGTTTTGCCTATGCCCTCCTCCAACTTTGGGATCATCATGACCGGGAGCTGACTCTGCCCCTCAGCCCTTTGAAAAAGGTATTTTTCCCGCCGATTTTTAAAAAACTTCTAGCGCGCGACCCGTACGATGCAGAAAGTTGAGAGTAGTCTCAAAATGACCCCCATCCACGACTCTCTGTGCACAAGAATTTTCAGAATGATAGCTTAAACCCCCCCCCCAGTTATCCCCGATTCTTTCCCTCAATGCAATCCTATGGGCGAAAAGCCGAAAACGCCGTTTCAGCCGCGCGGTTGACCCGATTTTCACAAAAATATAGCACGCGACCCAGACAATGCAGAGAGGTGAGAGTGGTCTCAAAATGACCCCCATCCACGACTCTCTGAGCACAAGAATTTCTAGAACGATAGCTTCAAAAACAACGTAGTTATGCGCGATTATTTGCCGCAATGCAATCCTATGGCGAAATGTTTTCAAGATGGCGACCGGAGCGCTCCGCCTGAACTAGGAGCTCCGAAAAATGGCCGCTTCTCTTTGCCTTGCTTCTAGGGGGTCCGCGGTCCGCTCCTACTCCGCCTCTGGGTAAGGCGGAGCAGGCCAATCCGCTACTGCTTCTACGCTCCTAATCGGAGCGGATCACACCCCTAGTGATTGGTTAGCCACAGACGTCAATCTCAAAACTACCCCTCCCTCACCCATCAGCAATAGTGTCTTCTTAATATGGAAGTGTACAGTTAGTTGTCCATCAACATGAAACATGCCCTCACTTTACTGAAAAAACCTTTGGATACCTACGGATCCATTTGGAGATCCAAACAATCTTCTAACTGCACCATGAGTTTCCGATGGTTTTAAAACTGCCC
This sequence comes from Elgaria multicarinata webbii, assembly GCF_023053635.1. Taxonomy (NCBI): domain Eukaryota; kingdom Metazoa; phylum Chordata; class Lepidosauria; order Squamata; family Anguidae; genus Elgaria; species Elgaria multicarinata. The sequence continues at coordinate 121,228,132 of NC_086174.1, forward strand.
CCTAACTGCACGGTGATTTCGAAAGTCCAGCGGTGCAGAGCGCACACCCTAATAAAGAACTTTCCTCAGTAGTTAGCAATGAATTACCAAGGGAGAAAAAGTGTTTAAATTACCCCAAGAGACAAGGAGGTATGTATGGCTGTGTGAGCTTCAAATAGGTTATTACCACAAAGACAGCTGTTACTGTAATTAATATGCCACATTGACCACTTTATTTCCACACCAGTTTTTTATATATATATCATCTCACTGGCTGCATTTTTTACATGGGAGATTCTGTTGCTTAGGTTCTGGTTCTTTACAAGGTTTTCTTTATAGCCTTTTAAACTATGTTTGATTACATTTTGAAGATTTATTAGGGTGGGTGTTTTAGGGGGGGGGGAATCTTGAGGAGGGAATATTTTGGCCACAATTCAACACAAGAGTTAGGAGAGTTAGGAAAGGCCTGAGGTTTATGTTAGCAAAAGAAGAATATAAGATATAAAACCCATTTAAATAGTCCACAGTGAGAAGAATCCCAATTGTATTGGTGGTACATTGCTGATGAAATAACCTCTGTAACATTCCGCCCCGACAGAGAACCTGTCTATATGTTTGGAAAGCCCAGGGATGGATGCATGGTAGCTCAGCAGTGATTATATGGTATCACTGAAATTGCACACCCACCCTGAGGCTTTCCGCCAAAACTGCAGAGAAAATGACTTACCCTGCCTTTTTTCTCTAGAGCGAGGCGAGAATGTGCAAAATGGTGTCAAGACAGCCCTTCACCTTGCTCCAGAGTCACAGCAGAAGCATGGCCAAGTGGTGCCTGGTGGAAGTTGACCTGTGATTGGTCGCCTTCCACCAGGAAGAAGGCAGGGGTGACTCCAGTCCACGGATGGCTGCCCAGAAACCCTGCACTCCCTTCTCGGCATTGGGATTACCTGACACCACCCCAGGGGAGGGAAAGCGTGGGGTTTGGAGGGAGGCGGTGCCTACCCAGCACCATAAAGACACCCCTAAAGTCCCTGGTGTTCGAGGCAGGGCTGCTTAGTGCCACAGCTGAAGGGCAAGTTGCCCCCCACCACAATGACTTATTTCTCACTGTGGTGGTAAAACCGTGTGATGTGGTCTGTGCCATATCAAGCTGCAGGGGATGTGCTCACATGACTCTTTCATAATATTAGAACCTGGGGGGTCATCCCATGAAGCTGGTTGGTGGGAGATTTAGGACAGATAAAAGGAAGTACTTCTTCACGCAGCATGTAGTTAAACTATGGAATTCGCTACAACAAACATAGTGATGGCAACCGATTTGGATGACTTTAAAAGTGGGTTAGTTCCTGGAGGAGGAGGCCATCAACAGCTACTAGCCATGATGGCTATATGCTACCTCCAATATCAGAGGCAGTAAATCTATGTACACCAGTTGTGGAGGAACATGGGGGAGAGGATGCTGTTGCACTCATGTCCTTTTGTGGGTTTCCCCTTGGCAGCTGGGTGGCCTCTGTGTGAACAGAATGCTGGACTAAATGTACCCTTGCTCTAATCCAGCAGGGCTTTTCTTACGTGAAAAGTCCAACCCCCTGCATTGAGTAGGGGGTTGGACTCCATGGCCTTATAGGCCCCTTCCAACTCTACTGTTCTATAATTCTATGTTCTTAAGACTGCATGCTGTGTATGGGGGAAAGCACTTGAGAAGGAAAGGCTGTAACTAAGTCTTTATAGGGTGGCCATTTGCCATCTTTCACAGAGAATCACTCTCTATTTGAAGGTGTCCTCTTTCAAGACTGTCCTATCCAATACTGGTTTAAAGATAAAGAACTATAAGAACTAGAGCTGTGCACAAGCAGCATCTCAAAATTCTCTACCGTTTTTGTAGGCAGAGAAATTGGGAAGGGGGCAATGTCATTGAATTTTTCCAGGGGGAGGAGAACTTCTCCAACAATTTCTCACAGGTAGGCATCACCATTGGCAAGGGTTGTGTTTCTTTTTGGCCTAAGTGTTTTTGGAGTGGTTGGTTTTTTCCACTGCTTCTGCAAGTGCCAACAGCATCAACTATTTTGGCAGCCTGGTCCCCATTTTGCATCCTCCACAATACCCCATATACCTAATATCATTCCAAGGCATTGCAGGGAGAAGGGAAGGGAATGCAGCCAACGCAATGCACCCCATAAAATGGTGAAGAAAATTAGGAGAAAATTCTGCAAAATGATCTTTTATTTCTAGGGGCCCCCAGTTCCTGCCTAAGTAGCCATACCTCCTCAACTCTAACCCTAAGCTGAGGCAATAGTCAATAGGCAAGCAGTCCAGATGGCCCAATCTGTCTGCCTCGTCTGCTAGGCTCTTCCGTGGCCCAAATTCCTGCCTGGGGATCTGTGCCTCCTCAACCCTAACCTGAGGATTAACGCTAGCCAAAACATACCACTGAGACTTCCATCCAACCACTAAAAGTTAGTATGCAAGCCTAGGGTGATCATATTTTAGAAACCAATAAGGAGGACAACATGGTCACCCCCAAGGAGAAGGCCAGATTGGCACTGGGGGCGGTGGTTGGAAGTCTAGGAACACATTTTCCAGCCCTTTCCCCCCAGTAAATTGGGGCCCAGTCCTGGTTGCCCTAGAGATCCCCATTTTTCCAGATGTCTCCGGGGTTTTCCGGGTCATCTGGTCACCAAGCCATCCTGGTGGCCCACTCAGTCTGTCTGGCCCTGGTAGGCTCTTCTGTGGCCCTGATTCCTGCCCAGGGAGTTGTGATTCATCAATAATAACCCTAACATGAGGTTTAATCCTAATTCTAATGTACCACTGGGAATTACCCCCAGACACTAAAAGTCAGTATGCAAGTCATTTCGGAGGCCCACACAGTCTGTCTGGTCCTGCTAGGCTCTTCCATGGCCCCAGTTCCTGCCTGGTGAGACCTGCCTTCTCAACCCTAACCTAAGGATAGAACACAAAGGTGTGCTCTTGCTCTCCACCATGCCTAGGGTTTGCCCCAATAAAAGCCATTGCCCAATCCAGTTTGGAGATTTGGGAGGTCAAAAAAAGGCCCTCCTCCGACTGAATAAATGTCTTGAAGCCTTGTTCACATAGATGTAAAGCCCTGAATGCCTGGGACAGCTGTTATCCCACACCATGCTGACTAGCCTGTCTGGTTACATTTACTGGCAGTTTTCCACAAGTGCCACACATGCTGTAGCAGCATCGCTGGGCATAGTGAGAGAACTTCAGAAATCCACAGCTACTGCGCACACACAAAAACAGAACCAAGTCTTAGGCCTCTCCCTGGATTCCTTTGCAATTTCAAAGGATGAGTAGGTTGATGAAAATGTGATGCATGCTTGTATAATCAATGGGTATGCTGGTTGTCCAGTGTCCCTGGCACACAATGAAGGCAGTCACTTCCTCGGAGTGCCTCCCTGAGACTAGGGTGAGGAGGAGGCGGTGGTGGTGGCAGCAGCAGCGTGGAGGGAGAAAATATTTTAGGAGGAGGTGGCAACAGCAGCTCAGGGAGAGAAAAGAATTTATTGGAGGAGGAGGAGGAGGAGGAGGAGGAGGAAGCACGGTGAAAGAAAATAAACTCTTCTCATGGCAAGGCAGTGCAGAGAGTTCCGGCATCCATTCCACTCGCTGACCTTCCCCTTGCCTTCTGCCCCGGGTGGATGGTGACCAATTAGAGGTCCCCATCTGCCAGGAACACCCCCAGAGCAGCTACAGAGCAGCTCTGGAATGAGGGCAGACCAGTGGAAGAGCTGGGCTGCCCTCGCCCCGGCTGGAAAAATCAGGGTAAGTCCACAACTTTTCAGATGGTCAACTTCGGCTCTTCGCCCAAGTTGACTTAAAATCTGCAGCTGTGTCATCTAACCGATGCTGCACAGATTCGAAGACACCCCAGAGCAAAGAAGACACCAGGACAGACTCCAGATCACAATTTTACTCAGAACCAACAATAAATAAATAAATAAATCATAAATTTGGCTTCAGTCCTTTGCTTACTTACTTGGAAGTGATAACCACTGATACGGGGATGTCGCCAAAAACAGCATCCTGGTGTTTTCTTCCTCTTCCCAAGCACAGGATTGCTTGCCCCATGGCATGATATCATCATACTGAATTTCTAAACAATATCTAGCAGAAGAAACTGATGGCATCATGATGCATTTGTTTTAGACATTTGTTCAATAAAATGATATCTATTTAGGTAAGTGATCCAAAGTATTTTGATGGGGGAGGTCAAGAACTGAAGCCGGGATTGCCATTTTCAATTATGTGTATTTTGGCCCTTAGTGGGACTTACTTCTAAGTGAATATTCATAGGACTGATCCTGCAAAACAAAGCTTGCTTCAAACTTTTCCGTCTTTGCTAATTCAAGGTGTGGGGAAGGAATGTCCATGTAAACTGCTGCACATGCGATGCTCTAGCCCAACCCAAAATGGGGTACGTCTACCTGTAGCCCTTTTGAAAAATCAGGAATCCCATCCATCAACCAATCAGCAGGAAGAGCAAAGCAGCAACCTGGAGTCCTTTGAACCTAAATGTCACATTCTGCTGATCTCACTATAAATGTGACCATCAAATGTACAACATTGTAAGAGTTCAATTGAAAACTACAGGCCACTTATTGGGCCTGTTCAGAAGACACCTTCTGGTTTTTGGTTAAGCAGTAGGGTTTAAGGTGTCTTGTGCATTTCACTTTGCTAAACCCTGCTCACTCACTAACCACAGTCGGACTGTCCGCAGCAGGGTTAGTGGCTCGAACCATGCTTTAAAGTATTGTGTGCAACAGCACGGCTTGTGGTTAGTCCTAACTCCAGCACTAACTACAGAGCCTGAAGTGTCGTCTGTCATGAAAACATTCAATTATGTAATCCAGGATATACCTTAGAAAGCTTTTAGTGCCTTTTCCACCTTGTCCATGTTCTTCAGTGAAATCAATACTGAATTGCATAGAGTAGATGCCAGGAAAATTCAGGCTCTTGGACTCATCAGCCTACTGGGATATCATTATGAATCTCTCCATCAATTAATAAACCTGATAGAATTGTCTATGTTAGGATGTATATCATTCTAGGTTTGCTTTTGTTTTCTTTTTAAGCCAAGGTTTGTTCAACAGAAAATGTATTCTGTGGCAGGGGAAGTGATTACGGGAAACTGTAGTAAGAGGAGGAGTCAGAGACGTGTCCCCATATTATTGAGTTCCAGTGCCAAAAAATTCAGTTGAAAAATTCAGTTGAAAAAACTTTTCCAAAGACCTGTTGGTCCCAATAGCGTGTCCGTAGAAGAAAGTTTAATTTGATCTGCCATCTGTTACCTGTCAAGCAAAATCAAAAAGAAAAGGTCTTTAGAGGTTCATCGGGGTGGGTGGGGGGTATTGCATTTGCTTATCGTCCTTTTCCCCCACCCCTGCACTTTTCTCCCATAATACTTCCTCTTACTTTACACGGGGAAGAAAGAGGAAGTAAACAATGATCATGTGGCCCGTTCAGTGGGAGTTTATATCCCACCGCTTCTCCTGCATGTAGCAGGAAATAGTGGGACGTTCTGCTACAGCCGGAAAAGTCGGATTTCCCAGGTCTTTTTTTGCGATGGGAAAACAAGCAGAAGGGACAGCGGACATGTGGGAGGTTTTATTGCACACTTGTTGCTGGGCAAACTGTGAGTGCCCAGTAACGAGCGTGCAATAAAACACTCCTCTGAATACACACTTAGTGTTTATTTACCATGATCATGTCTTCTTTCATTTCATTTTTTTATCCACTAGATGGTGCCACAAAACATCAAAGATTCAAGTTGCTGCTGTTGAATGCAAGGAAAACAAAACTGGGTGCTGAGAAATATGTCACTCCATTGTCAAGATTGACAGCTAGTGCAAAGATGAAACCACGTCTGAAGAATCAACATTCTAAATAGGGCTTTCAATAACTAAAGCACAGCTGTATGGGAATGACGGCAGCTTGTTCTATTTTACTCAGAACAGGGAAAAAATATCTCTCTCGAGTGGGAAGAAGCAGAGGCAGCGGCAATTTAAGCGGCTGAAGATTTCAGCTCTGTCCCTTCTCAATAATTAATGACCCTTTAAAAAAAAACTGTGATGAAACTTTGTCAAATTTGCCACAAAGAAAGTTGGAAAACAGGAGAGAGAGAGAGAAAGAGACACTACTCCTGTCTCTGATAAGTTGTGGTTTGAAAGCACACTGTCAGTATAAAGACAGACTGATCTATTTAAAAAAATTACTTCTCTTATTCTAGATTCATTTGGCTGTCACTATATTTCTCTAAAGGTTTTGTCTTGCGTGTTTTAAAATTCTGCTTACTTTCCTTCACCTTTGTGTAGTACTCTTAAGACATGTCATTAAGAAACACTCTACAGATCTAATATGAATCGCTTGAATTCTCTGTTATTTCTACTTGGGGCTCCGTTACACCAGCGTTTTATCATCCTGTCATCCTGCCTTGTTTATCATTTTGCCCCGCGACACTCATACAATGTGGTCTTGCCTCTTCCCCTCCATTTTCTGTCTTTTTCTAAAGTGGGGAAAATGTGATTTATTTTCTCCACATGAAATAAAAGCGCCCATCCGTCCCCATGTATTGCTGTCTTCACACTATATTGCTGTTGTTGGGGGGAGGGGCTGCTGACGAAAGAGGAGTGCAGGACAGTTCTCCGGCTTGCTTAGTCTGTCCTGCTCCAAGCCCGCCCTTGTTCCCCGCAGAAATGGCTCCCAGCTTGAATCTGTAAAACGCTAGACAACATAACCAGAGCGACAGGGGGAAGGCTCCCACGTCCATCATCCGACAAGAACCAATGAACTGGAGGGAGAAGGAGAATGGGTGGGGTGAGGCAGGTGCAATAGTGGGAGAGCAAACACATGAAAAGAGAGTTCACTGGTTCAGCAGCAATTGTGAAAGGGACCAGCGCTTGCCGCACTAATGAAACAGAGGTCAAAATCACGGATGCATACCAGGGAAAAAAAGTATGTGTGATGGAGCTCTTAGAAATCATTCACACATGCATAGCTTAGGCCTTACAAGCATTCCTTCAAGTACATTTCTCACATCTGGAATGGGGGGGTCATGATAGTTCCAATGCCTTCTGCATACAGAAAAAGCATGTGCATGGTGTCCTATGCACATAGGCCCCACAGAAGCACAGAGTTCAGTTATGCCATTTTTACAGCCCATGTTTCTGGTGCACTGATTGCCCTCTTGGACTACACATGAAGGTTGGTCCTGCTGTGGAGTGCAGAGCCAGCAGAACACTCAAAATTCTCCACATCCTATCTGTGCACAAAAGCACCTAATAATGGAATGTCTCCATTGAGCTCCCATGTACAGTAATCAAGGGTGGAGAAAGCGCTGGCAACAAGTGCACTTGTAACAGAGGAATATATTCTTTTTACTTTTCAAGCAAGATCTCCGAGAGTAGGGGGAAAGGAATCCTACTATATGCTTCTGGAGTTAAGTGACTTTTCTTCCCAACATCCTACACATCATCCTCACTCCACTCTCCTCTCCACGTCACTTCTTTTAATACTCAGTGGTTTGCTTTGCAATTGGGAAAGCTATTTTTTGGCATGAGAAGTGTTTGGTTTTCTTCAAGTCACCTTCTTAGAATTCAGTTATTGATGGGGGCCTGGGTCATTGCACATTACAAAAAAATCCTCAATCACATGGAAAAGATGACCACAAGAGGCCATACTATGCTGAGAGTCAAGATCACATAAAGCAAGGAAGTTCAACACATCCACAATGGCTGGGCCCCTTAGAATAATTGGTATCAAAGTTCTGTTTGTTAAATGTGATAACAGTATCACACCTATGCCTTTGATTTTATTAACACATCAGTTAACAAGGGTGAATTTAGGACACCAGAGCCAGATGGAAAACTTTCCTTGAAGCAAAGGGCTTTAAATGTAGGTAGGAGCAGAGGCGAAGGTCTAATAAGTTCTGTGAGTTCTCCAGGTAAGCCCCATGACCCCTTTTGTCACCCACAAATCTTACCGAGGAAAACAGCATCCTTCTCTGGGACACTTTCATATAAATTATTCCCCACTGCAGACCGTTTTACTTTACTGAAGGGATTCCCATCCTCTGTGCCTCTCGTTCAAAACAGCAGCCGCTATTTAGGTCAGGCTGCCTTTTAAAACGCCAGAGGCACGGCAGCAAAGGTATGATGCACTGACAGTATGGAACTCCACAAGCAATCGGCCACATTCTACCCTCGCATTTGCCTCTCTGGAGACTCGAAGAGGAGCCCCACAAAGACATACTGTGATAATTTCCTCTTCTAGTACTGTCGTGGAACAACAGAAGTGTTGACCTTCTTCCAGCTCAAGGGCCAAATTCCATTTTTGAGAAGCTCTTGAGTGGGTGGGTGGGATTCCAGACATGGGTGGAGTCCATAGAAAGGGGTGGGGACAAAATTACAGAAAATACCCATACATTAGTTTAAAACACTTATTGCCAGTAACTAAAGCCTTAGGAGATGCATTCCAACCTTTTAGAATAGGAAAAAAACTTCTCAAAAGCTGGGACACCAGTGCTTGGGGGAAGGGGGTGGGGCCTCCTGGGGAACCCCAGAGGGCCAGATTGCAAACCGAGGTGAGACGGATATTAGGCCCACCAGCCTGAGGTTCTGCACCCCTGACTTAGAGGATGCACCAGCCAGGAAGCTAAACAAGAACTTTATTATCTCTTGTAAACAAGAACACGAGAGTAACAGGAAACTGCTGACTCTAACACAACTAAGTCCAGTGCCACCTAATGATTAAGCTATATAATGACATTATCCACAGAAATGTACCACCTCTGCTGTATGTCGTCTATTTTCCTGCAGACTCCAGAGAAATAGTATTCAATCACTCTTTGCATCCCAATCCTAAATATTTCTTTATTCATTTTATTAAAACATTTATATCCCGCCCTATATCGCTAGGATCTCAGGTCAGCATACAGATAAAATTATGCAGCAATACAAAACAATAAATATACACAGCTAAAAACAAATTAAATCATGAATCAAGCTAAAACCAGTAAAAAAATTAAAATCAGTAAAACTAATTAAAATAGTTAAAACAATGTGCAAGCTTGGTGAATTTAGCCATCAAAGGCCTTGTTAAAAAGCCATGTTTTAATTGGCGCCAGAATGAAATCAGTGTTGGCGGCAGTCAGGCCTCCAAGAGGAGGGCATTCCACAGCCAGGGTACCACAACAGTGAAAGCCCTCTCCCAGGTCCCACCACAGCCTATGTCTTGCGTTGGTGGGATGCGGAGGAGGGCTCCTCCAACAGATCCCAAGTAAATACACACACTTCCTTACTCAGTTGCAACACTGTACTAATAGAATGATTTATGATATCACATAAGGGCAGCAACTCTTATGTCCTATGCTATGGAGACATTTACCCGATCAAACTGCAGAAGTTGTAAGCTTGTTATTGTCAGATGATAGCCACAGTCTACAATCTAGATTAACACCTGATTCTGAGTGAACAAGGCATTACAGGGCATGTTAACCACACACTCTTTTCCAGGCTTGTTTGTGAGAAGGGGGTATTCATGGGTGACTGTGTGATCTCCACTCCGGAAAGATACTAACCATGCTCCCTTCTACATGCAAGAGAGGAGAGGGCGTACCCCTTTATCTTGCCATGGATTTGTTGATTTAGGAGTCCAATTTGCTTCCAACTTCTGATTCATTCACTCAAAACGCACATACACACATGTAAACAAATGAGAGGCTAAAGTGAGTTCACAGTTGATTTCCCAGGATAGCTGATCAACAGACACTAAGCAGATTCAACAACTACAAGTCTGAGCCTGTGCTCCACTTTTCAGGCTGGGTCTCAGACCTCCGACTGCTAGGGGGAACCTTGTCCTCTTACTCTGTTGGTGAAACTGCTTTGTTCCACGTGCTGAAGAGGAGGCAGCCGCTGGCCATTGCTGCTTGCACACAAGGGGAGAACATCCATGTGCCAGAATCCATCACCCAAGGGGCTTTTGGGGAATGCAGAAAGGGCGTGGGAGAGTCGTTCACTCAGCTGTGGTCCATGGAATGTGCCCACAGCTCCTATCATTAGCACAGCCTTGTGATTATTGAGAGCTGTGACAAAGTGGGGTGTCTTCCTTGCTGGTTGTTTCAAGCATGGTAGATGTGACCAGCTTTGCTTAACTTGGCTCCCGGAAGATGCCATGACAGGTGCAACAGCCCAGAACAGGATCACGCCGCAAGCTCGTCACTGCTCAAGGACTGAGAGAAGTATCTCGGAAAACGGATTTGTCTGTTGAAGCAGCTAATACCACTGCTAAATCTGTAAATATATACATCTGTCAACTCCACCCTTTGAACATTTAAAGATATACTTGCATTTGTGCTGTCACAGAGGAGAGGCATGTGGGGATTCTCTGAATTAGCACGATTATAGAGAGAGGATCAGCTTTGAGCAAACGGGGATTTAGGGTTGCTCTCCTCTTGAAATGTGCAGAGTAGCTAAGATAGGAGCCCTGTAGGGGAAAAGGAGTTAGAAGTTTTGTCCAGTGTTACTTTACTTCTTCCTTTTTGGTAGTAGTATTTTGGACTAGGCAGGAACCAGAAGTTGGTAACCCAGTATTAGAGTTACCAAGAAGTTTTCACCTTCTGATGCTGCCTGTCCATGGAATTATTACAAGCACCCAGTACTACAAGCAATCATGAGTACAATCCTGGAAGGATTTCACTACAAGTAACATCACCAGGTGTGCTGCCTTTGAATTACATCCATAGCATCCAATAACATCCAAATGCATCTGATTGCATCCAAGGTAGGGGCTCATAGCTCAATGCATGCAGAAGGTCCCACGTTTGATCCCCAGATTCTTCAGGTAGGGCAAGGAAAGAATCCTGCCCAAATCCTTAGAGAGCTGCTGTTGCCAATCAGTGCTGACAATACTGGGCTAAATGGACCAATGGTTTGACTCAGTATAAGGGAGCTTCCTATGTTCCTAACAAAGGCAGCTTGCTTGCATTATATTGTGTCAGACCATTAGTCCATCTAGCTCAGTACCATCTACACTTACCGGCAGCAGCTCTGCAGGGTTTCAGAGAGTGTTTTTTTCCAGCTCTGCCTGGAAGATGCCAGTCTTTGATCCTGAGGCCTTCTGCATGCGAAGCTTGTGTTCTGGCACTGACCTACAGCCCTTCAATAGCTGCCATATTGAATTCAGTGGGAATATATTTATTATTATGTTTCTATCCTGCCCTTTTCCCCTCTTGCAAGGAAACCAAGGTAGCTTACATGCTCCTCCTCTCTCCATTTTTATCCCCACAACAACCCTGTGATGTCAACTAGGCTGAGAGTCAATAACTGTCCCAAAGATAACCCAGTTCTCTAAAGTCCCAGGCCAGCACTCTAAACACGGCACCACAACTGACTCTCATATTTTGAGGCTTACACATTTCAACCCAAATCAATGGTGTCTGTTCTTTTGATCTAGGTTTCCACTTCATGAATGGGTGTCATTTTAAAAGTAACCTTAGAAATGTAGTTTGTGCTTACCTTCTAGAGAAAAAGGAAGGAAAGGAAAGGAAAGGAAAAAGAGGAAACAATTAATAAAATACAGTTTTCATTCAGTAAATATTGTTTTGTGCATAATCCCCAGTGCCTTTGCAGAGAGACACTTTGGAGAGAAAACTCATGGTTATCCTAATTTGTTCCTTGAATGGCATCCAGGGAGAAGAATAGTGGGAACAGGAATGAGAAAAGAAAAGAAAAGAAAAACATGCTACAAGGAATAAGCCCAGAGAAAGAGCCCATTGTCAGGCTGAATAGGGAGAATTTCCCACACACACAAAGGCCCACTCGCATGAGTCTCTTCTATTTTTCCAAGTCTGAAGCACAAAAATCTCCCACAAACAAGAGGTATGTAAAGAGAGCACATTTTGATGCAAAATCTAAAATCAGAGATTAGCATGTTGATCCGCTACATCTGCAAAACATCAAGGTCCTCCTGCATCTGGAGAAGTGGAGAGGATAAATAAACAAACCCCTCGAGTCAAGCAAACTGAGGATCCGGTGCTGCTTTCGCTTGCTGTGCTGCCATAGACTGGAGGAGGAGAACGCAGGACACCCACTTAGAGCCCAAGACTGCATTTGCACATTCCAGTAAGGGCAGCGATTTTGTGCCACGTGAACTACAGACTAACAGCTTCTAAGGGGGATTCTACACATCGTACTGAGAGCGCTTCCATGCGGCCCCAAAGCGATCGTGTAGCTTGCCTGGAGAAGAGACAAGGACGAGGCGTCTTTGCCGCCGCCGCCACCCACCTACCTCCTTGCCGGCCGGGTCGGAGAGCTCGGCGGAAGAAGGCGGGGTGGAGAGCTGCCGCTCTCCACCCCGCCTTCTTCTGCCGAGCTCTCCGACCCAGCCAGCCAGCGAGGAAGTAGGTGGGTGGCAGCGGCAGCGGCAAGGACGCCTCTTCCTCGTCTCTTCTCCAGACAAGCTACACGATCGCTTTGGGGCCGCACTGGGGGCACATGGAAGCATTCTCAGTACAACGTGTGGAATCCCCAGTCTTTCTGTGTGAATGCTCAAGATGATGCCACACAACATGCTGTTCTCCTGCTTTAAGAAATTACAGGCCTTATTAACATTTACAGATTTTCCTAACTATGAAGGAGTAGAGCTGATTACCATAGCAGCCTTGAAAGTCCACAAACATTGGGCACAAAAATTACTAACACACACATACCTTCTTCTTGATATATAATTTTTTTATACATACATAATTTTTTTAAAAAAACTTAAAAGCAAACACATATTTTTTTTCCAATGGTGCCGCTCTGCTAGTGTAGGGGAACCACTGATGGAGCTGATTTTTTCCTGCCCCCCTGCAGCTCCCACATGCTCCCCAAAATCTGCTTCAGGGGGTTAGGGGACCTGCCGGAGTAGATTCAGGGGGCATGGAGGGTTGCCATTGCACAGCCAGGGGAAAAGGGCCATTGAAGCCAATGGGACTTGCTTCTGAGAAGACATGCACAGGAGGATTGCAGTTTGAATTATGTTAAAAAGCAGGACTTCTGGCATTGAAATGATTCCCCACACTTCTGCCTTTAACAATTAACCGCTTTCCTCTGAGCATATACAAAAAATAATTATTAGTGGAAGCTGATGGCTCTGGTGTCAGTGAGGTGGTGAGCCACTCCAGGTTTCAGTCAGAAGCCCATTGGATAGCTCCTTTAGAATTCAGACTGGTTCCGATTGAAACCCAGGGTGGATTTACTGCCCCACTGACATCAGAGCCACCAGCCTCCACAGCAAAAAAAAGTCCATCTCACATCAGAGAGCCCACGTGCATTTGAAATGGAGGAGAGGGAGGGATTAAAAAAACATTATAGGTTATTTTAGCTTTACATTTTCAACTCTTCAGTTAATAATACAGGGAAATCGACTGCACTCTTACAGAATTTCAGAAGAGAGAAACCAATGGGGTGGGGAAAACTAATTCGAAATCCCTCCATTACATTCCCCCTTCGTTTCATGGCTTATCACGATTTCTAAGCTTGATTACTTGGCCACAAACGTGATTGTTATCCAGGTAAAGAAATTCAGCCTCAGACACAAAAGTAATGAAGGAAGGCATCGCGTGAGACGCAGCATAATCAAGGTTCACTACAGGGTTGATTCTCCCCCTGCTGGCAAAAGCATGCATTGCACGTCAGGACCTCTACCCAGCATGCTGTTCAATTTTGGAGTCTCTCAAGAGAGATAGCATAGGGCGCCTTTCAACATTAACCCAGCTGTGCAGGAACAAGAATGGCAACAGGTAGCCATTGGATGCCACGCCCCCAATCAATGGCATCCTCACATTTGGGACATATCACTCAATTGGGGGGAAATTAACTCACTAAGCAGAAAGAACACATATTGATTGCCAGAAAACAAAACACATTACTGAACATATACAGCCATCCTGACTAGTAGGGTTGTGTTTGTCTCCAGATTTTATTCCACCCTTTAAAAAAAAAACATATGGACGATCAAGATCTCCCCTTTATCTCCCCACATACAAGAGAAGATGTGGAAGATGGGGAGTCAAAAGTAAAGGTGTGATGGAAGGAGAAGGCAGGAAAAGTGGTCTTCTCCTGACCGCATTGGTATTCACTGCAGCGCTTACATTCACAGAGGGTAATATCCAATGTAAGTCCTACATAGAGTAGATCCATTGAAATGAATGGAAGTTAAGTTAGTTATGCCTAACTTCATTGTCATTCATTTCAATGGGTCTAGTCTATGTAGGACTAACACAGTTCCCTTCTGCTAAGCAATCTGCAAGTCTGGCTTCAGGTGCTCAGAAACTTTCTGTTTTGGTCAATCTCTTCCCTTTATACAGGATGACCATATGTAAAGGAGGACAGGGCTCCTGTATCTTTAACAGTTGTATTGAAAAGGGAATTTCAGCAGGTGTCATTTGTATATATGGGGGATCTGGGGAAATTTCCTCTTCATCACAACAGTTAAAGCTGCAGGTGCCCTGCCCTCTTTTAAATTAGGGGGGGATCCGCATGTCGCTCCCAGAGCGCTTCTATGTGACCCCAGAGCACCCCGAAAACGATAGTCTGACTTCCCTGTAAAAGAAACAAGGAAGAGCTGTCCATGCCGCCGCCGCTGATGACGAGGAGAGCTCTCTGCAGGAGTGGAGAGCTCGGCAAAAGAAGGCGGGGTGAAGAGCAGAAGAAGCTCTCTAACCCACCTTCTTTTGCCGAGCTCTCCTCTCCGGTGGACAGCTCTCCTCGGCGGCGGCGGCATGGACGGCTCTTCCTCGTTTCTTTTACAGGGAAGTCAGACTATCATTTTCGGGGTGCTCTGGGGTCACAGCGCTCTGGGAGCGATGTGCGGATCCCCCCCTGGTCACTCTCATATAGCTCCTGCAGCTTTAACTGCTGTGATGGAGAGGGAATTTCAACATATACAAATGACACCTGCTGAAATTCCCTTTCCATATGGTCACCCTACTTTATACCAAGAGCGGGGATGTTGCGGCCCTCTAGATGTTGTCAGACTGCAGCTATGCCCTCCCCATCTATGCGGGGGAGAGAAGAGGGATTTGAATTTTGCTCCCAGTTTTTAATATCCAATGAGTTTAACAAGAGATACAAATGCCAAGTCTCACAAATGTTTCACAAACTGTTTCCTATATTTGTATTTATTAAAATAATTTTGGAGGCACACATCCAATATAATGTACGGAGGGGATGGGAGTAGGTGTCGCTTGATTGCTTACAATTCCTTTATTTTTTAGAGCAAATAGACATGAAACTCACCACAGCGTGGGACTCTTGTAGCCGAGGGTGCTGGTCCAGTACTCAGGACTCTTTGCAGGCTCAGGCTCAGGAATCTCTGCAGGTTTGGGCTCAGGAGTCTCTGGAAGCTCTGCTTGGACCTGAAGTTTTCTCTGTGGGCACCACTGGATCATCAGCATCAGAGTCCATGTCACTGCTGAACTCCTGGGTCATGACAGCCTTTGGAATGATGTCATACGGGGAGTTTGTGCTTGGCTACCAGTTGTCAAGGGCAATGCTGGGGTTCTGCTCCTTCTGGATGTGATCACTAGTGACTGAGTGTTGGAGCTGCTGTGTCTCTTGGTGTTCTTCACCACCACCTGCGTCTTCTGGACAGCAATAACCTTCGTAGGTGAGAGTTGGCCTAGTTCCGGGGTCCCCATGCTCAATTTGCAAATACATCTGCCAATTAAGAACAGACAGCTCTCACTCACTCTCACGCTCTCTCTCTTGAATATAAGAACTGCCTGGCTGGATCAAATTACAGGTCCAACTAGTAAGATTGACGGTCTCTTGAAGTTCAGCAGAACCTGTGATGCAGGGCATGGAGGAGCCAGCGAGCAAGAGTGAAGCTGGTGGGATGAGAGGCTCATGGTGCCTCTGCCTCCTCCCACCAGATATGAACATATGAACACCTGGATGATTGGAAAGATTTGACTGTCTCTAGTGTATCTGGGTGGAGCATGATGGACATAGAGAAAGGTTTACCTTGATTGTATGTGTGCTGAATTAACCATTTGGACATTGTTTTAAGCTTACTGAAACCAGCCTTCCAGAGCCCCATGTTGTTGTTGTTGTTGTTATTTATTGCATTTTTATAACGCCCAACAGCCGATGCTCCCTGGGTGGTAGTTGTTGTTGTCACCCAACACTTTTGAAATTAGTGTATTTTAAAGATCCAGAGAGTTTGTGATTTCTGCTCTGCGGGGGAGAGGGGGAAAGGAAAAGGTGCAACACTTGTCTATTCAGAAGTAAACCTCATTGAATTAATAAATGGGACTTATTCCTATGTAAGCAGCAGTGGCAGAAGATGTTCCATCCACCTGAGATAGGAAATGAATGCCACTGCTGCAAGCCCCCACCTCCCCTGCACCCCAGAAGGAGAGATCAGGCACATGGCTTCTCTGGAAACGCTGCCTGAACAATCTCTTGTTCTGGAGACTCTCCCAGAGTGAGAGATCAAGCGGGCATGCTCTCTGCAGAAGCTGCCTGACCACGTGATCACTCGCTTTGGGAAAGTCCTCAAAGTGAGACATCGGGTGAGCAGGTTGGCAATCGGGCAGCCTCTCCGGAGAGCCTGCTTTCCTGATCTCAGTTTGTAAGAGGGCTTAGAGAGAGAAATTGCGGGAGGTGGCTGGTCTTCCAAGGCACTCAGCTTGCTTGCTGTTCTCCCACTGTGGCATTTGCCACAGGGGGGTGAGTGGGGGGCAGTGTGCTGGCAGTAGTTCCTGCAGTGGCTATTCCAGTGGGGGGGGAGAAGCTCATGGGAGTGGGGGAGGCATTTCAGTGGTGGGCGAAAAATACCAGCATATGTCAGCTTAAAGCTCTTGCTAACTAAGCCAGAGGCATTTCATCCTTTTGGAATGAGGGAGGGAGATGCACAAAAGTCGGGGAGCCACCAAACGATTGAGGCAAGGTGCCAGGAGAAAACAATATGGCCATCTGGAGCACTCCAGAGGGCTGGAATGAGACCCCAGGTGGGCTGGTTTTGACTCCTGAGCCTGAAGTTCTGTCCCCCGCCCCCATGCTGTATAGGGTTACAGTCTGCATATTCTTTCCATTGGTTGCAACATGTTTCTCCAAGACTTTTAGCAATTTAACATCGTTTCACCCAACCAACCTCAGTGGTTTTAGAAGAATTTCCAAATGTTTTGTTTTCCAAAAAAATAATTTGAAACCACAGGATGCAATTAAAGAAAAGCCTTTCAAGGAGGACACTGCCAAGAATTGCTGCCCAATAAAATGACCCTCCGGCTAGGTTTCAGCCTTCCAACATGAGCAGAGTGCTCAGGACGGCTTTCAAGTACAACACAGTGTGCCCTGTGACCTCCGCCATGTCAGCCAAGTTGCTCACATTGCTGTGCTTTGGCCTAAGAGGGAGGGGGGAAATCTGTTGACACAGCAGTGAACAATGCTGTTAAAAGAAAATGAAACGTGAAATGTGGGAAAGTCCCCAGATTTCGAACAAAGAGATGCTTTTTATTGCCATCCAGTAGCTCACAGGAACAGAAACACTCATGTCATTATGGTGTAATTGTAAGAAAACTGGTAATGTGGTGTTTATTTATTTCCTACACATAATCATTTTTCTATCCTATGGTGCCTTTTTAGTAATTATTTTGTGTTGAACAGAGTTGAGCCAACAGCAGGTTTGTGTGATCTATTTTGATTTACACCAGTAATATTTATTTCCATTGAGATATGATCCATCACTGGTGAGTATAAGCAAGGTCATTTATTTATTTGGCTGGGCAGGCCTCTCAGCCCATCTAACTTGCTTTCTGGGTAGTGGACAGAGACAGAGAGGCTCTTAGATCAAACAGATCCAGGCCCCTCCTCCTTCCTCTCCTCCCCATCCAGCTTCCCACCCTTTTTTTTTCTCGCTTTCTGACATCTCTTCCAAGATTGCAGTTGCAACTTCAGAAGAGAAGCCACCATGAATATTAATAATAATAATAATATACAAATTTATATTTATATCGGAGCAACTTCCAGTTAATGAAAGCATACAAAATGCAGCATATAAACAAATATCAATAAATACACATTAGATAAACTACTAACCAAATTTAAACTTTCACAACCAATCAATTAAAACCAAACCATTTAAAACTCATAAACAAACTGATCATTCCTCAGTCCATACACTAACACCTATGACTTTGACTTGAACAAACGAAAGATCCCCCATCCAATCTCTGTCATTGTAGCTTTATCCATGATTGCAGAGGAGGAGTTCTGCATCCCTATGGATCTCCAGACACTTATAGCATTGCTCTGCCTATCCCTTAAGATGGTACCAGCCACTCATTTTTTAGAATCCTGGCCAATGGAGCATGAGCCCCTTGAAATGGTCCAAAGCTTGCTAAATTCTTCATATTTTTCCTATTGATACAGCTTTCTTTCTATTGACACATGTTGAACTAAAGTCCATTGATTTGTTTTCCAGAAAGAAAAAAACCCCAAAAAAATTCCATGGTGACTGCTATAAATTGCATTCATGGTTGGAAAATATAGTAGTGGGAACCCATCCTTGTTTGAGTAAAGAAGTGCAGTGTTATTTTAAACCCCTATTTCAGTCAGCATGATAACAGGAGGAAACCTCACATGTGACAAAGTAGAATGTGACATTAAATCAGAGAGAGGCTACCCGGTGTCTCCAGATGTTTTGGACTACAGCTCCCATAATTCCTGACTTGGCCATGCTGGGTGGGGCTTGTGAGTTGTCTTTTGAAACATTTGGAGAGCACCAGGTTGCCTATGCCTGCATTAAGTCAACAGGTATTACAGAGCAAGGCAATTTATTGGGATCCAGCAGAGTGCCTTATTGACGAAGGTTTGGACTGTGAACTACGATGCTGTGCTTTACAAGCCAAAGTGTTTTTCCCTCCTTATGTTTAGGAATTAAAATAGTACATTGTTACAACATACAGCGCAAATGCTGGCAGGTTCAAAATATCAGCAAGATGGTGAGATCCAATTTTCATATGCCTCAAGCAAAAAATAGGCACAGCTGACAGGTAAAATGTCAGCATTACCTATATTTCAGCACTCGTACAGACCACAAGAAAACAGGCACAGTTGAAGGATATGTACATGAGGCCATAGGGTTGACCCAAGATGTTCTGATGCCTTAGGTGGAGCAGCAAATGGTGCCACCCACCCCCAAGTCCAGGCGCACAGAATATTTAAGGTCAGCCAAATTATTCTGGCACCTAAGTGCCCAGAAGCACCTCTTCCAAGCCCCACAGTCAAAATACAACAATAAATTAATTACCAGTCCAATCCTATAGATGTCTACTCAGAAGTAAGCCCCATTGAGTCAGTTCATCCTACTCCTAGGTAAGCAGGTATAGGATTGCAGCCTTAATCACTCACTGTTTGCTATGTTTTCATGACCCACAAAGTCAGCTGCTTGAGGTGGTCACCTCACTCCTCATAGTAGGACAGGTCCTGGAATGCAATGCAGCCCCTACATCAGTGTGGATAATCAATTGCAGGGGATCAGTAAGGCAACCTTCTATTCATAAAAATACAAATAAAATAGAAAATAATTGGTCCCTAAGGGTACAATCTTAGACATGTTTAGACAGAAAAAAGTTTCGCAATCCCCAGCGAATATGGCTCACTGAGGAATGCTGGGAGTTGTAGAACTTTTTTCCATATAAACATGCATAGAATTGTGCCCTTGAGCTACCATTCCAAGTGAAGATTTATGCTGTTGGCATCTTTGGCCCCTCCCCTGCCTTCTCATATTACCTTTTGTCTCAGGCTGTGAGCAAAAGTGAGTACTGTCAGATGTACTCTCTATAGAGGTGTCGTGTGTAACTGGAAGTTCTTAACCTTAACATTTGATTATGGGAGGTTGAGAACTAATATACTGTGTTCTTTAAGAAGCTGTTGTATCCAGAATCCTTCCACAGGAGGAAGGATACCACAGGCAGAACGGGTTTTCCCACAGCCTCTTCTCTCCCCTGTAGCCTCCCACACATCCTCTTCAATCTTCCAGAGCAGATTTGGAGGGCAGATGGGTGGCTCCAAAGGGGGAGAGAGGACACCGAAGTCCCATTCCATCAGCAGGATCCTTCCACCAGTGGAAAAGCAATTCTGGAACCAAGCCATAGAGTATTGGAACTATATGGCACTGGAATGGCTTCTTACTGGGTAAATCATCCCCTTTCATCGAATATGCCTATTAATCACAATCACATGGTTATCATCTTGCCTTACATTTATTTATTTATTGCATTTATATCCTCCAAGGAACCCAAGGCGACAAACATAATCCTCCTCCTCTCCATTTTATCCTCACAACTACAACCCTGAGAGTAGGTTTGGCTGAGAGTCTGTGACTGGCCCAGAGTCACCCAGTGAGCTTCCATGGCCAAGTGGGGACTAGAACCTGGATCTCCTGACTCCCATCCCAACACTCTAGCCACTACACCACAGTGGCTTTCCCTTTAAAACAAAATGGGAAACAGAAGCTGGCATCAGACATAAGCCTATCCTAGTTTCATGATGTCTGAATGTACCATTGTCTTGCAGTTCTGCTGAGTGAAATGAAACATGATTTGCTTGCAGTCTCTCTCCTCACCGCCCCCGAGCCTCATTGTATTATTCCAAGCTAACTCATGGTCACAATGAGAAACTAACAGATAAATCCTAATGAAGCCTCTGTTACCTGGGAGATGCTGAAGTGTGAGGGGGTGTCGCAGTAGATGTATTTATTGTTCCCTTTCATTTTGCTTTGTGACTTTGATCTGCAGAAAAGAAAATGGAGCTTCCATACTTGTGTGTTTGTGATCGTATTTAAAATTATGAATATATTCTGTTCATCGGAAAAACACCTGTAGTTAAGGAATGCAAAATCTGGTGGACCCAAAAACGGGGGGGAGGGAGTACAGATAGACTTTAGAAAGCAACAGTAGTGCCATGCCATTATTAGAACTGACAAAGAAGTCACAAAATGGTGAGAAAACTTTTACCTGTTCTCTTCTTCAGGCTAGAAGATAAGCAAAAATGGGATGGAGTAGAGAGAGAAAAGATGTTGGTGTGTTTGACGACAAAAAGCCAAAGACCATCATTTATTTATTTATTACATTTTTATACCCCCCCAATAGCCAAAGCTCTTTGGGCGGTTCACAAAAATCATTTCCAATAGCTTTGTAATGTGGTAAAGGGGGGCTCTCTCAGTATGAATATACCCTTACATTTGATCATCATCTGAGGCCCTCCTCCAAGTGCCTCTTCCAAGGGAGGTTTGAAGGATGGCAACAAGGAAGAGGGCCTTCTCAGTGGTGGCCCCAGGGCACCAACACTGTTACCCCTTGGATGCCAAATTAAGGCTTTCCTCTTCTCCCTTATCATTTAACAGCCTATTATAAGGTTTTAACTGCTCCTGAGATTTCTATTGTTTATTGTTTGAATTTTTATGTATCTAAGTGTGTGTGTGTGTGTGTGTGTGTGTGTGTGTGTGTGTGTGTGTGTATATATATATATATATATATATATATATATATATATATATATATATATATGAATTTTAAAGGTTTTAATCTTCTGTAAACTGCCCAGAGAGCTTTGGCTATTGGACAGTACAGAAATGTTTTTTGATGATGATGACAATCCTTAGGAGAAAAGTGCTCTACTTGAAAGGCCCATCTCAAGACGGTCTGCTGTTTGAAGGGAACTTCTATGCAACGGGCTGTCCAGTCCAAATCCAGTATGAAGATAAAGAAACATAAGAAGAGCAGCCAGGGACCTTGAAGCTGCCCCACGGCTAACATCTGGACAGCAGACTGAGCAGGCACATACCTGTCTTCTCACCCCCCCATGCAATGTACAGTGTTTCTTGCTAAATTATAGACATTATTTCCAAATGTGCATATATGCATATAAATTAGCATGTGCATTTTTATGCAGACCTGTGTCTTCTTTTGCCCTCTTTTTTTTAGGGTTTGTTTTTGGCAATGTGTGAACGGCCACCTAGGGTTGAATAAGAAATGGCTGCTCTCCCTTTGAAAACACAGACGCCTGTGAGTATTCAGATGTGTATCCAGCGTTCATTGGAATACATGGATGATCCTTGTAAGACACAGAGTAGAAGTAAAGAAAAAAGTGACAAAGTATCATCAGACAAGTGTTTTATAATGCACACTCATTACTGGGCAGTCACGGATTTTCGCGGTTCATTTTCATGATGCCATCCACCTTCCATACACCTCCTGCTCCTGCTCGTTTTCCAATTAAAAAAAAGAAAGACCCCGGAAAATCCATTTTTTTCTCTTACAGCGAAATGTGCCACCATTTCCTGCTGTGTGCAGGAAAAGCAGCGCAATAAAAACGCCCACTGAATGGACTGCGCGGTCTTTGTTTACTTCCTCTTTCTTCAGCATCTGAAGAAAGAGGAAGCTGCTCCTACCTATTGTGGTATAGGTATAGGTACCTATAAGCATCTGAAGAAGCTTATAGTCTTTATTGTGCACTAGGTATAGTCAATAGAAACCAAACTGGGTAACATTGCCTTGGGTCTACAGGGTGTAATATTTCCCACACAAAGTCCCATTTGTGTGGGAAGGTGATCTTCCTCTAGTTTAGGATTCATTTCTTCCGGTGACTAAATTCAGTAACCCCCAGATATGTAGGCAGCCATGGTTGGTTCCTTATTTTTATTAAAAAAAAAAAAAAAATTATAGAGTGACAGTAACAGAATGCTTTTAGTAGGACCAAATTAAATATCGCAAAATAGCTTGTAAACTTCCTTCAAGGTCATTAGAACGCTGCTTCAAGCTGAAGGATGATCAAAACCAACCAAATTTACGAACCAAAAATTGTGGAAGGAGAGGAAAAGATTTTGCTTGACAAGACGAAAAGCAGCCTAAATTTCTTACCAGGATTCAGCATCACTGTCCTTCCTTTATAAATGAGAAAACAGAGGGGAATTTAGTTGTTTAAAATGGAAGCGCTTGACATGAGCAGGAACCACTTCTGTGTATGCAAACTGCCTGAACAACGTTCTAGCCACAGAATTAATACTGTTTGAATGTTTCCACCATTCCTTTTTTGTTGTTGCTGCCCTTAATTACTCTAACATTAAGGCATGTGTGGGAGTAACAGACACTTAAATAACTGTAGTTTGCAAGGAAAACAGCTTCATGTCATTGCTTTTGCCCATTCTCAACCTCCCCTTTCTCTAGTTAGCCACACCAACCTGCCTTTGCCTCAGCTGATGTCAGCTATATGAAATGGTTGCTAGAGAACCCCTCCTGTGTCAAATAAGCAATGTAAAGCTACCCCACAGTTTCATCAAAATGGTGTCCTTACACAGCGTAGAGGCTGTATCGAAAGAAAACACATAAGATCTCAATCCATTTACTAGGGGACAGATTTACACCAAGCAGGATATAACACTATGAAAGCATTTTGAAAATGGTATACGGAATGTGTCATGGGCCCCGACGGTTGTCGGTGCACTTCAATACCTTTATAAAGCAGTCCTGTAGATCCTCCCTCTTGTAGTAGTCGGAGAAGTAATTATTAATTATTATTATTATTATTAGTCATCATATTGGAAAAGTAAATATCTGTTTTTTCCCATAATCTGTATATATTCAATTTTCCAAGTTTTCAGGAAAAAAAACAAAAAATGCTTCAGAAAAAAAGGGACAAATGTTTTTTCCCAATTTTTCCTGGTTTTTTTCTGGGCCAAAGTAACCCTTTTCTGATTTATATCAGGGGTGTGTGCGTTTAGGATGGCAGTTTTAAGGTGAAATATACCATCGTTTTTCTTTGAGTTATCTTAACATATAGGACCCAGCTCATCCACCAAGAAATATGCTTTGCCACTTTTGTCCCCCTTTTCCATTCTTCTGTTGGTTCCGCCACAGTTGCCATCTCATCCCACTTTTCATCATTAAACTATGATCATGCAGTCTTTATGACTTTAACATCAACTCAGCGTCCCTCTCCCTCCCCCACCTCCTTTTTGTAACATCTCGCCTGATGAAGGGGCTTCTTCACACGAGCAAAATAATGCACGCTTGTGACTCACAGACGTTTGTGGGTCCTTTTGAAGATGTTGACGTCTCCTGCCGTTCCCACCCTCCTTTATTCTGCTTTAAAATAGATAAGGGATAAGCTGGAATAAAACCTAATGGTGCAAAATCGGCAGTGTGTAAAGCTGGGGTTGCGCTATGAACTTGCAGAGGAAGGGCTTTCCAGTATCTGCAATGAAGGGAGAAGAGGGTAAAATGCCTCCCTGCAACAAAAGGAAGCAGATCTGATTTCCCACCCCACCAAGAGCACCCTTTTAAGTTCAATGGGGCTTACTCCCAAGTAAGTGTGCCGAGGGGTATAGATTTACAGCACAATCTTATGTCTATTGAAAAGTAAGTCCCATTGTGTTCAATGAGGCTTCCTCCCAAGTAAGTGTGCCGAGGGTTGCAGATTTACAGCACAATCTTACATCTACTCAGAAGTAAGTCCTGGCTTTCCTGGGGGCTACAGAAAAACAGTACAGCGCAAGTTAACCTACAAGAACAAGAGTTCCCCTCCTTTCCTTCGCATCCATGCCAGAGAGGGAAGAAGGCTCTATCCAAACCTTTAGAGGAGCCCTGGGGAAACAGTAGGATCTTCTGCCTTCTTGCCCCTCTCCTCAAGTGTAATCCAGCTCATATCAATCACGCCAAAGAACGAGGAAACACAACAGCCCTGGGTAAACAGTACCATTTCCCTGAATGTAGAGATGCTCGAAGAGATCTGAAGATCTTGAAAGCTTGCACATTGTTTGGGATGGAGTCAGTTTCTGTTACTCGCCATTTGCTTCAAGTAAACTATTTGCTCCATGGGGAAGTTTCCGCCTTTTGGCATGGTCTTGACAAGAAGTTAAACAGATGTAAAAAGAAAATCCTGTCCTGCTACCACCACCACACTGTGCCTTGATGCAGAGAGGAAGGATGGCATAACTTCTTTGGGAAAGAAAAAACGGGAATCCCAACAGTAAGTCAGGCCTAAAATGACAGCAGGCTCTACTTGCTGACACAGATTTCCCAATTAGGAGATCAACAAGAATAGAGAACTGCAGGAACAATTCAGAGAAAGGATGTGACACACCTCTTAATTAGATTGTAACGAAGTTGCCCAAACTGTTCTGTCTTCTAAATAAAATTACTGCCTGATCTAAGACATTCTGCAGAAAGAAAGTAGTTTGAGGGGAAATTTCACTGACCACTTGTCTTACCTAGCTTAATGTAGTCTAGTCAACCTTGTAGCCATCAGGCAGTGTTCCTGGAACTATTTATACAACATAAAACAAAAAACCCAGGTTGGGTTGTGGGGACCTCAACAGATCTTCAAAAGAGGCTCTTCTCCTGGTTCCTTTGTCATGGGGAGTTCATTTTCTGTAGGTCTTGTATACTGCCTTGGTAA
The DNA here is from genome assembly GCF_023053635.1 of Elgaria multicarinata webbii. NCBI lineage: Eukaryota > Metazoa > Chordata > Lepidosauria > Squamata > Anguidae > Elgaria > Elgaria multicarinata. The sequence goes on from NC_086174.1 coordinate 121,253,574, forward strand.
CTGTTAGGCTAGGGTAACCATATTTGGGAAACCAAAAAAGAGGACACCTAGTGTGTGTGTGGGGAAGCAGCTTTCTGAGTCCTGCAGAAAGTACGTTATTCCCCCGCCACCTTAAAGAACCCGATTGGAGTGGAGGAGGGGAAAGGATTTCATTCTGCACCACCCCCATCCACTCCAATTGGGGCCTTTTCTATAATGTCCACGAATGACCCACTTTCCCCTTTAAGACCTCAATTGGAGCTCAGGGTGGGGGAATGATGTGCCTCAAGAAAGCATGTCATTCCCTCCTGCCATGCTAATGGCAGCCTTAAAGAGGAAGGTGTGTCATTCCAGGACATTATTGAAAATTATAGAAAATCCCCCCTGACACCATGGAAAGAACAAAAACCAGGAAAAATCCGGGGAAATCCTGACAGTTGGTCACCGTATGTTAGGCGGAAGAGCCATTTATTAGTGCTTTTAATAATGAATTGATTAATATAAAATAATATAAGCCCATAAATTTTGGTACTAAATGTGGCTTCAGGTAACCAGATTTTCCCCCAATCAATGTTTCCCATTTACTGGGAAGCATGTGAGTAATTGATGTCATAGCAAGACATCATTAAACAGGCTGGATTTTGTTGTTATTGTTAGTTGTGCTGTTGTTGTTAGTTAGTTGTGGCATCCATTGGTCCAATGCTCCATTAGCTGGGAAGTAATCTTAAGGGAAGGGAAGGACAGAAATATCTACATCTTGAGAGCCAGTGTGGTGTAGTGTTTAGAGCTGGGAGACGTGGGTTCAAATCCCCATGAAGCTCACTGGGTTATCTTGGGTCAGTCATCTTCTCTCAGATTAACCCACCTCACAGGGAGCATAAAAGGTGTGGGAGAAAGCAATTTCCATGAGTTCCTTGGAGAAAAGGAGAGATATAAATATAATAAATAAATACCTGTACACAATACTGGAATACTATACAGTTTCCTGATTCTAGATGGATGGCGCCGCAGGGTTCAGGATCTCTGCAAAGTCTGTGTCCATCTTGGTGGAGATTATATCTCCCACAGAATTCTGGATCCAACAAAGGAAAGGGCCTTCTTGGTAGTGGCCCCCCAATTACGGAATGATTTCCCTGATGAGGCCTGCCTGGCACCAACATTGCTATCTTTTCAACACCAGGTCAAGACTTTCCTCTTTCCCCAGGCATTTAGCAGCACGAGTTGAGTTTTTAATCGATCCCAGATCTGTTTTTAGATTTGGCTGACAGCTCAAAGTTGTTTTTAGATTTATGTTGTCTTTGTGTATACTATTTTTTTATGGTTTTATGGTTTTAAATTTTGTATAGCATTCTTAATGTTTGAGTCTTTTGTAAACTGCCCAGAGCTTCAGATCTGAAGTGGTATAGAAATATAATAAATAAGAAAAATATACACCACTGGCCATGCAAGTCAAAGAACTATAGCAATGAAAAGGTCACAGTTATCCTGTTAGTCATATTGGTCACCGGCATCACATCAAAAAACTATACAGAAAACTTTCCAAAACTGGGCCTACAAAATACGTCCCCACCAACATCCAGAAAGCAGTCATACTTAAAATGTGTCCAATATTCAGGAAATTCCTGAATAAGTAAAACACAGCATGACTTGGCAAAGCCCGTCATGTCCATCTAGAAAAACCGCCCACGGGCGAGAGAAGAGAACAACAACAACAACAACAACATTGTCATCATCCGAGGCAAAGCCTTGAAGTTCAAGTTATCGGCCAAACTGAATTCCAGGGGGCGAAATGACTCAGTTAATAGAAGTAGGTGCTTCAAGGTGAGGGATGGCGTGGGAGTCTTGACTCAGCTAAGCTTAGCTTTTGTCCTCTTGGAAATAGGAAGCTGCACCGAAACCCAGGGTTTCTCCCACACACTCCTTTTTCAGGAATACCAATGTTAGAGAATACAGGGGAAGTCAAAACTGAGGAGGGGAGTCATAGCAGTGATTCCTGCTAGCCTTCCAATCACATCTCTGTGCTCCGCTTTGCAGGCCCTACGCTATGATTTGATGCTTGAAAGCAGGAGACGTAGAGCTTCATCCCACGTACCTGCTTCCCTCGGATTATCCCCATAGCGCTGCGCTTTCACCGTTGTTGTTGTTGTTGTTTATTTTGCTACCGGGCGACAGCGATCCTTTGCATACCAGGAAGTGAGTTTAAGGGAGGGAATGTAAAAAGTCATTAAAAAATCAACGGATGAACCAATTCAATTCAAATTTGGCATGCTTAAAGCTCTCCCTAATATCTATTACTGCGCCAATTTTGGTGTCTTTATCTTTAAAGCTTATGCAGATGTAAGCATTTCTTTAAAATCCTGCTACTGCGCCCCAGCGGCAGCTCGGAAGTTACGCTCAAAAAGTAGGGGCTTCATAGTACAATTAAGGCAGGATGCATGGGAGTACTTCACAATCAAAGCAGATTATAAGGTGGAAAACTTCTGAGTCCTTTGCGTGCAATTCTCAGTGATTGCACAGTATAAACGCTGGTGTGATAAAGCTCGTAAAGACATCAGAGAAGAAAACACCACGTGAAGTAAGCACCAAGCGATGCACAGGCATAAGGGTTTCTTGCAAGGGACCTTCTTCTCACCTTCTGATAAGTGCAGAGATAAAAGATTATGACTAAAAGGCCACAGTGTACCTGCCCTTTGGGCTGATCATATTTATTAGGGATGTGCTCCGCTTCTAATCGGACCGGCGAATTAGAAGCGGAGTGGGGTGCTTCGCCTGCCCTTAAGGCGGAGGCGAAGAGGATTGGGGGGCCGGCGGAGCATGGCGAAGAGGATCGAGGTGAAGGTGGATCCTTCGCCTTGATCCGGAGCTCCGCCGGAAAGGTAAGTGGGGTTTACCGGGCCCTGCCGCTGTCGCCCATGCGGTGACAGAGGCAGGGCCCGGTAAAAAAAACCACTCCTCTCCCTTACCTGCGTCCGTCCACGGTCCCTCGGCTTCTTCAATTGAGCCCGTGGTTCAACCAGGAAGTCTGGGCCGCAGGTAAGGCCCCCCTCCCCTTTGGTCCCTTACCGGGCTCTGCCGCCGTCGCTGCACTGGCGGCGATGGCGGCAGGGCCTGGTAAACCTCCCACCCTCCTCTCCCGGCCTTACTTGGTGCCACTCCCTTCCACTGAGGAGCTCCGATTTGGAGCTGGAGCTCCGCAGCGAAGAGGAGCGGAGTATGGGTGGAGCGGCGCAGAGCGGCGCGGAGCGGGCCGATCCGAAATTTTCAGATCGGCCCGCGGGGCGGAGCGGGGGGTCCGTGCACACCCCTAATATTTATCTTGTGTTAGAGGTAAAGTTAACATACTACCTTCAGAGTGAACGCTCTGCAATGTTCACAGGAGTACAACATCTATCTTATCTGAGTGAGTATAGCCCCCCCCTTTTCATATTGTTTTCCAAAAGGCAAAAAGTTTCTTAAGGCTATTACAATGGAGGCTCAGTTCTTCCTCTTTTTTTCCACGGTACAAAAAAAAAGAAATCCAAGCAGGGAAAGAACAAAGCATGTTCTACTCTTCAGAGCCACTGAAAGAGTATCACCACCTTGGCAGAATCACCTTACATTCTCTCTGCCCTGTTGGAAGAATTGCTCAGGCAGAGAAATACAATCTCACCGAGAAAGAAAAAAGCAGGGATAATGGAAAAAAGTGTCTCTCGCATTCTAGCCCAGAGGGAGACTGGAGTCAGAAAGGTTGGTGTTAAGCACACTCAATGGGCAAGTTATTTACAAAGATAGCTCACATATTCAATTTCTTCCTCCTTTCCAGATTCAGATCATCCCAGCTCCCTGCCAACTGAACTTCTCCCCAAGTGTTTCCAAATAGGTGCCTCTGCTGAGCTGCTCCTCTCTCTCCCCCTCTCTCCCACTCCCTCTCTCAAAGAGATGAGACTAACATGCTTCCAGACCACCAATGATATACAGGGCCTTCAGGCTAGCATCCAATAGTGTCCCGGTCCTCACACTAATGACATTGCATTAAGCATAAACTGATGCTTGCAACAATGTATACCATGCTTACTAGCACAATGGGGAAAGCAGCAATTTGCTGCCAAAATTTGGCGGTCCAGCAATAAAAAAAACCCCTGCCCCCCTTTTTGCTGCTGCACCACCAAATTTCAGCAGGAAATCAACACTTCTCCCCCCTCCTTAAATGTGCTAGTGATGTTGGGATGTGTTAGTTAATGCTAGTGCTGGAGTATCATAGGATTCTAGCTTAGAAACAAGATACCAGCTACTCTCTTCAGCACCAGAACTGTAGCCTCAGGTTCATTTCTTTTCCTTTTTAGCCTTACATCACGGAGGTAAGGACAACTAAGGCCACAGCCAGACCTAAGGTTTATCCTGGGATCATCCAGGGTTCGCCCCTGCCTGAGCACTGGATCCCCAATGTGTCACCTAGATGAACAGGTTTGACCCCTGGACGATCCCGGAATAAACCTTAGGTCTAGCTATGGCCTAAGAGATAAGTGGATAAGACCTTTACAAATGTACGTTTGAGAATACAACTTCTTTCTGTGGCACTTCATAATGCTGTATCGGTGGCATTATGTTGTTGGCTTGTTTTAAAATGGTATCCCCTCCCACTGTGATGATGTAACCTGCCTCGAGCCTTTGAGAAAAGTGGTACAGAAGTATTGTAATACATTACTGTATAAGGATCCCACTAATACAAATTGCCACATCATAGGATGTGTTTAGAAAGGAGCTTCTCGTTTCGTCTGTTAGCACCAGAAGTGGGTGTGAGGCCAGTTGGCCAACCAGGAGCAGAAACCGCACAGCATGCCTAGCATCAGGAAAACTCATGCCCCTTCTAGCAATGCATGAACTTAAGATGAGCCCTGCTGGATCAGACTAAGGGTCCATCTAGTCCAGCATTCTGTTGGCATAATGGCCAACCTGAAGCCCACAGGAAACCCATAAGCAAGACATGAGTGGCAACAGCACCATCCTGGCAGATTTGTTGTGAGGGTAAAATAGAGAGGAGGATCATGTACACCTGTCCCAGTTTTCCACTTTTCTTTTCCAACTGATAGTCGGCATTTGATGTCTACTGAGCATGCACAATCCTCATAGGTTTTTGGGAGAGTGGGGCCTACTTTGAAAGGGGTTGTTGTTGTTGTTATTTCTATTTCTGTTAACTCCAGGGTTCCCCTGAGCATGCCGAATACCTTCATTTTCTTTCCCAGTGGCTGTGTTTTGGCTCCAGATCTGTCTGCACTCACCACTTGAGTTCACTATTAGAAGGAATGATGGCTACTTCCAACTTTGTAAAACCACACCTTGTAAATGCACAATGCTCCATTCTGGCAGGACTGGCAATTGCTTTCCGAGTATAATGGATTTACATTAAAGTCTGACAGTGAGCACAACTTTCTTAGTTATCCGAATGCACAAAAACAATGCATAACCCATTTTAAAAAAGAGAAAGAGAGAGACAGAGAGACGCTGGCCAATTGCAGACTTTCATTATGGAGCATTTGCTTTCTGCTTGTATTTATTCCATTTACAGCATATGCCAAAGTACATAAAAAGCTTTATGGGAATGTTTGCCTGTGTATTTAAAAACAAACTGCTTACAAATCGCACTTGCTCCGCATGTAGCTCACTTCAATGGTGCAGTGTCCAAAGCATTTGCATCTGTGATAAGTGGCAGCATCAACATGACCACAGGAGGAATTGATTCAGTCTTTTCCGTTAGGAACGCCAAAGCATACAAAGCACCAAACCAGCTTACTGAAACTGCGTATGTCCTAGATCCTCTCCTGCTACACACACACAAAAAGAACTTAAACAAGAGCTGGAGGGGGGTGGGGAGAATAACAACCTGTTTAAAAATACATATTTATTATTTTAAGTCTATTGGTCATGTGTTGAAAACTGGCTGGAATGTGCAGGAAAACAGGTCAAGTGTTCAAAACCGGTTAGAATAAAATGGGACTCGTGATGGTACAATTTGGCTGCAGTCCTGCATCCAGTTAGTCATGTGTTAACAGTTCTTTTTGTTAATAGCCCCCCCCCCCCCCCGAGGACTGGAGGCAGTGGGGGAGGGGGATGTCTAGTAACTTTTGCAGTGGTTGCATAGTTGCCTGATAGAGCCTGTGCAGTCTGGCGTGCAATGTTTGTCTGAAGGAGTTGTTGAAAGGGGTTGACTAGATTGCCTGAAGGAGTCTAACACATAATAGTCACTATGTTTTCAGAAGCCTGAAGTTGCAGTGGTTATCTTCAGACCCATCTACATTCATTGGGATCTCACCAAGAGATGTGGGAAAACAATTTCTCCAGCTACAAGCATGGTGGTAGTAGAACGTGTGAAAATAGATATAGGGAGAAAGCACATGTACAGTGCAATTGTATAGGTGTCTACTCAGAAGTAAGCCTCACTGAATTTTATTCCTAGGTGTCTACGGGATTGCAGCCTAAATATACTTAATTTTTCTCTCATATTTGTTCTCCCCCCCCCTTTTTTTTTTTATTCTCAGCACTGATTGATAAAAATATTGGAATGTATGCAGTCCAGAAAAACTGCAAAATGATAAGGTACAACTCCAGAAGTTTTAGAAGGAAAGTTAATCCTGAAAATTCCCTGTAGACCATTGTACTAAGTTTAAAAAAGCCCATTTAAAATGAACAGCAAGTCTCAGTGACCTGGTTTGCACAATCAACACAAGCCACTGTGGCTTAATTACGGCACACTGGCTTGCAAGCCGCCGTTGACGTAGGGTACAATTTGTATCATCACTGTCTGGCTGCAGTTTGTCATGTCAACCAAACTCAGGTGGCATGGCTGGTTGGAGGGTTAAACAACCCTCAAATAACTCATGGGCTGTTGTGGCATTATTTGTGGGTTGTTTGTCATGGCTGTCAACCAGCCATGGTACACGGGTTTGGACAACACAATAAATGGTGGTTGAGCAGTGATTATGCGAATTGCACCCGGCACACACCACAGCTCACAGAAAGTCACCATGGCTTATTTGAGCCATGGTGGCTTGGTTTGATCATGCAAACCAGCCCACTGTGATCAAAAGGGCTCACTCCCTAGAAAGAAGGAAGCTGGGTAGCAGTTTGATGCATGGAGTAAAGGCAGACTATTAGATATATCCTAAAATGCATTTCAGTTTCCTCTGAAAACACAGTTGACATCTTCTCTGCCACCCCAGCATCGGTATATAATCTGCCAATTTGAAGTTAACACTTCATACATCTGATGAAGTGAGCAGTGTCCACAAAAGCTTATATCAGGATGAATTTATCAGTCTTTTAGGAACCCTTTCCCGACATGGTTCCCTCCAAGTATGCTAGAATGCAATTCCCATCATTTCCAGCCAGCATGGGAGTCACCAGGTTGGGGACAGCTACTTTTAGGGGGCCCAGGACTCAGCGTTGCTATTCCTAAAATGATTATTATACGCTTCTGCAAAAATTTAACAAGATGGGTACTTTGTAGCATTTGCAGCATTGGAGTAAGAGCTAATTTTCTCTGACTTCATCCCACAGTGTTCCTGTAACATGAAAGGGCCAGCGGTGCAAGACGGATCACTCCCACCCAGTTGTCACTCCCCCGTCCCAGCTAGGTGACAATTGTGTGGGAGAAAGGTCTACGTGACTGCCTCTACCTGCATCATGCCTTGCCATTACCTGTCACTTTAACATCTCGTTTTCACCCCAGTTCCATGCACCTGCAATGCCACTGTCATTTCTCTAAAATGTCAACGTAACTTCCTGTCTTGCAACTTTGCTTTCCTTTTGGCCCACCGGTAGTGTTTATGTGCTGATACAGCATGTCCTGGGCTTGGGACAGGGCCCCTCTAATGTGATCTTTTGTAGCTGCATCAAATCGAATGTCACCGGGGTGGGTGGGTGCGGGGATGCAGCAATAAGCCACTTATGAGCTCATGGCCCAAGGGTACTGAAAGCAATTCCTCTGTCTGCTAACCAAAAGCACAAGGAAGACACTCCTTTCATGGGAATAATATATTCTTTTTAAACAGTTGAACTTGTATCAGGTGTTTATTTACAAGGGAACTCATTGTGCATAAAATACTCATTAGGTGCTGCACAACAGTTTTATTCATTAAACAGGTATGATTAGCATCTTTCCCTTTCTATTTAATGCAATCTTTTGTAGTTCAAATATTGGGTCATTCTTTTTCTCAGCTATTCCTGTGGCAGGCTTCATGGAGCAAATGGGATTTGTACAAAATAGTGCAGACCCATATAAATGTATTTAGTGTAATTCTTCTGTCAGATTTCCATATGCTGCAAAGGTATGGTAGGAAAACTTGCTGTTTATTCATTGCACCAACTTAGTGTTGAAATCTGAAACACCACAGGCCTAAGCATGAGGAAAATGAAGGGCACCAAGCAGGAAATCAGTTTAGAAATGTCCCATATGTTGCCCTGAGAATCAATCATCTGGGTATGATTATGTACGCATCACATAAAGGAAACAGCATTAAATGGCTAGTAATTAAGTACAGATTATGGCTCTGGAAACACTTACTTGTGTGCTTAACTTTGAATTCAAGGAGGATGCCATTTTACCAGTGTTGCAGGATTAGAGTTACTGTATATTATAGGATTCTGAACCACATGAAATAGCAGAAATGGAACAGTGCTTGTGAATGTTTTCATCCAATCGGCTCACTAACGTTTTTGCACTGGGGTTACTCACAAATGCTTTATGAAGACTTACAGGAAGTCTATTACAGGGCAGGGGCACAGTTTAGAAGCTTTGTGAAATCTTTAGGGGAATCCTTCTATAAACAAAAGGATTGCCGTGACTTCCTAATTTTGACCCAGCTGCACAATTAAGGCGACAATCCTGAAAGACAATCCCATTGAGCTCAATGGGACTTACTTTTGAGTAGACATGTGTAGGATTGTGCTGTTAAAAGTTAACGCATAATTGGACTGTAAGGGAGAAATGGCACAGTCTGCTTATTCCTTTCTAAAAACTTTATTTTAAAAAAATGCTGTATCAGGCTGTGTGCTGAAATATTCAGGAAACCACATTTCGTCATTCGTTCCCCCAAAGCATACAGCAGGGCAGAGCGGAGTTATCTGGTTGTTTTACAAACTTATTCCATGCACTACGGATACCTCTTAACATGAAACATCTCAGTTTATTCTTTTTGCTTCTGGCACACACAGTAATCTGTTAGTTGAACAGTACAAAGCATTCTGAAATAGATACCTCTGTGAACATAGATCCAATCCTTTTGGGGGTCTTATGTTTCACTCCTAGAAGCCCCCCCCCCAAGTATTCAAAACACAGGAGGGAGCTGCCAAGGGAGAAGGGAAGGAGGCAACAAGGGCCTCTAAAGAAGGGGTGGTGAGTGTATGGCTCTCCAGATATTTTGGACTACAACTCCCATCAGCCCTAGCCAGCATAGCCAATGATGAGGGATGATGGGAGTTGGAGGGCCACATGTCCCCCATCCTTGAAAAGGGTGTGATTATTATATTTGGCATTAGTGGGTGGAAACAAGACATAGAGTTTTTCTACACAAGGCATTTATTGTAAGCCCATGATTCCTCTCACATGATAGTTTTCCTAGTGCTTTCCAAGCTTTTATGCAGGATTTTTTTTAAAAAAAAAAAAGTTGAGGAAGTCAGGTATATTGGGGAATGGCAGAATGAAATGCTGGTGTAGTTGCATAATTCCACTACACCACAGCGCCATGTAGAAATTATATAGCAGAACATATAAAGGCAGAGACTCATTTCCTTCCAGTAGCAACCTGACATTTCCCATCCTTCAGGGCAAACTGCGCTTGAAACAAGGGGACTTTCAAAGGCAGTTGGTGATTGGCCATTGTGGCGGTGGTGGGGATGGGTGTCAACTGTTCAAAGGGTAATATGAAAAAAAAATATTGCTTAAGCAGCTCTTTGGATGCAAGCCAATGATAAACAGCTTTTCAAATTTTAAATTAACTGAAAATAACAGTTTTAAGTCCAGTCCATGCAATATGGAAAGCAGTAAGTTCCACTGCCTGCAAGTATGGAAACTGGTGGTATCCATCTCAGAATGTGATGCTTTGGTAAGTAATTGTTCAGCCAAAGATTTAGGATAGAAACAGAAAGCACATAGCCTCTATACATAATGAACTTGCAAAGTGAATTATTAACTACAGTTAAATCAGTCTCGTTGCTGCTAGGGCAGAATGGAAATCACCTTGCCTAGCAAACTCCTCCTTATTTCCTTATGTGAACAATGGAAGAGCTATTTCTTGGTGAAGGACTCTGGACATAAAAATGAAGTATTTCAATTGTGTGCAATAAGTTTCAAGTAAGCCACATTTGGTTTTCATTGACGTGTGTTGATTTGCAGTTAACAGCAGTGAACGTAAACAAACAAAACTCTCCCCCTACTGAGAACTCACTGGTATGTTCATTCTTGCCAATTTGTCAAGATCCAAATATGGGAGTTACAATGCAAAACTGAAAAACACCGCCAGGGTATGTCAAAACCAAAACTGATTATATATTTCTGATAGACTGTGTCTAAACAAAATGCGCACCTTAATAAAGAAGCAAAAGCGGAATTGAATATACACTGATGTCTTTGTTTCAGTTTCCCTCTATTCCCAAAGTAAGTACATGTGGGAGAAATTTAACTTGTTTTAAACCTTTAGGTCTGGCTTCTGTTAAATCATGAACTGTGGCTGCAACTTCCTGTGACTGCACAATACCATGTCTTCAATAAAGACTCCATTAAACTTTAAAAAGGGGGGGGGGAATACAGTGACCCAGATGATCATCCACTGCTTCTAACACAAGAAGCATTGTTTTGTCCTGTTAATCCTCCTAAAAGGTATACTTAACTCCCCCTCCATTGCTTGCAAATTCCCTACCACCACTAGCATTCAAGAGAGAGAGAAAAAAAGCCAGGAGGAAAAAGACTCCCCCCCCCCTTTTCAAAAATGCATATGTACAAAAGGAACAACCCCATTATTGGAATTCCTTCAAAAGCTGCTCCTTTCCTGAATGTTATATAGCTCCAGAATACTTCTAGACTGGAAAGTGGCACAGACAATTAATCTACTTTAGCCAAGTCGTTCACTGGCTGGCTCATATAAGTGCCAAAAGGTGAATTCTTTCCTACATAAAGTAACTAGAAAGCTTTGGACAGCTACAGCCAGCTAGTCAACACTTTAGGTGGGACACCATAATTTTCCATGCATGTGTAAGTATTTCTGGCAGTGCCCTCCCGTTCCGCTTCTATAGCAATGAAAGAGTTGCTACAGACAGGTGACGTCCCACCTTGGAGTATCCTCTGCTGCTGATACCACCTTTGGAACCCCAACAGCCATTACCACCAAAGGCTGGAGAGCCTGTACCTGCCCTGATCCTTCCTCTGGCGAAAGCCCTGCACTGTTGGCATGGATAAACGGGACAGAGTATTGAGAGGAGCTGCGTGCAAAGTGGCGTTCCCAATGCCAGGACGGTTCTCACAATGCCAGAGGACTCTCCGGCTCTCCAATTTTCTCTTTCTCTGGCAGGGTGAGCACAAATGGGAGAAGGACCCCTTTCGTGTCAAAAGGGGATTTGAGCAGTTCTGCGTCAAAGGTGCCTTTGAGTCCGCCATCGGCTTCCACCTCACCATTCTGGGACAGGTTAAAGCAAAGCATTCCAGTCCGGCTGACACAGTAGATGGTACCAGCCAAGGCAGCACAGCGGAACGGCTGCACCGGGCTGCCGGTGGGGCGCAAGGAAGCGCACTGGCTCCAGTGCTTGGCCACCGTGTTGTACCGGAAGACTTCCACCCCACCCGCCTGGGCCGGTTCTCCGCGACTGCTGCTCACGTCGAAGCGGTAGATGAAGCTCTTGTAGGCCACCATGTCGGCGGAGCGCCGCCGGCTGCTGTTGTAAGGGCACTCTTGCCACTCATCCCGCTTGGGATCGTACTTGAGCAGGCGGTAGAAGAGTGACCCCCCGGACACATAGATCTCCCCGTTGCAAGTGGTGGCTTCATGCGCCACAGCAAACGCTCCTTTCGGCAGAGGGGCCACTGGACTCCACCGATCGGCCCGAGGGTCGTACTTTTCCACCGTGAAGAGGCACTCGCCCCCCACAGCATAGAGGTAGCCATCCAGGGCCAGGAGCTTCAGCTGGGAGCGAGGCTGCCCCATGGGCTTCACCTGGCTCCATGTGTCAGTCAAGGGATTGTAGCAAAAGACCTTGTCGGAAAGCCGGGCCCGCTGCTCCCCTGGCGCCGTAGAGATGCCTCCGGCCAAGAAGAGGTAGTTGTAGAGGACACACATGGCGCAGCCCTTGGCGTTGGCCTCCTCGGGCAGGCGGGTGAGCACCCTCCACTCCTTGGCCGCCTCCTGGTAGCTGTAGAGCAGGTAGCTGTTCTCGTCCAGGGACACCACGGAGGAAGGGCTCTGGGGCCGGCTGCTCTCGCGGCTCTGCGGGCGGCTGCCCGCGCTGAGCCTCTCGAAGGCGTCGCTGACCTCGGCCACCAGCAGGCAAGGCTTGCCGGCCTGCAGGCGGCGCTGCAGGATCAGGTCCCTCTCGGCGCCGCTCAGGCGCCCGTAGACGGCGGGCTCGCGCAGCACTTGCAGGTAGTGGTCGCTCATGAAGCGGTAGGCGGCCTCCCGCAGCTCGGCCAGCCGCTGCTTCTTGGCCAGGCAGAGGAGCTGGTAGCAGTTGTCGAGGCGCAGCTGCGCCCGCATGGCCTCGGCGGCGCAGTGCAAGGCGCACGGCATCTGGAGCACGCGGGCGCCGCTCACCACCTCGGCCAGGTTGTCGTGGCGCACCTCGCCCATGCGCGCCGTGTAGACGTACTCCAGCAGCAGGCGCAGCGCCCCGTAGCTCACCCCCTTGACGCGCAGGATGTCCCGCGACGAGCGCGCGCGGAAGTAGTCGCTCTTCGCCGCCAGCACCGCCTTGTGCGCTCGGATGCGACGCCCGGACACCTCGATCACCAGGTCCGGCTCCTCCTCCGGCACCTGCGAGGCGGCGCGCGGGTCGGGCTGGTGCTGCTGGGGAGACGGCTCGCCGGCTTGAGCGGCGGCAGCGCTGAAGGAGCCCGGTGGGGACGGCTGCAGCGAGCCGCCGCCGCCGCTTCTGCCGCCGCCTTCCTCCTCGTCCTCCGACTCGGACGCCGCGTTGTTGATCTCCCACTGGCTCTGCACCACACGGCTGCTGCTGCTACTGCAAGCCAACGACGACGAGGAGGAAGAAGTGGAGGCGGCCGCGTCGGGCTCCGGCTGCGGGGCTTTGTCGCCGCTGCCGCCGTCGGGCGAGCTGAAGCACAGCGCGGAGCCGAAGCTGCAGGGTGCCTGCAAGGGGAGCTGCGCGCTTGTCTCGGCGCCGCCGTTCTCCTCCTCTGCCGCAACGCGCCGGTCCATGGTGGCGGGCTGCTCGCCGCCGCTCCTGGCCGCCACTTCCCCCGGCGTCGCTAGCTGCTGCTGCTGCTGCTGCTCCGTCTCTCCGCAGCGCTTCTTGGCCTCGTTGACGCCCCCATTCTCACCTGGGGAAAGGACACAAGACAGGGCTGAGTTCTCCATGAGCCCGCGCACCCGCCCTGCCGGCCCCCTCCCTCTCGCGGGCACCTCGTCCTTCCACGGCCCTCCCGAGTGCTGCTTTGCGCAGCTCTGGAAGCGACTGCGTGGGGGACGGGGCCTTTTTGCTCGGCTCTCTTGGCGCTCGGTCAATTTCCGCACTAGTTTCCCACCCGCCGGGCTTTCTCCGTTGGAGCGAGGCGTGGCGGCATCGAGAGCCGCTCACCGCTGAACTTTTGAACCGTCCAAGCGGGTATGTCGCTCAGCGGCTCGGGCCACGGTCACACTGTTTGATCGGGCAGACCTTGCCTGGGTGGCACCGCAAAGATTAAAGTACAGCCAGAGATCCGTTCCTAGGGAGGTGGGGCCGGAACAGGAGAACAACGCAGGGAATCCCCCCCTCCCCCCGCCCCCTTTCCCCCTTCAAAGTAATTTTTTTGGCATCCTCAATGTGCTTATTTCCCCCCAGTACATCACATGGTTGTACAGTGGTTCAACAGCGATTACTCCGTTTCCTCCTCCCCAACAGTTCCTTTGCCTTAACATTCATGTAATCCTATCCACCCTCTTCGTTGAGCCTTGTACACACCATGCCAAGATAACTAATATTCTCCACCAAGGCAAATTTAACTCTGTGCGGCCTCTAGAGATTATGCTAATTAAGCCTATCTTCGTGTATTTATATAATTTACTCAGCAAAGCTAAGCCCTGGCTCTGATCATGGATACATCTGCTGAGTCATTCTCACATTTCTAGATTTCACTAGGCATTGGGCTTACTTTCAGGTTCTGCCTCACGTTTGGAATCCCACCCACCCCTTGTTTTTTTTCTTTTTTGGAGTCTTGAGAGCTAGAAACTTGCTTATTTAAAAATGGATGCTTATTTCCTGATTCGGATGCTTATTTCCAATTAATACACTTGGGGGCTAAAGTGGTAAATCTACACACAGCATTGTCTATTAAACGCATTATATTTCCAAAGACCATTTGTACACACAAGTACAGTAATAGTCCGATCATATGCACTCTTATTCAGAAGTATGCTTAGTTCGCTACAGCTTACTCCCAAAGAAGAGTGCCTTAAACTGAAGTCAGGCAGTTTAGCCTCAGTCTGAGAATTTCCACAGAGTTTAACTTCTAATGTAAGTGTGCATAAGTACTGTCTTATTTGCTACAGAAAGGCTGAAGCCCTAAGCAGAATATTCTATGGAAAGCGATCAGGCTAGCAGCCAATTTGCACAACATTAGAAGAGCATGAAGTCTGATAGTCTGTGGATCAACCTTGGTCACAGAGTGAAACAGCGGTGTCTTTGTGGGCTTTGATGCATACAACAAGCTCACAGTATGTGCAGAGCATTATTGCCACACTTGTAAATTCTTCCAAGAACTGGTTACAGTAGATTGCGTGTACAGTGAAGCTTTTCTATGTACCCAAACTCATTTCCCTTATTTATTCATTTGATTTTATCCAGCTTTTCTATCAAGAAAAATGGCACTAAGGACAGTTTAGCATTGTGCTATGTACTTACTTCCAAGTCAATTTGTTTAGCAAGAGACACCAAACCTAATCCAGGTTTTGGCAGAATGGATTCCTGCTCTGTTCTATCAAATGATGAGTAGCAAACAATATCAAACTGGCATGCTGATACTGTAATGCTATTTCACCATCACCAGCTACTATCCTCTTGATACTATCATCTATGTATCAAGTATGAAAGAAGAGGGCATGAAAAACCATTTTGCAAGTACAGCTATGGACCTCTAGTTTCCTACTGTGAGCCCATCAAAGCCTGAACTTAGGCATTTTCTATATGTGATGCAAGAATGAAGCAGCCATTAAGCAGGAACCGATTTGGCTGTGGGTTCACTGACCAATGTTTATATAGCTCACAAATAGTATAAGCGTACAAGAAAGATTTGTGCAGAAATGTAAAATGATAAATAAGACTTGTGGATCCAATAGATTAATCTATCAAGTTATTCCTTGTGTGAGTATTCTTTGATTAATCGAGTGGCTCAGACTTCAAATATCCCCCCAACAAGACAAACTTAAATGTACAGGATCCCTATTCCACAAGAGTGCCAAAGAAAAGACAATTCTGGAGAGAAAGAATTTTGCAGGCACTGGAACTATGCAATGGGAAAAGCTGAACCTGGGGGGAATCTACACTACTGCTTTAAAGCAGTAGTGTAGATCCTGCCCTGGTAAGGGCGTAATAATACACAGAGCAGCCTTCCCCAACTCCAGATGTTTTGGACTTCAACTCCTATCATCCCTGCCAGCTCAGCCAATGGTCATGAATTATGGGAATTGTAGTCCAAAACATCTGGAAGGCACCTGATTGGGGCTGGCTGGCATAAATGTACTTAGATTGCTTAATATTAGTTAACTGATTGACAATGCAACTGATGACAATAAGTTAGTTTATGGTTATAGTTGTGCTACCTGAAGCTCTTGTGATGGATGGCATCCTTTGCATTCCTTCTTCAACGTACAGTGCTTTGGAATGTGGTCCTTTTTTATTACTGTTATTTTTGACTGTCAGTGAGTATCAAATACAGTCATTCCAAAATGTATTTCTGAAGTTATTTCAGTGGAATAAATTAATGGCAATACTGTACATTTTCAGAACATTTTCAAAGGAGAGTCCTCATCTATCCCCACTTGGTCAGCAAGCTGGCACAGGAACCTTCATTCAGCTTCCATTTCTTACAGACTCATTGCCTATCTGTTCTCCACCTATATAATAGAAAAACTTTTGATTATTGATCAGTTTTAAAATAAACAATCCCCATCTCATGTGTTTTGTCTGGGCTGATTTCTGCAAAGAAAACTTTTATATAACTGCTGTAGTTGAATTCCCTTGTAATAGTGGGTTCTGTATCCTATAAGCTAAACACATCTTTTTTCTAGGCTTAATATAAGACCCCAAACTGCAGTTCATTTTAAAATCTCCTGCTTTTTACTGGGATAAGAGATTATAACATTTCTATCCACTAAGTAGGTGTGCTCCATTATACGTATTTGGTAAAATACATCTAGATCTAGTACTGTACACATTTGGTCTGGTGTAATGAGTCATGGACCAGAGCAACCTACAGTTTCACCCACATCAATGCATCCAGCCTATTCAATGGGACCCAGATGAACATCTTTACATCATAATTGTATGTAATCTGCTCAGAGAACATTGGTTATTGGGCAGATAAAAATACAATAAATAATATAAATCTCCCATGCTGGATCACAAAAGTAAGGCTGTGATCTTCAAATTACTTTTTTAAGTGGTTTGAGGAATCTTTTGTGGAAGTAACATGACACACTGTTGATTGTCCACATGATCTGGTGTCAGTTTGTAGTAAGACTATTTAATGAATTGGATTTGAATCTACTGTGTAAAATTGCAATCTGATTTCAAAACATTCATACTGATATTATGCCTCAAATAGTATCCCAAGTAGCAAGTCTTAGCATTTGAGCCATACGTTTTTCTAAAGTTATACAGCTGATTTGCAATTTTGTTTCGTTTAAAGTGATAGTTTGTGCTGTTTTATTTGACTTCAATAAAGTTTTCTAAGCATGTCTAAGTAGCAGTTGTTATAGGTAACGCGTTAAATCCAATGTTGCGCAAATGGAATTCCATTCGTGCCACAGGACTTTCCCTTGCTTTCCTCTCCCCTGCAGCCCCTCCCCCCACGTGAGCCCCAAATCTGCTCCAAAAGACCCTCCAGCTCTTTGGAGCAAGTGTGGGGCAGAACCAGGGTGCTGAGGTAGGGGAGAATGAATCTGTTTTGCCAGTTGTTTTCATTCCACTGGTGAATGGCCACCACTGGATCCAATCCAGTACTAATCACTTTATACCTATGGTTGCAATTCACTTAACCAATTTCAACTATTTTTTTTAAAAAAATCCATATACAATTTTAATTTTAAATGTTGCAAAATGCATGAAATTCATTTAAGTCCATTTGGCTTGCCTTAGCAGTTTGTTTTCAGGTTTTTCTCAATTTGCCTCCCTAGCCAGAAAGAAATTTGTTTACTACAAAAAGTTAGTGGTACATATTTGGCAAGTGCTTTACTTTCTGGTAAGTCATTGTATTTTATTATTTGTTTAAAGTCAGAACTCAATCACAGTTTCGATGGGAGTTAGCTAACTAGCTGTTCCCAAAGAGCCTACAGCAAAGCGTGCCGACATGAGAAAAACTTGAAGCAAAGTCCATGCTGGACTTCTAAAACTTCTAAGTGGGACAAAATCTGAGCAAATCAAATCTACTTTTAAAGATTAACTTGCTGAATATGACCCAAGCATCTTATTGCTTAGATGGAAAAAGCTTCTAATACATTTTGTCAAAGATTGATTATATGAATCTGGTCAATCGTGTGAAACATTTCATTGATTAAAGTATTCATAGAAGATTTTGTTTTGTTCCTGTCAATTTTGTCTGGGATTAGTGGAATTGTAAGAAGGTAATGGACATGGGAATCGCCATCAACCATGAATTCTGCTGACGGTCTTGGCAGTGACACACTAGGCATACCCTGGACATGTAGCTGCTAAGAAAATTTTGGCAATAATAAGCATCCTTCTGAGATAGTGTTTCGAGCAACACTGATTTTGTGACCTTAAGTATGTAATACTATTTCTTAAACATTTGCCTATCTATGCATTTCTTAGCCATATGTTCCCCAATTTTACTTTTTGTTCTTTCTTTTTTTAAAAAAAAATCCTTTTATTTCACCAAATCTGACTCATTCGTGGGCAGAGCTTCCTCATTACTGTCTTATACTGCACAGTAGACATCCCCAAAACAGCACATACCAACACAGTCTGTGATCAGATGGTATGACCCACCCTGCATCAAGGTTTTAATGGGGCGTTTTACATGGGAAAGAGACTTGGAAGAAAAGAAAATCGTGTTTGCTTACCATCACTTTGTTTCATGTTTCTCTTCCACATTTGGAACAAGCTGAATTACATGGGAAGAGAGCAGTGACCTAGTGGGTGATTCGTAGTGCACTTTCAACTGCAAACAGCAGAAAATCCTGAGACATTTCAGAAGAATCAGGTTTTCCTAGGTTTACTTTTTTTTAGCAGAATAACCAGGAAAAACAGCAGGAGACATGCAGGAGGTTCACAATGTCATCAAAATGACCCACAAACTTCTGTAAGTGGCCATTCATGAGCATGCTATAAACTGCTCGTTTAAAGAAGCTCTTAGGCCACTTGTCTACCTGCCTCAGTATTACATATTCCGATAGGCAGTGGCATGATGCAGTCCAAGTTAAGCACTTTTTATTCCCACTGATTTCAACTGGAACCATTTAAATGTGGAAAAATGAAAAGCAGCTTTCTTACTTTCTATCTTTTTAAACTGCCTAATCACCAAACATTTTTGAACTTTCTTCTCTATGAGATGAGAAATTTACACATGGGAAATTTCAGGAAGGACAGGTTTTGTTGTTATTTGCTTGCTTCATGTTAGTAAGGAGGTCAAAAATCCAGCTTGAGAGTAATTTCCCCATAACTACAGGATGTATCTTAGATTATATCATTACATATACTCTCAAGGTGCTTATTAAACTTCTTCATGGTCCATCACTAGTTATAGTCCCAGAGTGCTTTGAAAAAGTTAATTTGTTCTATCTAGTAAGTACAAATTTCCCCAAACAATCTCTACAATAACAAAGCTTCTAAGTATAAATTGCCCTGATTAGGACCACACATGCATAACTACATGCAGTAAGAATCATTTCTTCAAAAAGAAAGAAAAAGAAATCTGGGAATGAACACTATAATTTAACTATGACTTCCAATATGAAATTAACAAGGTCTTTAATCATGACTACACAGGCCAAGAAATATGTCTGCATCAATGCTGCCCCACCCCCTGCCATTCTCCATTCCAATGCTCCTGTCTTATCAAGTACGGTATTTTATAGGAGGTAATGCCAGCACATCATCATTGTTTATGAGGTGGGAATTTAAGTCAGCCATTGTTCAAGTCCTTTTCCTAGAATATTATGGAGCAAATCTAACACACTTTGGGGCAATTGTATAAGGCAAGTTAAGCTGTATGTCACATTTCTTTTCTGGTTGACTCCAATTTTAATAACACTTGCTCATGCAGATATTGGGTTGTAGCCAATGAGACTTTTCCTTAATGGAAAGCACTTCCTCACAAACATTATTTTTGCTAATCCCCCATCTGCTGCAGCTGTCTGTACCATGAGCACTTTTACACCAGGCTAAAATTCCACACCTTTACTGGGGTTTCTGCTTCTGGATTCCTTGCGGGATTAGATCAGCTCCTTCTACATCAGTTTCACCACCACCACCATCTTTTCTGTATGTTTTATTACAAACCCACTTGATGGTGCTGGACTATTATTTGTGATAAACCAGCATTTCATCAGTACACCATAGATTTATGGTGGGGGGAGGGAAAATGCTGGACTTTTATCATGATGAGGAACAAGAAGATGAAGGTTGTAAAGGGAGGTGCCCTGGTGGATGATGACATTGTGTATTGGACCTGCAAACCTCCATGAGTGACCAATCACAAGTGCATGATAAATGCCTCATGTAGAAATGGCCCATATCCCATACAGTTAAGGAAAGGGGGTAACCCTCAGGAGCAACCTGGGGGAATCATAGAACAGTAGAGTTGGAAGGGACCTATAAGGCAATTGAGTCCAACCCTCTGCTTAATGCATCCCCGACAGATGGTTGTCCAGCTGCCTCTTGAATGCTTCTAGTCTGGGAGAGCCCACGACCTCCCTAGGTCATTGGTTCCATTGCCGTACTGCTCTAACAGTCAGGAAGATTTTCCTGAAGTCCAGCTGGAAACTAGCTTCCTGTAACTTGAGCCCATTAGTCTTGTGTCCTGCACTCTGGGAGGATTGAGAAGAGATCCTGGCCCTCCTCAGTGTGACAACCTTTCAAGTATTTGAAGAGTGCTATCATGTCTCACCTCAATCTTCTGTTCTCAACTAAATCTTAGGAGAGGACTTTCAACCTTCTATAATGGGAAAAGCAGCCAGGGGAAAGGAGCATGGTCAACTGTAGAGCTGGGGTGGGGTGGGGGCAATTTAGCCTGTAGGCCTTAGGGTCCTCACCCCTGCTCTAAGGTAAAGCCAGTACTGGATACAAACCATTGCTATTCCATGTTGTTGGTCCAGTTAATGATTTCAAGGAAGCTTCTCTTCCTTTCTAAAAGTGTCACTATAAGAACCTTCAAGAATGTGCCTGAAACTAAGGCAGCAATGGGCAATCTTTTGGGCAAATGAGACACAGGCTACGATCGAAGTATGATATTCTGCTACTCCTCTGTGCCTTGTTGGAGTGTTGTTCCTAGCCTACTGAGCCAGGGAGTACAGGAGAGGCAGATAGCAATGTACCCCTGACTGTATGCTGTGCCTAGGCCCATAGCCCTTCTATGCCTGCCCCAGGGTGTGCCACAATCAGTTGAGTCACCTGCAGCATGTATGCTGGAGGTCAGCTATCCATTGCCTTAAGGCAGCATTGTGCCTGCTAACATAACATACCCAGCTCTATAGTCATAAACAGACCTGACATTTCCCCCCATGTGTTACGAAGACCAAAATAAAACTATACAAAACTATTCATCTCTAGACCTCTACCCACTGCTAAGTTAGAGCAAAGCTTTGGCATTTGCACCAGAACAAGAGAACTGATAAGAGGGACAGGATTCTGAGAAGCTTTAAGGATTGCACGATGTGTTAAAACACAGAAGATTCTACATTAAATCTTGTTTTCCTGGTGAGGGAAGGGCTCTACAAGTTAAGTGCAGTTGAACACACTGTTATGAGAAGAAGATCCCAGAGTTTCTCTAGAGCTTTTTAAGAAGCAACTGGAGGAAAAAAAACCTGGTATGTTAGTGATTGTTTAGATCCAACACATCCTGCCACCTTGCCTAGGGTTGAGGTTGGTCAGCCTGGACGCCCTTCCAAACTTTGCTTCTATTGTACTAAGCAGAGTTTGGGGGTATAGAGACAGTGAAAACAAACATACACCCCTTTCCTGTGGCTGAACCCTTTACCTTGGAGTGTTAGTCATAACAAACATGACAGTTGAATGTGGACATTTTCCAGCCAACCAGCCACAACCAAGGACATTTCAGCATCCTATTTAACAGTTGATTCATCATGGTCTTATGAGGTGGCAGAATTTCACAGTGCACAACACTATTCTCTAAACTGTTTTGTGCTAACTTTAAAACCAAGTCAACATGAGTAAGCAGAATTTGTATTACTTTATAATGACAATGCAGAACAGCAGGGTGTTTTTTTTTTATCAGTGGCCCTCAAAAATAAATCAAGGATTTTGGGAAAGTTAAGGCAAAACCAGGATTCTCTCTCTTAATTCTGTCTGCCCCCCTCTCCACCTTTATACTGCCTAAATGACCTTGCATTTTTTTTAAAAAAAGAAATTGCTTAGAAAAGTGAGTGCTGCAAGAAGGAGACACAAACATGTTGTGGGTGAACTATGAATGACTTCGCACCCTAAAATCTTTGCTCAGTAGCTCCAAACAAAGCATACACAAATGAGAAAAACCGGAGAAAATGTTTGGTTGTTGTGTGTCCAATGAGAATCAGAAAGATCGAAGCACTAGTTAAAAGATAAACTGTACTGAACACCAGAACAACTGCAGAACAACGCAGTGAGAAGCAAAGTCCACTCCTTCTGTTCTTAGGAGGAAATCAGTGCAACAGGAATAGAGATTTTTGAGAGTTGCCATGGGTGATCCAAGAATTCATGTTAGAGACTTGACAACCAGAAGATGCCCTCAGGCAGAATTGTGGGAAGCAATTCCAAATTCTATAACAAAATGGAGGTGATTGGTCACTTGCCCCTAGCTCTAGCCTGGCCCTATCTAGTATGTAGCAGATGCTGGATTTTCAGCTAGAAATTTGCAACACTTACCAATTCAGTTCTGTAACACTCATGACCAAAACGTCTTTATACATATCCTGGTTTCTCGGAACCACTCCAATCAGGACAGAGCTTTGAAGTGTTAATGTAAAGCAGCCTTCCCCAACCTGGTGTCCTATGGTTGTTTTGGGATTAGAACTTCCAGGATTCCTGAGCAGTGAGCCATGCTGGCTGGGGCTGATGGAAGTTGACGTCCAGGGCACTAGGTGTAGAAGGCTGCAAACTACCTTCATTGCACTGTTGGCCAGACTGGTCTACAGCTTGTCCATACAGGAAACAAGGGGCCATTTTGTGACCAAGTAGGCCTTGCTCCAGAGAGGTGACTCCCCAAAGGCCAAGCAGGTGACATGTTGAGCTTTGACAGGTCAGGTTAGCTATGATAAGCAGTGGGCAGCAGATTATGAGTGGGCAGCAAACCATCTGACCCTTCTCAGTCCAACTTAACCAGTCCTTTTTATCTCTCCTCCTCACCCCTGACATGCTAGGTCTGCACAGGTTGGCAAGTGTCAGAGGCTTAATCGGTGGGTGGGCAACTGATCCTCTTCCAAGCTGCCACGTGGATTCACCCTGAGGTCCAATGACCTTGCCTCCAACTTCCAAGAAAGAGGATGTAGGAGTGCTTTGCCCCAAGATTCAGCTGTCAAATTACATTCTCTGAATAGCATTGCTGACATTAAGAAGAATTCTCTTGAACAAACAATCTGAAGGTTTCAGCCTATTCATTTGACAGGAGATCTTATTTATTTATTTGTATATGATTTAGGAATACAGACTCATTTGAACACTTCCATCTGCATTCTGCAGCGTTATGTTATATTTTGCTCAGGCAAACAGCATTGTCATCCTGATGGGGCCATTCAGCTGTGACTTTAATAAATGCAAATCATTATCCTTAAATATTCTATTTTGCCATTGGAAATTGGAAATGTGAATACCTGGATCATTTATTTTTTTCTACACTCAGAAGAAGGATTTTCTTTTAATCATTTTCAGAGCATTTTAAACTATTTAAATGAGAAACACTCAACAGAAAGACCCTGTTCAGACAACACTTAAGGCTCTGTGGTTAGCTGAACTGTGGTTCTCTGGGGTTAGCAATAACCAGAAGCCGTGCTGTCACACACAACACTTTAAGGCACGGTTAGAGCTACTAATCCTGCAGCAGATGGTCCAACTGTGGTTAGTGAGTGAGCAGGGTTTAGCAAAACGCATCACACAAGACACCTTAAACCCTGCTGCTTAACCAAAGGCCTTAACTGACAGGTTTGAAGGTGTCTTCTGAACAGGCCCAGTGTTACTCCAATTTGCATGGCTTTAAAAGGGGATTGAGCAAATTCATGGAGTATGGCTATCAATGGCTACTATGCACAGCAGTTGTTGGAGAACATGGGCACTCATGTCCTGCTTGTGGGTTCTCCATGGTTGGCAACTGTGTGAAAGGAATGCTGGACTAGATGGACCTTTGGTCTGATGCAGCATAACTCTTTTTATGTTCTTACTCCATGTACTGTATAAATATGTGGTTTGCTCCCAACATCTTATTTCATTATTTACTGAAGCAATAATCCAATAATTTTGGCCTACAAATCCCTTAAGCCCTAGCCAGGGCAGCTGATGATGAAGGCTCATGGGAGTTGTAGGCCAATACATCTGAAGGGCCACAAGTTGTCCACCACTCCTATGCTGTGGACCCATCATTGTGTAAGCATATGTAAATCCTTATGCACAATGTGCTCCATTGCTTCAGTACTTCTAGCCTTGAGGTGGAATGGTGCCTCCTGCTTTGGCTATTGCTACATTCTTCCATCCAGCAAGTTTCCCCTCCTTTGCTGTAGCAAGGAGGACCCAGGGAAAGGGGTGGAAGGAGATGAGGAGGCCCCTTCTCTACACATCAAGCTGCTCAGGCCATGTTATGATAAGCTGGGGATAGGCAACTTTTCCCACCTCTGCATTCATAAGCAGTTCAGGAGAAACTCTGCCTCAGAAAAATGGTTGATCATGAGGATGGGTGTCATGTAGCCAATACAGAATGAAATGGTTAATGTGTAGCCAGCCAGTGAAAGAGTGGGAAAGAGTCTTTCTAGATTGAAACATGTGTAGCTTGTGTCTCACAACCCATTGCACAAGGCATTCATTATTAAGAAGAGAAACTCTGTATCCTATTTTTGCTCGAACAAGGGTCAGGACCGGCCCTATCATTAGGCAGCCTGAAGCTGGCGGCTCAGGCAACCGATGCTGAGAGGCAGCAGCAAGGTGCTGGAGAAGATTGCTGTGGGCCACATAGCCTGTTCTGTGCTCCCTAAGTTAGCCTGTAACCTTTAGGTGAGGTGCAGGTTGGTGCCCCACTGCTGGGTCAAAGAAAGTTCCAAATGCCAGTCCTGTAATCTTTCGTACATGGAATGGGAGGAGGTGCCACCTTGTCCTTCTCTTGAGGAAGCAAAATGTCTTGGGCAACCCAGACAAGGGAATAAAGTTCTCTTGAATTTGAACCTCCATGTTCCAGACAAAATTCTCCATTATTCTTTGTAGAGGTGCAGTCCACAAGAACAAAAGAAGCACAGGAGCTACCTGCCTTATAACTGAATCAAAGAGTACAAATTATCTCCCTGTGTGGCCGACAGCTGCAGGTGACCAGCTCTCTGTGGTACAGTGGCGTATGGAACTATATTAATTCAGAAACGCACATGGACAGCTTTTCATTGCTGAAAAGCACTTCTAAATCAAACACACACACACACACACACAATCTGCAAAGCTGCTATGGCAAGGGAAAAGTTGCGCTAAAATATTTCTCTCTGGCATGTTAAAGCTTTACGGAAGCAGGAAGAATTTGAAGTAGGTAGCTTTCAAATGAACAACATGTTTGCTCTCACCCACGTGTAGTTTTGAGTGGTATAAATCCCATGCTGGTCTTACTATGTCCTTTCCTGCATATTTGTATCACCCCTAAATCAGTTTAAATAAGTTCAGTTGAACAGGTTAACCATGCAATGTTATACATGTCTCCTGAAAAGTGAGTCCCATTGAGTTCAACAGAGTTTAGTCCCAGGGAAGTGAGTATAGGATTGCTGCCTAAGAAACAGAGAAAATGCTAGAGGGTATATTTATTTATTTATTGCATTTCTCTACCGCCCAATAGCCAAACTATTATGAGCACAATCCAGGTAATGTGAAGCACTTTTAAATTTTCTTGATTTCAAATGAGAGATTTTGGCACATGCTTAATTGAAAACAAAAGGATTAAGGCTGCAATCCTATACACAATTACTTGGGAGTAAGTCCCATTGAACACAATGGGGCTTACTTCTAAGTAGACATATATAGTATTGCACTGCTAAATATTATTTCATTTTGGCTGGATGGTATCATTTATTTGTAAAATATCAACCAATATGCCCCTTCTTTCTTGAAAGAGTTTAGCAGTTCGTCATAAAATAATCTGGAACAGGAAACATTTATTGTCACTTGTTCAATTTCCAAATGAATCATTAGGATTTATATTTAGGGTAAGAAATCATACTACTGATTACTGCATCCACATCTGGAAATTGTTCTTAGTTTTTAATACCTCATTTACCTGTATAAGGCCCAGTTCAAAATACACCTTAAACCATGGATTTAACCATGGTGGTTAAGCCAGAAAGCCGGGCTGTGTTCAGAAGACACCTTAAACCACGGCTTTAACCATGGTGAATAAAGTGGTGGTGAACACAACCTGGCTTTCTGGCTTAACCATCATGGTTAAATCCATGGTTTAAGGTGTTTTCTGAATGGGCCTGTTTTTAGACGCTGATGTTTTGAGTTTCTGAACACATAATGCCATATCTCTGACACTGGCACCAACACAGTGTACATGGTACTTTACACATCCCTGCCCTAAGGAACTTACAGTCTAAATTTCAGAGAGAGGAGAGGAGAAGCAAGGGTAAGAAGTCGTGCAAATACAATATATTGAGGTTTCTTGCAACGGCAGATTAGAAGGTTGCAAGCAAATGCTTCGTGGAAAGTGTGTGCTTTGAGAAGGCATTCTGAGACAGGGAAAGAGAGAAAGAGAGAGATGGCACCATGTAGGTGTTTCAGGCAGCAAGACTATATATTCTGTACAAATCTGGGAGAAAAATAAAAGGGGTGGGGTTAATTTTAAAGAGCCAGTAGCTGAGTCAGAGGAAATGGGGCTTGAATATATCAGCCAGGGCCAGCGTCAAGGGTAAGCATGGTTGAGCCGCTGCCAAGGGCCATACCCCAGCAGGGTCCCGTTCCCAAGCACCCCATCTCTTCACCATTGTAACTTTACCCTTGCAACCCTTACAATGGTGGTGGTGAGAAGGGGGAGCAGTAGATGGCACTGCCTACTTGCTTCCTGAGTCTCTGCCTATCAAGCAAGCAAGTGTTAGCAAGCAGGGGGCGGGTCATTGAAGGTGAAGGTGTCTTGCCAAGGGCCCACATTAACCAATTCCAGCCTACTCTCTTGCAAATGTCCATAACTGAAGCTCTCTTAAATTCAGTGTTATACCTTTGTGGGAAAGGGGGGGGGAATCCCATTGTTTGGCAATATCCTGTCGTTTTGCTGTTTAGATTTCCAAACCGTTTACATTAAAAACAAACAAACCCTATTTGTCTCAGCTCAATCCTGGCCTGTATTTCTTGGAGGATGGTTCACCCACCATGATGAAAAGCAAGGGTTGTTGTATAACGCTGAAGGTTGGGTGGTTTTGGAGAGCTGAACCAGTTTCTAATAAAATATGAATAGCCGACTCCAGACTTTCAAGTCTTTTATATTTAGCATCGGGGTGGGGATGAGGGGTGGAGAATGTTGCCAAATCGCTGGTGATTCTAATAGGCCGCAAAGAGAATTCGAAGCAAAACGGACCTTCACAAAATGAAATGAAAGCTGTCCGTCTGGTTTTAAGCTTATGAGAGACGACAGGAGAATACACGCCTGGGTCCCTGGGCAGACGAGAGCATGCTCAGTGAGGCTGCGGTCTTACTGTACAGGCTCGGCAGTGAAGTGGATTAATCAGGATTGTAGGAAGGAGATGGGGCGGGGGGGGGGGGGACATGATTAGAACTGACATAGTTCCAAATCTCCATTACTAAACACATTCCGCTTGTTGTCCTGGCTCTCCCTCCACCTCCCGTCGCGCTCTTTGCATTTAAGAAGGCTGCAGCTTAATTAACTGTTGCATTAGAATGGATCAGGCAGAGGAAACAATTCCTTCGCAGGGCTCAGGAAATGCAAAGTGCGTGCCTCTCATTCACCCTCCCGCAATATTGTAAGCAAGATCCTTCCAGCAAAGGACATTAAAAAAAATCCATTTAAGTCCTTTGCTCTTTTAAAAGAGCGCGACGAAAATTGATGCCCTGCGTCTGTTTCGTGGCAAACCTCGCCGGCCGTTTCCGAGAGGGGCGTGAATGGGGCCCTGCGAGCAGCCAGCGTAACATCCACGGAAATCGAAAAAGGAGGAGGAAAAAAATCCTCTTGCATCCCTTTGGAACAGAAGGGGGCCCCGAAGGGGCCACTTGCAGTTATGCACGCGCCGGATACCCTCAGGAGGGATCAGAGGATATCTGTTTGCCGGGCTCCGAGCCGCTGAGCTTACCTTGGGCCGGGCTGTCAGCGAGCAGGCACCCCCACGGCTGCTCCGTGAAGGCGGATCTCCTGCCCCAGTTGGCAGCAGCGAGCCAAACCACCAGCCGGGTCAGTTTTCCGTCTTATCCTGAGCTGCTGCTGCTTCTGCCGCCGCCGCCTCCTCCTCGAAAGGCTCAGCGCCCAAAGCCACCAGATCCCGCCTTCAAGCCAACGCGACCAGGGATGCGCCTGGCCGAGCCTTGCAACGCCGCGCCACCGCGGGAAGCATCCCTCGTCCAGCCGCCGTGAGAGGGGATTCAAACGGGCGAGTCTCCACAGGGCTCCTCATCGTCCTCGCCGCTTCTTAACGCTGGCTAGGGGGGAGTGTCCCCGCACAGCCTGAGGCTCCGCGCGCGGGGAAGCGGGGTCGGCCGGTGTTTGCCGTGCAGAGGGCTGCGCGTGTCCCCGTCTGGAAGCGCGCGCCTGTGGGTTTTGCGGACGCGTGTGCCCGAGTGCGCGCTCTACCCGGACGCAGCACGCCGCGCGTGCAGATGGCCGGTCTGGAGGCTGCTTCGCCGCCGCCGCGTTGGAGGCCGGTTGCTCGGATCCCGGGAGAAGCGCTGCAAGCCGAACTGCCTTTGTTTTGAGAGAGCGCTTCTCCTCCCTCTCCGCCAGCCTTCCCCAGCGCGGTGCCCTCCAAATGTGCTGGGCTGCAACTGGAAATGAGGGCAGTTGCAGACCTGCCCATCTGGCAGGCATCCCGTTCAGGATGGCCGCTACGCGCAGGGAGCGAGAGAGAGGCGCCCTCGTAAGGCGCCCAAGCATCGCCATGCGCGGCCTTGTGGCACGGCGGTCGGCGCGGGGGTGACCTCTTTGTTTATCCTCGTGAGTGATCGCGCCTCCCACCGCCGCCCTTTAAAAACCCCTGCCGCGCAGTCCTGCGTCTTCAGAAAGCCCCGCTGAACTCAGCGGGGCCTTCTCCAATGTAAAGTATACATGCGATTTGCAACATTAAACATTTTCTTAAAAAAAGAAATTATTCTTAGGGCGCAATCCTGTGTATGGTTGGACAGAAAAAAGCCCTACAACTTCCAGCTTTCACTCCCTGAACATGCGTAGGATTGCGCCTTTAAAACAAAACTCATAGCACGTGGATTTAGCACCGGAGTCCCATTTTGGTCTCTTTCATAGGTGCAAAAGGCCTGGCCTCCTGGCCCACACCCGTTGTTTCTTTAGTGCTTGAGAAAAGCAAATACTATAAACCTGTTGCTGCTCAAGGTGCTAAATATTAGCTACCTGCCAGGCAATGACAAGGTCATATTTTCTAAGTGCCGTTGCATATCAGCAGCGGCTGGCATTGAATTTAACCTTACGATAGGGCAGGAACGGGGCGGGCTGTTAGGCCAGGCAGCTTCCTGGCATAAAGCCCTGGCCTCCACCAAGTCCCAGCATTGCAGGTTCCTTCTACCTTGGCTTGGCCTGAAGCCAGGAGATACTGCAGTGGTTTTCACACCCGACTTGGCAGAACAGTTAAACCAGGCTTGTTGGATAAATCTGTGGGTAATATCTCTGGTTTCTGTCATTAGGGTGAGGAAGGGCAGATTTGCAATCATTCCAGTGACAAACCACTAAATGTGTAACATTTAACTTTAGTAGATACAATATTAATATTAGTAATATTAATGAAATAAATTGAAATTATAGTGTAATAAAAACAAATATGAACAAATAATAATAATAATAATAATAATAATAATAATAATAATAATAATAATTCTTACCCGCCTCTCCCTCTGGATCAAGGCGGGGAACAACAAATACAATATAATACGTAAAACTTTAACTTTGGACCACAGTTCACTACATAGTGCACTGATAACAGTCAGCTGTTGCCAGCCTCTATTACAAAGATTCACTCTTTCTATCTGGCTGAGGGCTGTGTGGTTTCTGAAATGTCTCTTTCCCCCCCACACTGCTGCCTCTATTAAACTTTATTCCCAGCTCCACTTCTTCACTCTGCCACTGCCTCTGTTTCTTCCTCACCAAACATTTCTCCACTCTCTTTGCCACCTTCTTCTGTCATTTCAAACTTTCATTCCACTCCCTCTCCATTCCATGCCTCTCCCACTCACAACCCACCAGGGCAGATATTATGTCTCCACTTTGCGTTAAGATCACCAAACCTACCATGGGTATGCTGGGATAATGCCTAAACATTTCTTGATACAGATTCTGCCCTGTCCCCCAGCCAGGAATTTGGGACAGATGACCTCAAAATGACCAGGGAGGGGGTAAACACAACAGGGCTGTCTCACCACATTTTGAAGTAAGTGAAGACACATTCCCATCTAAATAGGAAGCCCCTATGAGGCCATTAAATCCAGACTTTCAAATTGCACCACTTCCCCCTCCACCAACATCTATTCCTGTTTTCAAATCAAGTGTATATATTTCGCTTATAAAGGAATATTCTCTGCATCAAGAACTGTAAGTTCCTAATAGAATTAAATGACAAATTTAAATTGAATGTGCATAGACCAAAACAAAGGGCTTTTATCTGTGATTGAGACTGGATACTCAAGGGAGTTTGCGGGTTCTTTACATGATGTCATCACCCTCCAGGGCTTCTCCTGTGCTTTCTGACCATTTCCATGGCTTTATTTGAAACTGAGAAAATGAGGTAACAACAACAACAACAACAACAACTTGTGTCCATGTAAAGAGGGAGTTGCACTGTAACAGCAGTGCCATCTAGTGGCTTTATAATGAAATATATTCATAATAAACTTGCAGATAAAGGCAAGCCCTGAAAGAAAAGAGGAAGTCCATGTGAAGGAGCTAATCTAAATCCCGAAAAGAATCGAGAAGTACAAGCCCCAGTAAAGTTGCAGGATAAAAAAGCCTAAAGGATTAAAAGAGAGGTGTGCATGTTCACAATATAATACTACATCCTATAGCATCTCTCTAAATAAATGTACATACAAGTAGTTCATTAGAAAATGTGTTTAAACATTAATGCAAGGTACTATTCATCTGCTTGAATGTAGGGCTAAAGCAGAGAGGGAGAGGGTGTGTGTGCACAGAAGCCCACCCCCAATGTCCCAGCATGCCTGGCTGCCAATTAGGCCTTTGTGCATAAGTGTGTTCAGCTGAACACACTTACGGAGCCCCTGTGTTCAGAAACACCCAATAAGGAGGGTTTGCAACCATGGGAGCTCTGTAAGTTATCTGGGTACTATTGCTACAGAAGTGCCATGTTCTCTTGTGCCCCCAGTGAAATGTTGGGCCTTATGCAAGGCTGTGGCATCTCAGAGGCCATTCTCCCAGAGATTGGAGTATATGATTAGGAGTGATCCAAAACTTAGTTTTGGGTGTACACCCCCAGTTACACACACATGCATGCTATTATTGTGTGATGGCAGTACACTTGCCAATGTCTTGGGCTGGACATAATGCTATACCAACTCATAGGGGACCCTGTATTGGACCATGTACTTTAGGTGACCACAGAAAGGATCCTGAGTTTTGTATTACCCATGCTGGCACTGCAATGGCCTTTTTAAAATTATTGTTGTTGTAAGCTGCCCTGGGAAAGTTTTTTGAAATAAATAACACATGGCAAGATAAAGTTAATTTATACACGCCTTTACATCATTTCATTCCTCTGCACATAACAAATTGCAGCTAAATGTGAAAACTGACAACACTGATAAGCACTGTATTTGAGGCAATGTGGCATGATATGAAAGTTCTCTCTCTCTCTCTCTCTCTTGTGTTTGATTTATGGAGGCTCATTCAGAGATGCAGTTATCAAGTGATAAATGTGCATGTGAGAACCAGCCTGCAATCCTCCGCAGGAGAAAGAAATAGTTTGTGAACCATGGGACGGGAACATGACCAGAAAAATCAGTGCAATATGTGGGGGAGACACTGAAAAATAAGGATATCGAACAGAATGAGCAGGTCCACCTGGGAATGTTATATACTATTAGAAACATGGAGGGAAATTATGATTTTAAGCAGCCCGTGAGCAAGGGTGGTGTGCAAGCAGAAATTTGAAGGATGTCTTGGAGAGAATGCATGGGGGAAGCTTGCTACAGTGCAGCAAAATAATGGAATGATGCAGAACTTCGTAGAAGGGCAGAAAAGGCCCAAAGGACATGCAAAATAGCATACAATCAGCCATCACATGCTCATTTATGATACACAAACCTTGCCCTTCACCTGCTAAGTGCTATTCACCTCTATAAGCCACTTTTTTGACAATCAGCCAAAGCAGTGTATAAGATTATGAAGTATCCAAAGGGCATAACAGCTAGAATACCACACAAACAAATATAAAACCGGGTCGGCAGCTTTCAAATAATTTCCTGTGGGCTCCATCACACCAACTCTTTATCGCACTCCCGTCATGCCTGGTTTGCCATTTTGCAGCATGGTACGCACATGATATTGTGCCTGTTAGATTGTAAGCCTATGCGGCAGGGTCTTGCTATTTACTGTGTAATCTGTACAGCACCATGTACATTGATGGTGCTATATAAATAATAATAATAATAATAATAATAATAATAATAATAATAATACTGTCCTGCAGTCACCCTGCCTCTTCCTCTCCATTTTCTGAGTTTTCCTAGAGCGGGGAAAATCAGGTTTATTTCCTCCACGCAGGATTAAAGTCTGTCTCCCTTCCATGAACCATATTACTGCTGCCACTGCTAAATTAGATGGTGAAAGGGGTCAAAAATCTGGTTTTGTCTAAGCATCCAGAGTGAGGAGTTGTACGGGAACAAGCATCCCCTAACACAGCGGTTCTCAACCTGTGGGTCGGGACCCGAACGATCCTTTCACAGGGGTCGCCTAAGACCATTGGAAAACACATATTTCCGATGGTCTTAGGAAACTGTATTGACTGAACTATGTCATGTATCATCTTTTGTATTATTAAAGCTATTGTTATGTATTATTTTCATTAGCAAACCATCCCATGACAATGGATCGTGTAGAGAAGAACGAAAATAATTTTATGGTTGGGGGTCACCACAACATGAGGAACTGTATTAAAGGGTCGCGGCATTAGGAAGGTTGAGAACCACTGCCCTAACATATACTAGATCTTGAATGCTATAGCATTTAAACCCTACACTCCTGGCCTTACTCAACATCAGCATCTTCAATTGAGCCAAAAAAGATATCAAGAACCACTCCAGCTGCCCCAGCACTGGTGTTATACGCTCGGTATGTAGTACTCCAGTTAAGATATGAGTTTGAACAAATGAAACATATTGCTATTGCATCGATAGCCTCTTCACAATGTTACTTCCAAATATTTCCATCCTCATAGTTTTCCACTTCTACTTCTCCCTATCAATGTAGGCACCCCCATATTTCTGTTGCCAATCCCTGTGTCAAGGGGATGTCTTTTGGTCTCTTAGATGTGCTCCTTTCTGACCTAGGACTTAACTAAGCAAACTGACAACCAGTCAGATGCCCACTGACAAGTGTGAACAAATGAGAGACGACAACAGACAGTAATGGGAACAGCATGCAATGATCGCTCATGGCCCTTGACAGGTAGACACCAATTAATAGGGCTTCAACAGGCTTCCTATATTATGATGACAGAAAATGAGAGTGAGAAAGACATCAGTCAATTGATATAGCTCTAATTTTGGAACAGTCTCCAATTCTGGTGGGCTGTGCTTCAGTATCATTTTTAAGGCCATACAGTAAAACAGGCATCCCAACCTGGGGCCCAACAGATGTTTTGGACTTCAACTCCAATTAGCCCAAGCCAGCTGTGAGTGTCATCTAAAACACTTAGAGAGCAACAGGTTGGGGAAGGCTGAAGTAGAACATTAGCCAGCAATTCATTCATTCTTAATGTGTGACTTCTGGTGAAGATAGTACACTACAAGAAATCTACTCCCATGATATAAACATTCTATTTAGGGAACTAATAGTGTCCCACTGCAATGTCATATTTCCCCCAATCACCTTACAATAAAATATTTATTTATTTATTTATTTATTACATTTTTATACCGCCCAATAGCCGAAGCTCTCTGGGCGGTTCACAAAAATTAAAATTAAAATTAATTAAAATTAATTAAATTAATTAAAATACTGGAACTGGGTGATGGGAAGCACCAAACATGCATTTGGACAATAGGCCCATATTTGCTTCTCAATCGGTCTGATGTCCGAAGTCTTGGTGGAACCTTCAAAACCAGAACTTTTTCAAATATATAGGTACCACTATGTTTGGGTGAGGAGTGGGGTGGTGGGTGGTGGAAGAAGAGGCAGCTGATGTGTTTAAAGTGTTCCAATTCCTAGAGAACACCAGCATCACATTTCTATGAACCTGGAAGACCAAGTTCCTGGATTTTTTCCTTGCTTTACACAAGTGAAGCTCTTACCAGTTAAGACAAAAAAATTACCTGTGTCAGGAGAAATATATGTGTTTCAGTCTACCCATGTGGACCACAATAGTTTGAGGGAGAGGGTGGGAGTAGTTCCAAGCTTAATTAGCTTCATTTTGGGGGATGACAACTTATTTCTATCAAAATTTTAGATGATGGACACCAATCAAGAAAGATGGCAAGCATATACAGAAATTTATACCTCAAACACTTCTCAGTACACAAGTATAGAATTGCACTGTAAAAATACAATTAAAAGCCACAATACAGATGTAACTGTTATTTATATTTTGGGGAAAGTTTGGTTTTAGTACAAAGAAATCAACTTCAGTATTTATCTGCTATGAATACAATAAAGTGGCTAAGTGATATATCTAGAACCGTCCAGCCAAAATGATGCACTCTGAAATCCTATTGGTTTCAACAGGGAAGATATAAGCACGTGCTTCAATCACCTTTGGAAAGCAATGGGACTTAAAAGCAGATTTTATCATGCCATATATTAACAATTAATCCCATTATAAACATTATTGTCATAAAGCCTTGTAATCAAAGCATATCATTTGAAGGCTTTAACTGCATCACTGCCATAGAATCAGCTATGCTTCGAATAAATCATCATTTGTTGTATTTCCAATGTCCAGAGGCAGCAACAGGCTCTGGGGAACCTCTTGCTGTGCAGAAATAGAAAACTTTTTGTGTGTGTGCGGGGGGGGGGGGGGACCTGAAGGGAGGAAGAAAGATCCCACAAGACACCTAACTAGGATTGTATTCACTGGCCATAGAATACTGATTATTTGGGTAGGGGAATGGAGGATTATGTAAGAGGAGGACATGGCTGATTGACTAAACCCTGAAAAGGAGCGCTCCACACTGCAACATGTTGTAATTTATGTAAACCAGATTTTAATCTATTCCCTCCTGCACACACACACCTTCTGGAGGATAGGCTTGGCAAATGTATCTTTGCTGGATGATGCCTCCATATAACTAAACCAGATGCAGCACAGCCATTTATTAGACACTACACAGGGTAATGCCCACCCCACACCCCATACATACACTTTATGCAGCTTATTAGCTATGTATTGTAATCAGATAGGTACTCAATCAGTCCCAGTTATGCAGCCTCAGGGGGTCTGTGATGCTTGATTCCCATTAAAGTCAATGGGGGCAATTGATTTGAGAGGTGGGGTAATGTCATTTTATGCATTTGTTAGGATAGTTTCTCTGGAAACAGTATCAAGGGCCACATCACATGCATTATCTAGTAATGGAAAGGCATAGCTGTACCTTATGGTTTAAATTTTTGTGAACGGTCCAGAGAGCTTCGGTTATTGGGCAGTATAGAAATGAAATAAATGATAGCAACTCCATGTTTTCCAAGCAATTCCATGTATTGTCACCAATATAAAGCATCATTGTATTTAAAAGAGATGCATTGGAAATCCGGGCTATGGGTCGTATCCAATGTTAGTCCTACCTAAAGTAGACCCATTGGAATGAATAGGACTTAAGTTAGACTAATATTCGATACAACCCTACGTAACCTTATATGAATATCTCTTTTTGAGGATATTTCCAGCCAAATCACTACAAATGTACCCTTCGAATTCATGAAATAAGAACAAGTTAATATAGTTTTAAGGACTTGTTTATTCACAGTTTTCTTTATTAAACATTTTGCTGAGTTTATTGGGGACATAAATACATCTTTATGGCTCAGGTTATAACACATATACTGTTAGATATTAGAAAATACTTAATGCTGTTTAGTGGTTGCACGAGTTCCCTTATCTCTTATTCTTCTCAGGACTTCTGCATTTCAAGTGGAATCAGAAGCAAAATATGTTCCACCTAGCAACACATTTATATCTGTTTGTTGACTCTAAAAGTACATTACCATTGGCTTGCATCCAACATCGAAGCAATATAGTACCAGTTTGCAATATAATTACAAAGCAAATATTGTATGTTGCACGTACAATATGGTTAGCATTTTAGTCTGTACTTATATGCAATTTTATAACATACTTTAAAGTTCTTCTTTTCCAGAATACGTAACAGCACATACATCTTGTAGGAGTCTCTATTGGCAGTGTTCAATGGCTGGGATGCAGAAAATCAGCCCAATTGATTTTTAAAAAAAATCCTTTGGACTGCTGAGTACAATGCTATATCATAAAGTTTTGTTTTTTAAAAAAGCCCCTTCATCAAAAGGAATTTTCTATGTGGAATTATTGGGGTGGAGGGATGTTGTTCAAGGCAGGAATTTTTTTTAAAAAAATGGCTTCAGGAAACTTGCTTCACATCTCTCTGGCTCCTGGCCAATAATAGTAAAGTCAAAGAGGCTACTCAGAGCAGGAAACGTAACATGCACTCAGAGCAAGAAATTTAACATGCTACATAAAGCTTTGAGGTATGTAACCTCGGTAATTTATATGCCAAAAGTTACAATTCATGATAACGAAGGTCACTCCTGCTTTTATTTACGTTGGTGGAATTTATTCCATCGATTTTCTGAAGGAATGGTATAGAATGGGTAGAATAAGGTGAACGCATATGAAAGTTCCATTGATCATGATTGATTTTAAGAACTGCCCTTTGCTTTGGACTTAAAAGTGCCTAGTCTGGATCAGAACCTCATACATGTGAGGACTAGATTGGTTAGGGATGAGAGGTTCCTAGCTTTCACAAAAAACACCAGCTCTAGATTTTGCTGTTGATGTGCCCATGTGCCAGCAATTCAAATGCTACATTATTAACAAACATGCAGAAGGGTGAGCAATTCTCACAGCCTCTATACCGGACATGAGCAGATTTCATGGGTAGTATACAATTGGGGCCTTGCGCACTTGCCCAGTCCTGCAGGGCCCTGGTCTGTGCATGGCCGCAATGTAGCTCTTCCATGGGCAAGCCCTGAAATGAGTGCAAACACTCGTTTCTGGAAGGAGCATGACCTGCCCCTTCCAGAAAATAGCATTTTTGCCCATTTCAGGGCTTATCCCCAGAAGTGCCACATCATGGCCCCATGTGGGCCAGAGATGGCAAGGCTTGGCTGGGGCCATTGGGGACTGGGGCCAGCGCGGCTTGTGGCACATGCAAGACTCCGGTTGGATACTTCCCCTTGTTTGGAGGATCTACTCTGGGTTGTGTTTTTTTTTACTAAAACCCCAAGGCCCCACAACTGAAGCCATGTGCCAAACAGTGACTCGGGTTTGATGCTAATTACTAATTGCATCTGTGGGTTCTATACTGAAATTACCTTTATATAAAAAGTAAAAATCTACATTTGACTTATTTCAGATCAGGTATTCTGAAATCCTAATTTAGACATTTAAAAAAACTTTTCTGTTGTTGCTATTATTATAACAACTGTGAGCAAGAAACACTTGATCTACTGCAAATCACCCAGTGATCTACTAGCAGATCCCAATCTACCTTCTGCCTACTACTGCTCTATCCCCAGTAAAATAAACCCACAATCCTGTCTTGTCAATTTGGTTGTGTGCCTTGGCCCATCATTTAATGGTTTAAGATTATTAACCAAGATCAATCTAAATCTACATATACAAGAATTGCCCATTATACATCCTTCCCAAGCAAAGTTTTTGCACTGATATTCACCCCACATCAAGGAGTGAAAGAGTGAAGCTAGACTTCTGGATGTTTCAACATCACTGCTGTGATCCAATTAATCCTAGTGTGTGGACTGTTAATTGGTACACCCATCAGCTCCTTCTAAAACTACAAACCTTCTATTTCATCTCATACCCTGAAATGGGTTGCTACTATACAGCTGTTGTACCTGTTTACACAAACCCTTCAAACATCTGTGGAGGTGGTGGTGTAGTGCTGGAGCTGGGTTTAAGACAAATGGTCACAAAGGTCATGATCCATGAATGTCTCCATTATGCATGAGCTCTGGCAAGACTCAGCCACAGCCATCTCCAAGGGCTCAGCTACACGGGCGCTTTACCCCAGGGTAGCTTCGGAGTGGAGGCAGGTGATCTACATGATGCAGCTGCCACTCTGAAGAGATCCAGGGGCAAAGCCCCAAAGCTCCACACTAAAAAAAGTCAGGTACTTACCCTGACCTTTTTTTAGCTTGCAGCCAGGCTCCACGCCTCCGCAGAGCCTTTTTAAGAAAAATAAAATAAAATTTCAAAGGGGTGTTGGAAGGGGGTGGACAGGGAGCTCCGGACTCCACACTGTAAATAAATGAATACATTTTAAAGAAACGAGTCGGTGGGTGGGTGAGTGGGTGGGTGAGAGGAGAGGAACAAGCACTGGGGGCGGGGGAGGAATGGGGCAGCTGGGTCTCCTCCATCTGATAGATATATTTTTATAGTATTAAACTCTATTAACTCAATAGAGACATTATAACGTATTAATATTGCAGGTCGCTTCATTTGTTTTTCTATGATTTTTCCCACTACCTCCATCCCAATGTTAATCAAAACATATATGCTATACACATAAATGGCATACATTCTGCTGCCAGCAACAGGATGTACTATAATTAAATGAGCATCAAGACATGAATCACTGACGGTACCTACTAAAATCTGCATTCAGTATAGTATTGGTTTTTTCCTTACTATTAGAAATGACCAAATGATAATAATAAAAAACCAAACAAAAACCCTACCCATGCACACACACACAAATGTCTTAATGAGTAAAAGGTGTAAAACATGTATTCCATGTTTCAAATTTTTAACATTTATTTTCTGCAACATTCATTTTTAAATACTGAACATTAAAGTATTAACTGTTTGCTTCAAAAGATATAACTCTAAAGTAGTATTTTTCCTAGCTACACATTTTTGTTTTATCTGACACTTCCTCAAGGAAATATATTGCAAGTTTATTTATGTCCTAGAATTAAGGTAGTACACAATTATTGGAATAATTATTGCTAAAAAATGTTTGGTAAAATGAACAGCATGTGCTTTCTATTGCACTGTAAGATTACTTAAGGAAGACCCATCTGTGGAATGCTAATTGATCTTTGCCCTTCATTTCGTGTTCCCTAGTCCATAACATTTGAATATAAATAATGGCAAATGGTAAAAAATACCTTAAAATAAATCCATATTTCAATTACAGAGCTTCCACTAACAGCTAAACATTTTCAAATACAGTTCTGATAGGAAATTCTTAGGATATCTTTAGGAATATTAATCAAGAAAGCCAGCCCACTGAATTCAAACAGACTAGTCTTACAAGAAGGCCTTTTCAAGAATTGACAGTTAACTGGGAACTCATATTGAGATGATACCAGAATTCTCTTTTGAAGGAGCTTCATCATAATGAAATTAGACTTTTTAAGCTAAAGTAGAGGTCTTTTACAAAGTCATAGCATATCATGATTTTAGATCTTTAATAGTGGAATCTGCCAAACCATCACAGATGAAACTAGTTCATCTGGTCGCTGTTGCTTAGACTTCTTGTTCACTCTTCTGTGTCCTTGTCCTCCAGAGATGACTAAGACAGATATTGCTTTCCCTTCTCTGGATTGACGTTTTCTACTCTGGTTAATAGAGACTTCTTTCAAAAGCTCATAGATAGCACTCTCCTCAGGCCTGTGTTCAGTTGTGTTTGATGTCACAGATCCAGAAGATGAAGACAAGTCACTTCTTTGAGCAATGGATCCTACTGAACCTCCCAGCCAAATAGCACTTTCATTTGGGTTGCTTAGAGAAGAACTGGGCCTCTCATTGTGAACAATGTTCTTCTGATCATCATCTTTCAATCCAGAACGAGGACGATTCAGACTATGCCTGGATTTGCTTTTACTTCGCTTGTTTGTCACAGAAGCCATTACAAGGAATTTAACAGGACCATTATGGGCATGGTAAGAGACCATTCCTCTTCCTGCAGCCAAAAGAAAAACTTTATTAGAAAAAAGAATTTATTACCTTTTTTTAAAAAAAGAAGGGATGTCTTTATAGGGAATGTCTGTATTGAGTGAACAAAAACATTACCAAGTTATAGTATCTTTTTTACATATTGTTAGATCACTAAGGTTTTAGGGACCAACTTCCTTGCTGTTGCACATCACTCTTTTGGGGGAAACTCAATGAGATGATCTACAATAGTCTTTCTCAATCTGGTGCCGTCCAGATGTTTTAGATTACAGCTCCCAACAGCCACAATCAGTATGGCCAATGGTCACGGATGTTGCAAGTTATAGCCAGAACATCTGGAGGGCAGGAGGCTGGAGAAGGCTGATCTATGTCGTGAATATACCTAAACATTATGGAAGAGACCTCATAACACAGAAATTGTTTTTGGCACCACCCTCATGGCAGATGTTTTCTGGAGTTCTTGGTTATCTTCTTTTGACTCCACGACCACTCATTAGTTCAAGCAGATTCCTGCTGCCCATAAATACTTGCAGATCACTCTCCTGCTCTTGCTGAACTACATGCAATATTTGTACTCCCAGCTCTCCTGCCATACCTGTGATACTTCCCTGCTACTACCCTTCCTTCCTGCTTGCCTAGCCCTCAGTCTACATATGCCATAAATTAAGCTATAGATTCTAAAATATCCGGCACTGCTTCGGATTGTAGGTGGCATATGTTATTTTTGAATGCTCCTCCATATAAACAAATTCCCAGCAGGCCGAGGACTAGCACATCATAATGGAGGAAGCCCTTTACCTGCTGTGCTGGTTTTCTATTTAAAGGATATAGGTAAACATTAAAAAAAAACCAATTTGCCATCTACTGCAGCCCATTTGACCACCTAATTCTGTTACATAAGTAGACCAAAGCCTTACTCCAGTCTAGATGGCTTCCCAAATTCTCACCTTGATCTCTCCCTTGCCCTCTCTCACAAGAGTAAGGCTTAGTTCAGACAACATGTTATTCAACCCAGTGTGAAAACTCCACTCAACGGCTGACCCCACACAACATGTTCTAACTCCACCATTGTGTGACTGTGGGCTACCATGGATTTGAGTAAAATTCATTGCGGTGTTTGATTGGCAGTTCCTCCATCCTCTCTGCTCTGCTGGTTTTCCCAATAGTATCCCAATCATCCTTTGCTGCGAAAACACAATCCCTGCAGCTCTCCTAGAGTGGCACTCCCTCCTTTCACCACTCTTGCCAGAGAACTCTGTAGCCAGTGGGAAAAGTCAACTCAACACAACGGAAAACTCCATGGAGCCCGTCACACAACACAACGGCTGTACAGGAACTCTCCTCTGCACAGCATTGATATTCTGCGTGGAGTGTCTTCCAAAAAATCTCCACCGTTGCGTGGAGTTTTCCCGCAAAACAACACATTTCTCAATGGTGGTGTAAAAACTTCACTGTGAAGTTCTAAAACCACCACTGAGAAACGTGTTGTCTGAACTGTGCCTAAGTCAAGTAAACAGAACTAAAAAATATTGGGAATGTTTTCAAAAGTAGCCTATTATACTGAAGTTACCTTCTGGCTCTAAAACAAATCAGCAAATATTAGAACATGCAGAGCTGAAGTTGACATACAGTTCATGCTTTGTTCTCTGTTTTCACAACAGTATGAGTAAGGGAATCAGCTGACTTGTTTTAGTTGGCTTTTCACGATCTCCACATTACTAGCTCTCTCCACAATTCATTGCCAAATATCTTGTTTTCAATTACACTTACTTCACATAGCATATATACATGTCAATGAAGGCAGCAGTGAAATAGATTATAAATTTTACTTGCAGGCCAGATAAAACGTTAAATAATTCAGGATACTGAAATGCAGTGACATTTTTTCTGTAAAGTATTATATTACTATGATGAAATAAAAAAAAATATAGCATTTTAAACAACAGGACATTTAGCAAGCTGCCTCTTTACCTAGTAACATATGGCTTGGTCTTTAAAAGCAGTTGACTAGCTCCTTCCTATCTTTCCTCTCTCATCTCACACTATTGCCCCGCTCGTGCTCTTCGCTCCTCTGATGCCATGTTTCTCACCTGCCCAAGGGTCTCTCCTTCCCTTGCTCGGCTTCGTCCATTTTCTTCAGCTGCCCCTTACGCCTGGAATGCTCTTCCAGAACATTTGAGAACTACAAGTTCAATCGCAGCTTTTAAAGCTCAGCTAAAAACTTTTCTTTTTCCTAAAGTTTTTAAAACTTGATTTTGTTCTGACTTTTATACTGCCTGTTTGGTGCATTCTCTTTCCCTCCTTATTGTTTTATTATGACTTAATTAGAATGTAAGCCTATGCGGCAGGGTCCTGCTATTTATTGTTTTACTCTGTACAGCACCATGTACATTGATGGTGCTATATAAATAAATAATAAATAATAATAATAATAATGTAACAACATATTAACAGAAAAACAGGGTTTGTGGAGGATCCCTACTTATTTGGAAACCTCCACAAGTATAGCTGTATGTGTGAATGCCTCCTCCCTGCAGATGCTTGCACTGTACGAGTGAACACTTGGGGATGGGCTACTTGGCATGGCCCCATTCCTGCTCCTGTGTTGAGGTAACTAGTTTAAATAATATCTGAATAGAGCTAATATGTAGAATGGATGGCAACTTGTATTAGTTAAAGCCAAGCAGATACCAATGTATTGGGGATTCCAAATTTTATGTGCACCGCCAAAAGATCCCCAGCTATGAAGTGTAGCCATCAAATAACATGTCTAATTAAGGTGTAATTACTGCCAGTCCTTTGAAGTTTCATAGACATGTATTATATTTTATTTTTAAACTCAAATGCTCAATTCAAAAGTTTCTGCAGCAATTACATTGAAGCACTACAGAATATTGTGTGAGGTGTGTGTGTGTGTGTGTGTGTGTGTGTGTGTATAAAGCTTTCAAGTATAGATCTCCAACCTTTCAGATCAGAACATCCACTTAATTTCAGTCTATCAATTTCTAACATACCCAGGAGTTCTGATATGAACAGGATCTTCACTAGTAACTATTTTCCTCATTCAGGTCACTTAGAAGGGGAAGAGGAACACATGAAGAGGAATGCTGATGCTAACCTCTCCAATGAAGTGGATGGGAAAGTTCATTTGCTACCGGGAAGGGCTTACCTTTAGATGGTGTATGTATGGCTTTCACAAGAGTATCAGAAATATGAGGGTGAGCTATAGTTTAAATAAAACAGCAACAAGAAGCTAAAACAATAGCAAAGACACTCCTATAAGCACCTCTCCACACACACCCTTATATGTATTATGTTGAAAGCGGCATGTTTGACTGAAGAACAATAGTTCAATGTATGTCACTGCTTGCTTGAATTATTTATACCTCAACTATTCTACTTACCAGTTACTTTCGGGATTCCCTGCAAACGAGGAACTGGGAGGGCTACTATA
Organism: Elgaria multicarinata webbii; assembly: GCF_023053635.1. Classification (NCBI taxonomy): domain Eukaryota; kingdom Metazoa; phylum Chordata; class Lepidosauria; order Squamata; family Anguidae; genus Elgaria; species Elgaria multicarinata. Next base: position 121,297,371 of record NC_086174.1, read on the forward strand.
ATCCCCAGATTTGTTCCAACCAGTAGTAAGCCATGGCATACCAGGAGGCTGGTCACAGAAACACGTTGCTGTCCTGCAAGATTTAGAAAGGACTGAATTACTCCAAAACCAGGATGTTTGTTATTATAAAACTGACCCTATTGCAAAGGATTTTAAATCTCTGCATTATTAGTGTTTTTTTTTAAAAAAAACACACACACACACACACCAGGTGTTTGAGGTTTTGTTTTAAACAAAACATGAACAATGAATCAACATTGCTGGTTACACGTAGCATCTGGTACACATAGCATCTGGTAAGGGCCCATCTAGCCAACCCTTAAGTTATCCAATGTTTATCGGATCTAGTTGATCTATACTTTCAAGCTGTTGCCGTATTAAGGAAGGAAACAAAAATGCTTTTACACATGCAATTAAAAAAAGGAAGTACCTACCACTAAGGTAAAATAGAAGAGGATATATTAGTATATTGTAAGAGATTCAGTTCTCTCTGTTAAATTTGCACACTGTCTACTACTCTATTATAATTAGCAGTACATATGGCATTCTGTAGACCAGCCTTCCCCAACCTGGTGCCCTCCAGATGTCTTGGATGACAACCCCCAGCACCAGGTTGGGGAAGGCTGCTGTAGATTAGAGCATGAGTGAGTTTCTTCTATTTACCGTACTATTGAAATTGTTCATTTAGGCAACTGCAAGATTATACCTAGCAGGCCAATCTATGCATGATTACTTGGAAATTAAAGCTGCAATCCTAAAGCAATTTATCTGGGAGTAAGCCCCACCGAACTCAATGGGGCCTACTTAGGAGTAGACATATAAAGGATTGCGCTGTAAGTCTACTGAGGGTTGTCTATATGCTTTGTATACCCTGTGGTGGCTGCACAGTGGTACTGTATAGTTTATAAGATGCAGCCGCCAACTCACACCCACCATCGGTTCCCCCCACGAAACTGTGCACTTAAAAAGCCACTGACTTACTGCAACTTTTTGCTTTAGTGTGAAGCCACCTTCTTCTTTGCTAGCACTATCGATGGTGACCTTGCTTTGCACTGAGGCTGGGGGCATTCCAGGGACAGATCAAGACCCACAGTACATCGGGGGATGTGTAGGAAGGCCAGGCAGATGGCAGGGGTCGGGGTCGGTGGCCGCCAGCACTGCCCAGAAGGCTTTCACTCCCTCCTGCCATGGAGATTTGCCACTCCTACTCCGCAGCTGTGATGCCACTGGGTTTTGAAGGAATGAGCAGGAAAGTGATACCATCAAGATGCCCCCTAGTTTAGTAATGCTTGCTCCAAGCATTGCAGCCTTAGTTGTATATGAACTGCAGAGCTCTCTGATTATTTTGTTTTTGTTTTTTAAAGTTTGCCATGGCTATAAAAATCCAGTAGCTTTTGGTCATCTCAAATACCCATGTTTCTACTTTTTTACATTTGCACCGAAGAACTTCTCCCACAGTACCCCTCCAAATGGCAACCTCACTTAGGGTGCTTCCATACAGAGGGGCTCCTGGTGGTACAGTTACAAGACATTGGGCACTATGTTGCAATTCCACCTTTCTCTCTTTAACAGATGTTCTGTGGTTAGAAAAAAGGCAGAAGCAGCAGCAGGAAAATATGGGAGAGTGATGAGTGGAAGACAGTGTTATCTGGACCCCCTGTTAAATATAATCCGTAAAGCAGAACAATGGCACAATAAAAGCCTCATCTGGAAGCATCCCCAGCCATCTTGTAGATATTTGGCAAAAATCCAGGTCTTTGCCAAATGGCTACTTTGGCTTTTATCCCGCACCTTTACTGCACCTTCTGCTTCTGGATTCTTTGTGGGATTAAGATAGATTCTTTACACAGCCTGTTTTTCTTTAAATGCATAATGCTACCTGCCATTTACACTGGTAGGTGGAACCTGGCTGGATGTTATATCGGATGTCAGCAGCGTTGTACACCTTCTGCCTACCCCCTCTGGAGTAGCCCCTCTCCACTTTCGGCATGAACTTTTCCATTTCCTTGCCTCTCCTTTTCACTCCCGCTGCCTCTGAGTTCTACCTCGGCCACTTTTATACAGAACCCACAGTACATTCACAACTTCAGAAGTCTGATCTACCCCCTCCCTCCCCCCCAGAAACAAGCAGTTACACTTTTCTCATTTGTGTGTACATCGGGATTGCGTAGAAAGGGGTTAAAGTTTTCTGGGCAGCAACTGCAGAGCAGAATGAAGCACCAGCTACGACCACCCCCCATCCCATTATAAAGTGCTCCAGTCTTAGCGGTCCCAGCAATCTCAGCCATGCTGCATTACTGCTGTGCCACTCAACTGTGCTTACAGAGTCCCCCATGTTGTGTTATGCAGGCCAACCAATAGCAGAATGGTGAAGAGGCAGGCTGAGGTGACACTCCCACCACCACACTGTCATCTTTGGCGATATCATCACAACTGCATCCTCAAGAACTGTCCACACAAAGTGGCTCATTGCACAATGGCAGAAGTATACGTGCAGGCAATGACAGTTTAATGGTGCGGCTGTAAAAAAATACTGCATTTTCCGCATTCAGAAATAACATGGGCGAAATGGAGATGGCACGGAAAAATAACTGGAGCTCCCAGAAAATATCTTGCATGAGGAATGACAATTGCACAATAAAACCCTGGTGCAGAGATCCCCTAAGAGTGAAGGGGAGAGAGCTAAAATAACACTACACCATAAAGCAAAATAAAATGTGTGAATAAAGACTTATGCTAACCTCCTACCTTAGTGACAAATGATGACCCAAGTAACATGTACCTATTTGCTATTTTTAATCTCTTTTGTCCACATTTTCTAGTTCAAAATAGTATACTCCAACCTACGGGAGGTTATTTTCCACCAGATTTAGTCAGTCTCCTCTCTCTCTCTCTCTCTCTCATTGCACAATTGAACAATTGTGTAAATGTGTGCTTCTTCCACAGTTGTATAATTCTGAAGTCATTAAAAGAGACAGAGAGGGAGAAAGAGAATTCATGCATCTTGAAGGACAATTACCTTAGCTGTAGAGGTATTTTAACTTTTCCCCTTCCTCCACTTGCAGTATCATGTATAGGAGTTCTAAAACTACAGATTTTAGCCTTGTTTCTGTTTAGAGTATTACTTATAAACTTGACATCATTTCATTTTGCGGTTATAGGAAATTTCTTATGCATCTCCAAAGGACAAATATTAAAACCAACAATAAAATATTAATGAAAGGCTCTGCATGGGGCAAAATGCCCAAGTGTTCCATCAGAACTGATCAGAGGGGCAGCCCTTGAGTAAAACTGAAAAGTCTGCCTTTGCAGCCACAGAAGGTGAATGACACTAAGAAGATCACAGCTGGAAAGAAGTAGAATACATCCATCAGAGGAAAGTTACTGGACCTCCCAAATAATGTCAGAAGCTCTAAGCTTGAATTGTTTGCAAAGGTCAAAATATATAAACATGGAATAATAAAATATTTCCTTAGGAAACAAAAGGCTTACACAGTGCAAAGGCCTGGTGAAGAAGTCATCATTCTGAATAGTAACCTGTCATTATTTCATTAGCATGTAAAAGTTTATACTTTTAATATAATCTATATAAATAATAAAGTCCAAATAAATAATCACATAAGGTGCTTCGAAATAAAGATTTGATTGTGTAACCAACTGCTTCTAATACAGAATTTTATAGGGGGCGGTCTAGATGACATCCACAGTTTCTAAAATAAAAATGTAAAATCATGCCATATTGTATACAAATCAGGTACTTAAGCTGGTTTTAACCTCTTCCCAGTATTCAAGGATGCACATGGGAAAAGATCTTGGTTAGACACATATCAGCTTCTGATTATGGTACTTCCAGATGGAGAGATCCTAACACTAATAATTGTGTTGCTATTATGGCTGGGTCTAAATTTTAAGGTTTAAGTTACTTAGACAAATCCAAACCCACCCGCCCCCATAAAGTCCTTCCTCTCTACAGCTACAGTTCTGCGTGTAGTTATGCACACTCAGACCCACCGATGGCCAAACTACATATTTATGAGAGTTCCATAACTTGATCTCTCAATAGTTTTGTTTTTGCTGTGACAGAGCTACTGAACTGCCAATTTCTTCAAAGCAGATGCGGGTCGGAAGAGATGTTTAATCCTTTCCCCAATCAAAATTGTAACTTTCTCCCAAGCAGATGTTTTTCCACTGAGAAAGAAATATCAAGGAACCTGTGTTTTTCCATTGCTGAGCAAATAGAAATGTGAAGGGGGCATTTTAACTGTAAACATGGCACAAGAAGGAAGAGTTAGGCTCCTGTTCTGCTGCACAGCTGCTTTGAAGACATAGGCAGCACACTATACCCACACCCTCTGCTGTTGCATTTCAGGAAAAGCAAATCACAATGCAAGCCTGGCAGGGTTGAACTTTGTATCCAGCCCTATTTTCATACATTTGGTGGCTGTATGAAGGGACCTTATATTCATACAGATGTATTTATGTAAGGCATTTTGGGCCTATTCGCTTTATGTCCAACTGCATGGCTGACAAACACATTGGCAGGACAACATATCGCAACTCCATGATCCCCTTACACATTGGGTGAATGTGTGAGGGAGAGTTATGTGTACACCCACCCATCCCCCAAACAATAGGGTAATCAAATTATGGATCTCCCATATAGTATGTAATGTGGCCCTAATTTTGATTGGACTAATTTAAAAACACACAAAAACACCTCTGCATAATTCCACACTCATATCCCTCAGTGTGGTGCCTGCCAAGTTCCCTGCCCACATCTGATTTTTTAAAAAACTTGAAAAAATGTTTGAGGCAGGTATGCTGCAACTGTAGTGCCAGCTTTAGTGCCATCTATATTTCCAAGAAACGTATTTGGGACACACATCAGCCCCGGAGGTAAACTTTTGTTTTGATATGTGCCCAGCCACCCAAAAGGAAAAGAGCCAGAGGTATGGTAGTAGGGCATTCCCCCACACTTCTTCTTGCTTTAGTGTTGCCCACTACTAGCAGCAGACAGAAAATTGCCAGTTGTTTCTGCAGCCACTGCCACTCAGTTCCTGTAAATTGGCAGGTTAGTGACAAGGAAACCCAAGCACCATAGCTGCAAATGTCAGCTGTTTGGACTGGAGGCAGTAATGGTAGCTGTGCTTTGGGATGCCAAACTGCTCATTTTCTCAGTAGGCCTGGTAGCTCCCCTCCTTCCTGCCAACGAGCAGTTTGGTTATAAAATTAAACACTCCTACATAATCCTTCTGTCAAGTTATATCATTTTCTGAGATATTATATTGTTCACATCTGTGGAGAGGGTGGCCTGTGGTACTTCACTGCCCACCTTATGCACGGCATATCAACACACGCAGTTGATAATCAGAGTTTACATGGTGAATATCTCCCTTACACAAACAGTTGGTGGTAAGGATTTACTATAGCTATCACACCCTCTCCATCAAGTTTTTGGCAGGAATGAGGCTGCAGCAGCTACACAGTAAAACTTTGAAGTTCTGCTTCCCCACAGTGCTCCCTGCCCCCCAGCTGCCAATAACTGAACTCAAAAGTGCAGACACATCTATCACACAAAAATGTGTGCTTGGCTCTATAGCATTCACTTTAGTATTTTGGAGACATCAACATCTTGGGGTGGGGTGGGGTGGGGAGGAAGACTCAAGGCCTGTCATGTCACATCAGGACTACAGAATGTCTAACTGGTGATTTGTACCAGTCAAATAACACTATTTCCACATGTGAAAATTGGAAGTGATTATCCAGCAATTTAACATCTTGAATGCAGAAGGCAAACTTGAGAACAAACAATAGGAAGTGAGGTCAAACGGAAATCCCCTGCTCTTAAAATGACGGAACAGTTGGGAAACAAGGAAACACCTGTTTTGGGATGTGAACATCTAAAATGTATAATTAATGTAAGATGGTAAATGCATAAGATTATTTCTTTGGATGTTTCCAGATAAGTACATATTGTTAGAGAGTATGCAGCTTTGTGAATTTTATAACTGCTATTCTCTGGAATGGTTCCTGAACGGTTCAGTTTATGATCTTCAGCAGTTCAAAATAAGCTCTTTTGGGATAAAGTAACACAGTATAGGACTTAAACAGTTAACTAATGAGAGTAAAACTCTCAAGGAGCCACAACCCTACAATACATTTTTAATGTTAAATTGTCTGCATTAATGTCATCTTTGACTCAGATGCTCCATTCACATAAAGATGGTCATGGTCATAAGTATGCACATACAATAATCCAATTGGATTTTTCAGGGAGAACATGAATTGCTATATGAAAAATGCTTATACTCTAAACTGAGTCTCTTCTATTTTATATAGCATAATTCAAGTGTTCAAGTTGCTTCACATGCATTTGCACCTTTACTCACTATACTGCACCACCTCTCACATAATTTATTGTCTTCTAGGATTCAAGTTAAAGCTTTTCTTCAGGCCTAATCCTAGAGAGACAACTGATGAATATATTCTGCAATCCAAAAGGTATCTGAAGGCAATATTGGGGTGCTACAAAATGCTAAAACTGTATTGATAAATCTTGCACAAAATCCTGTTTGATTTTCTTTGCAAAAGAGAACTCCCAATATTATTAAATTACATAACCTTCAAGTCTTTATGTTTCATTATTTTGTTCAAATCCACCCTCTTCTATAGACATATTTAAAATAAAGGCAAGTTGATATTTACAAGGGGTGAGAACTTATTACTGTTGTATTACTTTTTTCCAAAAAGGAGGAAATGTTATATTTTCCTAAGCCCCACCAGTTTCCAGGAAACACATGTCACACTACAAGATAAAGAATGGAAACCACCCTTTGTTACATAGGTAAGCTCTCATCAGTTGTTAGACAAAACCCAATTTTTTATTCCTGAGTCAGCATTGTTTTGAAAGGACACATGTTTATCAAATTTCTCTTTCTTTCTCACACAAAATCATTGGTGTTACAATATTACAATGTATACAAAGACAGCTCACTATATAATAAAAAAAAGATGGATTTATGAGAAGTCCACAGTGTTCATAGCAATATGGACTTGGCACATTCTTACAGCTAAACATGAGTTAGTTAGATCAGACTAACAGGCATGATTGAAAGGTGTCAAATTTATTGTAGCCTAGAATGATGTAACCTAGTCTTTCCTGCCTTGAGCTGATCTACTGGACAAATGGCCAGAATATGCACTACAAAGCATCCTATTTCCATAAACACGCACATTGGTGCACTTTTCTGCCTGTGCAAGACTTCCTGTGCCACTGCAGTGGTCATAGGATTGGGGGATAGGGGAGATCTACATTCGTGCAACGTATTTATTTATTTAAAGTATTTTTATCCCACTGCTCAGCTAAAAAGGCTCCCGGAGCAGCTCAAGTATAATCAGTAAAAGAAGACAGTCCCTGACTGCAGGCTTTCAATCTCAAAAGACACGACACATAAGGAAAAAGTAATGAGGAAAGAGATAAGGAAACAAGAGAAGGTATTTTTGTTGCTATCAATAGCAACATTGTTATTGGTTGTTAATGACTTATGGTGCGGGGGAGTGTTAGAAAGAGGTTTTAAATGTCTACAAGCTGAGTAAACTTGGAGGGTCATCAGACAAGCGTTTTATAGCATGATCGTTACTGGCCATTCATGGATGTTCACAGGTCCTTTTGATAATGCTGTCCACCTCCCACTCCCACTGCTCTTCCATCAAATAATATGACCTGAAAAATCCATATATTTTTTACTAAAACAATACCTGCCACCATTTCCTGCTGTGTGCAGGAGAAGTGGCCAGATAAAAACGCCCACTGAATGGGCCATGTGGTTGTTGCTTGCTTCCTCTCTCTTCTCCGTGTGAAGAAAGAGGAAGCTACTCATCCCTATTGTGGGACAGTAGCAGGAGGCAAAACAACGGTGGGGAAACATGATTCTCCCCCCACCCTCCCGTCTGATGAGGCTCTAGATCAAGCTGCTATAATGTCACCATGTTATATATATTTTTAAAAAATTAACTCAAGAACTCTGTAGGAATGGTCTGAAAGTACATGATGACACAGTTGTACAGCTGAGGTGAAGCAGGTCTTATGAGAGGCCTCCTATGAACTCTGTAAGTTAATACATAATTATTTAAAGGAAGAACGTGGTTTGATAAATAAATACTCTTAAGTATACCATGGTCACATTTACATGACTGCATGTCTCCTTGGATGTTTTCTCTAGAGACTAGTAATAATGTGTTACAGCTTAAGGAGCTCTTTCTTTAGCTCAAGTTTAGAGGAGATTAGACAGACAGGAGTTCTTCACTCACCATGTTGTTCCAAGGTCAATGAAACAGTCTGGGCTATTTTTAAGTTTTCCAATATTTTTGATTTTGCAGCTCCCCACTGGCTAGTTCTATTTCACCAGATCCTACCTTAAGCTCTTATTCTCCCCCTGTGGTGCATTAGCACAACAAAAAGCTAAGCTCACTGATATTGCTGCTCCATGGTTCTACTTATATTAAAGAGTGGTATTAGTAACACATTTATGGCTATAATTTCCAGATTATTGGGCTGCCTCAGGTTGAGCCTGCAAATATATTTCCTCAAAGATGTTCTGCTAGTGAAACAGAGCACATCACCGATACTGAGAGCCAAGCTAGACATGATTTGGCAATTGATAATAGTCTGTCTTAATGAATTGTGGGATGTTGAGAAAATGAGCACTGAGAAGTGAGCGTTCACTGAGTCAAACTTTTGGTTGCTTATTCCCGAACAACATGGAGTTCCAGGTTCAGATGTCACCAAAACCAATCCACAGTGGAAGCAGGCAGATGCATGGGAACCAGCACGCACATTCGCTGGCTTGAGCTTGTCTTCTCAACCACTCATAGTTTGTTAACCATGGGTTGTTACAATGTGCGAAAATGTGAAAAGCAAATTTCTGCATTCCTAGCAAATGGATTTTTTAAATTGTGATCCATGGAATAAGCACATCTAGCAATGCCACCTGCTGCTACCTAGCAACAGTTCCCCTTCTCCCTGTGTGTTCAATACAGCTACAGAGGTAGGAGGAATTGAGGTTTCATTTAGAAGCTTTTCATGTGATGATTATAAAATAAGATGTAAGGGACCACAAGAAAACAGGACAGGGGCCTGCAATACAGAGTTTTAGAAACAGTTGTCCTAGGAGAAAACTGCTTCTGTTTCGAATGCTGGAGAGGCAGAATTGAGGGGCATGATTTCCAATTTCTATCTTTGGCCCCTTTTCCAGAGTTAGTTTTAACAAAATAAGCCCATTAACTGCAGAACAATTATAACTGATCTAAAGGGTCTAAAGTGGAAGGAAAGGAATATTAAAAGCAATCTTAAGGCAGCTGGTCAATCTGGGTTTACACTCCATTTTGCTACAATCTGACGCAAAATGCTTACGGATTGATTTCTCTTGCCCTCTCCCTCCCCCCCCACCAATCTCTCCAAAATATTTTCTATAAACACTGAAAATATTTCAGTCTCTGCCTATTTTTCCTTCTACACTGAGGTACTTTTGCCCCTCAGCAAGTTCTATAAATTATCTGTGTATGTTCGCACCATATCCTATTGTTTCATGAAGAAGATCTTCTTTACTAAAGTAGCCTGATCAGAAGAATTAGCAAACAAAATATTTAGTACAAACGAAGTTCCACTGAATCCCCCACAGGGTCCTCAAAAGTGCAATGAATGCAGATGTGCAGGAAAACTACATTAATTCAGCATTGATGATCGTTCGCTCCTTTTCACAAATATTGTATATTACATAGAGATCAATGCGTATTTCTGTTTTTGTTTTCAACTTTCGCTGGCTTTTACCAGGGTACAAATGATTTCACAGAGAACTCCCAAATCTATGTTTAACATAAAATGAAACACAGCTGTTTAATCATTTTCGCACAGTGTCTATCTAGATATAAAGAACTCTACTAAAACTTTTAAGTAAACAGTCCGAATACAGTAAAAAGAAAAAAAAACATTCTTCTGACAAAATTGAAGCTGATGGAACATAATGTTAGTGACACCAGGGGATATATATAATTAACCAAGCTCTTCAACAGAAAGACACAGTTTACGTTATATTGTTTTATTGCCATGGCAATGACAGCTAAGACTAAATATTTTGCAACTACCGTTTTCTTCTTCCATTAAGCACACTGAAGTACTCACTTCTAACCACAATATAAAAACAGTTCACCCCTCAGAACACATATTAAATCCTTTTGCGCAATGAGAACAGACTGAATGAATCTCCACTAGAACTCAGGGCAAGGATAAAAATGATTGGCTGGAAAATAACAACCCAAAATGTAATTTTATTAAAATGAGAGCGCTAACATTTTGAAGTTAATAGAAAAAGTAAAAGCACTAGCAGTGGATGGGGATGGTTCTACCATATTTGTGACCAGTTAAGGACTGCCTGCATCTGCTGCTCTAAATTTAGTGGAAAACACACAAACTAGAAATTACTTTTAAAATGTCTGCTATGTTTCCAGCTGCAAATAAAGCTGGATAAAGTTGAATTTGTGGACTCCATACTATTTCTACAAAAATAGTAATTGTTGGTGACATCTAGGTTACAAAAATGAAAAAATGCCTGCAAATGCCCTTCAAGATTTAGTTTTACTAAGGAGACAAAGGAAATAAAAGCATCAGGATTATACATGACATGTAACAATCATGAAGGCTTTACAATCATGTTTTATGCAATGTTCTTAGCCTGGTCTGTTAATGAGATACATTTTTCCATTCCTTTGTCAAGAATTAAAAAGACATCTTAAAAATAAAACAACTGGTGCATTTTTGTGGTGTGTTGCTTTTATTGCTGGCTGGCATAAAAAAATGCCTTTCATTTTTAAATCGTAAATTATTTTTTGCGGGGAGGTTGCATGGAATTATATTACCAATTTTTCAACCTCATCATGCATTTTCCCTAAAAATAAAAAATAAAAAATATTTTAACACTCCTGTTCCAGCAGTGGTTTAGTTAACATCAGACCAATATTATGATTGAAAGAAAACTTGCATTTCTGATTATTATTTTCCTGTTTGGGTGTCATGTCCATGAAGTACTAGAGCATTGGCAAGAATTGCACAATCCAAACAAAACAGTGATGCCATTGCTAAGCATATATAATATTGGTACCTGACAACATATTGAGAACAAGAGTAGCAACGTTAACGTCTTGGAGATGCTTAAGGGTTTCGGTGTGGAAAAGGCGAAGTGTAGATCCTGATGTGAAGGCAATCCAGATCCCAACTCCTGCCACAGCCATATGAGAAATTACCATCCCTTCCTCTTGATGAGCTTCAAAATGGCACTGCATAACAGACAGAAGTCATTGAATATTATATAGTAGACCAAGCAATATCAGTAGTCAATATTTAGTTGTTTGCTTAGGGAAAAATCTTGTACCCATTATAACAGGGTCCCTAAAGTTTTTGGACCCATGGGCACATTTGGGAATTTGAGAAAACTGCTGGGGGCACCACCACAAAATGTCTAATAAGTGTATCTCTGCTTTGGCAACTACCTGTTGTATCTATGGATCTCAGGCTGCATCATATTTAGCAAAACTTTTTGTTTCATGTGTATTGGCACCAGAACGTCTCTTTAATAAGGAATTGTCTAATTCAGCTAATTGCTGGTTACAATTAATGGTTCTTTTAAACATGTTTTGGCAGTGTCCAATAGTTGCTTCTTTTTGTGAGATTATTACACAGATAAAGTTTGTACTGCAACTGTCTTTAATATTCACTGATGTACACGTGTTTAAATTGTTTACCTGCTTCATGGAAATTAACAAATGGTGAGTATAAATAGATTCTCTGTGCCCTTTTGACAGTTGCAAGACTGATATTACAACATTAGAAAGATAAACACCTCCTATAATGCAATGGACTGAGAACACTTTCAATATCTGAATGGGTGGCATATAGATCCCACCTTCAAATGGATACATATTTGGATATTTGGTCCATTATTGTTGAAGCCAATGTATAACTGCTAGAAAGCTCACATTTCATACAAACCCATGTACATATATTGAAAAATGGGGGGGGGATTAAATATTGAGTGTCCAAGGGCTCCATGTTGGGGACTGCTTTGTGGGCATTGTTTTGGGGACACCTGCATTATAAGCTATACACTCTTTTGCTCCCCTGACACGTATGGATTTTCTAATAATTATTAGAAAATCCCAAATGGTTGTCACTCAGTGCCTAATGAAAAATTAATTTGAATATTGAGATTCCGATACTCCTATTACAGGGTTGTATCTCCATGAATGAAACAGCTCCCCGCATTTGCACAATGGATTAGGATCAAATGGAATCTCCATGCTGGGGAAAGGGGATTTTCAACTATTTACCCTTCCCTCTGCAGGCTGCTCCCATGTTGTTCCACAGAAGATTCCCCAACCTTCCAGAGCATTTTGGGGGGAAGCCCAGGAGAAAGGAGAAATCAGCAAAAAATCACCTCTCTACTCACTATGAGCTAAATTACAAGTCTGGATCCAACTCTTAATCTCTTTCCTAAGGGCCAATTCACAGCTTGCTTTTTGATCTTGAGTATCAGCTTAATCTGGTTGAGGACAGAGTACTGGACTTTGACTACATGGCTGCACTCAGCCATGGAAATTGCCACCTTCTGAACCTGCCTCGGAGGAGGCACCTGGAAGAGGGCTTTAAGATGACGATATTGTAGGTTCACTCATCCCTAAATACCTTAACAAGTTGTGGAAAAGATGGCCTCATACTTGTAATACCAACCCATTCAAAACAAAAAACATGGATGCAGTGGTTCAAAATAGATCCCACGTGGATATTTTTCTGAAACGATACTGAACTTATCCAGATAAGGGTGTAAGCAAAAAGCTCCATTTGAAGGATTAAATGTGATAGCCTTCAGTTATGTTATCCTGAAGGCAACAAAACAAAACAGTTCCGTAGCCACTACTTCAGAACTATGGGAACAGATGGCACCCCCAAAGTAAAGAACAAGGCAAGAAGAGGTGGGGGTGGAAATCAATTTACTCACATTAATCATGAGGAAGTTCAATGATGGAAGAGTTTTTTTTAACCTAAGTCATGAAGGCAATTAATAAAAGTAATTTCTTTCCTGTTAAAAGGCATTTAAGATAAGTAAAAAAGAAAAAAGAAAAGAGCAGTACAGGGGGAGAAATGCTGATATTAGGGATAAATCTTTAAAAGTGGATTATTTTAGGATCGTTGGTTGCTGTGATACTATCATCGTGCGACACTGTGCAGTATTATTTCTTTATGATTAATATATGGTAAGAGAACATGATGAATGTTAGTACACTTCAAAGCTGACTTTTCAAGGGAAGAGAAGAGTTTGCTAGCCTAGGTGCTACTTGAAAAACGAATGACTGTATTATTCCAATGTAAGATACTAAGGGTTTGACCACATGGTAGCCTTCTTGTGGGTGCAGCTTGCTGTGTTCCATTTTTTTTTAAATGCAGAATTTTATGGTATTTATCACACTGCCAAAGTTTTCTTCCTGCCACCCACCTCAGTATGTAACACAATCTTTTCGTCGTCCCCCCACCACCATTTCCCTCCCATTTCTGTGTTCTTTTGTGGGATATTTAAATAACTGAAGAGGATTTATGGTGGAAGTTTACAAAATAAAAAGGGAAAACAGCCATGTTTGTACTACACCAATTGGAAATGAAATGACACAAAAGGGGAGTGAAATTGTGCTACATGGACAGGCCATTCAGAAATATCACAGTAAATAACACAACTATGTTCCCCACAGAAATACCAAAAGGCTCTAAAAAAAAATAAAAGAATCACACCAGTGATTCTTTGTGGTACTATGATGTGCCAGGGGGGGAAATAGGCCCTTTAAATTACTAGTTTCAGCTTTGTAGCCAGCACAATATATTCATTGTTTTTATTTATTATTCAAATATTTATTATTCCAACTTCTCTAGAAATGAAAATAATTGTGGGGATGCTCACGATGTAAATATAAAAAATAATTGAAGGGCCAACTGTGTCCAAGAGATACCACAAAATAACTGACTAATGGACCAGTGGCAGGACAGAGGAGTCACTTTAAAATACAAAATGTGGAAGAAGGAAACAAAGGGCCAGAAACTGAAAGAAACTGGACTTGACTTGTGTCTGTGGCCTTAGCTAGACCTAAGGATTATGCCAGGCAAATGGAGGGGTCATCCCTGCCTGCTCCCGGGATCCCCTGTGTGTTATTTGGATGTATAGGGATGATCCCAGGATATAGGCTTGGTCTAGCCATGGCCTGAGTCAACACATTAGGATCTTAACTGCAGTGATAGACATTGTGGGGATGTTATAGGGAATATAATGCTATATTGAGTGTCATGAGAAGCCACTGTTTCTATTTCGCTTCCAATTTATTGTGGAAGAGCAATGCCTCAGCAATGCTAAAAGGGACCTAGAGTGTCGTCAGATGAGTGTTTTATAGCATGCTCATTACTGGCCACTCACGGATGTTCGCAGGTCCTTTTGACGATGACAATGCCTCCTGAGCGCCTCCTGCTCCTTCTGCTCGTTTTCCCATTAAAAAATAAGACCTGGAAAATCCGAATTCTTTTACTGCAACAATACCTGCCGCCATTTCCTGCTGTGTGCAGGAGAAGCAGCATAATAAAAACGCCCACTGAATGAGCCACATGGTTGTTGCCTCTTTCTTCCCCATGTGAAGAAAGAGGAAGCTGTTCACCCCTATTGTGGGATAAAAGCAGGAGGCAAAGCAACGGTAGGGAAACACAATTTTCCCTCGTCTGATGAGGCTCCTAATTTGGTGATGTGGGGCAGATAATTTTCCAGTCCTTTATTTTTCTGCAGAACATTGTCTATGCCATAACTTCATTAGTAAAAATGAATGTATGCTAACTGCAAATACAATATTAGGAAACCTTGGCAGTTATACAATTGAAATTATTTTTTTCCAGGTGATAATTCCTAGAATATGTATATATGTCATTGAAATGCATACAAATCTCAGAGTGAAATGTAACTAATAAATAGTGATAGCGAAACTACAGGTACCTCAACAACCTTAGTGGAAGAGAACTAAACTCTGTTGAAATAGATGAGTGGTTGTCAGCATATTATGCACAGTTCTTTGGATTGCTAAAATTAGTGGGTCTACAGTTTTCAGTACATGCGATTTTTTTTTTTTTTTTAGTTTTGTCGTTTACTGAACGCAAGTAAAATAAGCATGCTACATTAGACCTCCCTAATTTTCATCAGAAACTTGTGACCCTTCGGATGTTTTGGCCTATAGTTCCTATTAGCTCTAGACAGCATAGCCAGTAGTTAGGGATGATGGAAGTTGTAGGCCAAGACATCTGGAAAGCCACAAGTTGCCCACCCCTGCTCTGGGGAATCAGAATTTTTTCCAATGCAAACTTCATTTTTCTTCTGCAAATTAAGGAACATTTTCCAGAAATATTTCCAATTCAAAATTTTCCAGAAAACCCACATCACTGGCCTAGTTAGAAGCAAACATTCATGGTATTATTTCAGGGCTCCACAAATGCATGTAACATGGAAGGGGAAGAGAGCAGGTGTGGGAATTTGAACCAGGGGACGCCCCCCCCCCAAAGAAAAACATATATCTGCTCTACAACGTAACACCTGATCCCCAGGTGTTTGGGTTGTTGTTGTTTTTAAAGGAAGGCATATAAGTACCTTAAATAAACAAAGAATGGTGTTGTCTACTTTCTATTTAAGATCTGCTTTCACCATTATTTAAATTACAACTAGCTAAGCTTTGACCAGCTCATTGGAATTATATGAAGTTGCTTCTAATTCACACTAAAGAGAATGGCACTAAAACAAAACAAAAGCCATTAAAATAGTTTTGCTCTGTGGGTTTCCACACAAATTATAGCTGGTGTTACTTCTTTTAAAAAACCTGTCAACCAGCAACAATGGAATTAATCAAAACAGATGTCAAATAAAATGGGGAGGTAAGAACAAATCTCAAGCAGGCTGTTTACTAACACATCTTCAGGCTAAAATCATATACTGACTTATCTGGAAGTAAGTCCCAGGGGCTTACTTCTGAGTAGACATGGATTAGGGCTGCACTGAAAAGCACATACATTTGCATGCAAACACACACACTCGCTCCAAAAAGCCCAGCTGGGAAGAATGTTTTAGAAGACAGAATAATATCATTTTTAAATTATTTGAGTGTTGTAAGACAATACAAATCAGAGTATAAAAAATCACAATCAAGCACCTTCAAAAATATGTAGGCTGATATAATAACTACGTTATTATAGCAGCTGTGAGGTTAGACTGACGTAAAAGACTCAGAATTCACTGAGCTGGGGAAGTTACATAGAGCTGCCATCCGTGGCAAAAGCTGAGAATGTGATCGTCAACTGGACAAGACAGGAATATGTCCCACTTTTGTAGAACTCTAACTGGAAGTGCATTTTATTTTATTTATTTATTTATTTATTTATTTGATATCCGGTGTGGCCTCCCCACACCGCCTGACCCAGCCACTAGAATGAATCTTCCCAGGATTATCACAGATGTCCCTCACTGTACTCCAAACACAACACAGACTTCTCCCTTCCCACTGACCCCTGCAATTATAGTTTTACCTCTCTTAAGCAGAGATTAAATAATTTGGGAGGAATGCCATGGCCCCCAGGTGGATAGATTAATGTTAATTGAAATATCTTGGTGTAACAAGGGATGGTAGTTTTCATTATAAGCATGTGTTCTCTGGTGCAAGTTGCCTTTCCACAGCTGTAATGGTTCTTCCCTTTCATCCTGCCCCAAAATAAATACCCCAGCCCTTGGCATCTGGCCTAGATTGAAAATGGAGATGAACTCCCTGAAGAACAACTTTCCAAGGCAGTGAGTTATTTTATTTAGATTCCTCTGTTCCAGGTTGGGGTGGGGACTTGTGCCATATTTGATACAATTCAGGCCCCAGCTATTGTCACATCTATCAGCAAACTCATACTAGGTTCTTATTAATTCCCTACCAGTAGCAAGAAGAATATTTCTCACTGTCTAGGCCCTTAGATGATTACCCTTTAGGTTTCTTCAGCAAACAAGCAAGAATCTATTCTGTTGGTACAGCTGCTAGCAATTTTTAAAGGCGTTTCTCTTATCACATGCTGTATTTACCAGCTAATTCATTATACTTCCAGACAATGCATGCTTCAGTTTGTAAAACTCTCAGCTGAAATTTCAAGGGAGATTGTAAACTGCCATGGACATATTTTAGGTAGATCTATTTTGCTCACTAGTTACTCTGGTCTCAGTGTTTTCCCTTGTCCCGATGTCCCCCCGTGCCTTAGATTATACTGGAGCAATGGGGATGGTCCTTATTTATTTATTTATTTATTTATTTAATTTTATTACGTTTATATACCGCCCCACAGCCGAAGCTCTCTGGGAGGTTTACAACAATTAAAAATGGTAAACATTAAAAGTATATAAAATTTAAAAACCATCAAAAACAGTATAAAAACATCAGTATCCACTTAAAAACAACAGTTCTGGGGTCCATTAAAAACAAACTTAACGTTGTTAAATGCTGTTAAAATGCCTGGGAGAAGAGAAAAATCTTGACCTGGCGCCGAAAAGATAACAATGTTGGCGCCAGGCGAGCCTCATCAGGGAGATCATTCCACAGTCGGGGGCAACCACTGAAAAGGCCCTCTCCCTTGTTGCCATCCTCCGAGCTTCCCTTGGAGTAGGCACTTGGAGGAGGACCTTAGATGTTGAGCACAGTGTACAGGTAGGTTTATGTTGGGAGAGGCGTTCCATCAGGTATTGTGGTCCCAAGCCATGTAGGGCTTTATAGGTTAAAACCAGCACCTTGAATTGGGCTGGGAAACATATAGGCAGCCAATGCAAGCGTGCCAGAATTGGCGTTATATGCTCAAACCTCCCTGTTCCAGCTATCTATCTGGCCGCCACATTTTGCACAAGCTGCAGCTTCCGGACCGTCTTCAAAGGCTGCCCCATGTAGAGGCTAAGCCACTTAGGCTAAGTGGCTTGGTTTCGCTAATCTGCCACCTTCCTAGGTTGCCATTCCTAGGTTGTCATTAATGCAAGTTTTTTGGGGAGGAACTGTGCTTATATTGCAACATAAACATCACATATGCACGTCCAGATAAATAACGTTGCAAAAAAAGATGTAGACAGTGTTCCCGTTTCTCTCTGGCTCTCTAATTTGGCAGTCTCCTTAAATCTGGAGGGCCTAGAAACCAATAGAGATTTCCTGGATGTCATACAAAAGAGCATCCTGTCTAAGGACATTCAATTTGATGAAGGGATTACTATTACTCAACAGTAATCATGTTAGAAACAATAATGCAACTATAACATATAATATGACAGAAAAACTGTACCACACTCCTGCCTTGCAAAAGCCATCTTGCTATCTATTATCTGTCTGAAGGCAAATGAGATGTATCGCTAATAGAAACCTTTTTCTGCACAAAAAGGAACACTGTTTCCTCACTGATTTGGGGAGACTCTCTTTCCTTCACTTTCCAGAAGAGAAAGTGATTATGGACATGCACTGCTATAGGCCCTCCACTTGCATTCTCATCTCTGCCCTGGGAAAACCCATAATAGAACATTATGTTTGTTGTCATGCTCAGCAAAATGAAGTGGCCCTAGCATTCGGCTGGTTTTCTACGGAATCCCATCTCATCTGTACTTTTCTCCTCCCCAAAGAGGCCTGTATTTCACTCCCAAGCTCTCTTTCTCTAGCTCTATGGCAACATCAGAGCTCTCACACACATTTTCAATGCGACAGCCAAATCCCAAGCCTCTTAACACAGTGGCGTCTGAGGTGACCAGCCGCAGTTTCAACGGCACATAGCATTGCCGCGTCTTTCTCTTCCCTGTTACTTACACCCAGTACAAACTCCTTTGTGATTCCTGGCCCAAAGAGCTGTGCCAAGGACTGAACTGGGCTTTCTCAAGCATAGAAAGTTCTGTATAATGGGCCCCATTGTTCAGAAGAAGTGACTGACTTTTACTACTTTTAAGGGGGAAAGAAAAAGCAGTGTTTAGACATGCTACCGAGGAACACAGGGCATTTTGTTTATTCAGACGGCTTTGCTTGTTTTTAAAATGAAGTTATATTTCATCCCCCACAAAAATGTGCAAGATGGTTTTACACATCTATGTTGTGTCACATTTTCTTCCCCAAATACTGAGAGGAAAGCCCATTTCACAACCCCCATGAATGCCAGTCTTTCTGTGCCCCAGACACCTAGAAGAAAGGAACTGCAACAACTCCGAGGAAGCAGATTTTTAAATGGGAAAGCAAGCGTGCCAAAGCTGCATGCTTAAAACACACATGGCAGGCAAGTAAATCAAGGACAGTGGAAGTAACAGCCTTGACCCAAGACTGCATTTTTAAATCTGCTTGCTTGTTAACAGCTTTATTTCGGAAAGAGAAATACCTTACACATACTGAAATTTTAATAATACTACAATACTAACATCCCAATCCTAGACCCTGCTGTGCTTGCACAGTAACCTTGAGGAATATGGACTGGAATGCTGATGCTGGAGCTTCTAGATTTGCATTGGAACGTGGCACCAGGGTACTTAAAAAAGCAGTCAAAGAAATGGCTGAGATGGGGAGGGGAGGGGTGTTCCTGCTGGAATCAGCAACGTGGTACCACAGCCTTCCCCAACCTGGCTCCCTCCAGATGTGTTAGACCCGCAAGTCCCATAATTCCAATGACTCTGCTGGCTGGGAATTATAGGAGTTGCAATCCAACACATACATCTTGGGGGAACCATGTTAAGGAAGGCTGTGGTACTGTATAAGGGCACTTGGACTTACTTCTCCCCACTCTTGCCAGTACATTTATGTCCTGGCTTTCTTGTGAGCAGCCTTTCAAGCACATTAGAATTACAGAGGTTGGTGTGACGTTACCCCACAATTGAGTAACTTGTATATATCTAGATTAATATGTCTGGTAAGTATGGAATGTTAGAACTGAGTGGGTGTGGTTTATGATGTAATAGGGGAGGAGTATATAAGGAGAGTGTTGGGAGTTTGTGAGGTATGTGAGTTTGAGTGTGTGTGAGGAGAGTTGTTTAGTTGTAGAGTAAGAAGAGTTTGGATTCTAGGGATTTAGGATTGGTGTGAAGAGAGTGAGGTGGTTAGTATGTGGAGAGTTTAGATCAGGCAGGATTGAAAGTATTACATTTTGATTTAAAGTTTTTAAATAACAATAAACTTATTATTTTGTTAGCTACCAAATACCACATGTCAGCTTGGCATTATTTACCTGCCTTACAGTTATTAAACACCAAAACCAGAGTATTCCCACAGTATAGCTTGAGAGATCCTATATTAAACCGGTTTCCCTCATAGCTAGGGGAAAGGTTTTATTTAACCCTCCCTCAGGTTTTCAAGTGGTGGTGCTTGGCCTGAGAAGGGTTTATGCGACGGGCCTAGTGTAAGTGTCTGTTACGTCACAGTTGGCACAACCCCAGTTCGCAGTAAGCATTTCTGGGGACTCCCTCATAAGGATAGTTCTTATGAGCAGTACAACATCCTGGTGGAGAACTATCATTCCTAAAAAACAAAAAAACAAAACACCTATTTCTAATTACACACATACTACAACAATCGAAATCAGGGATGGAATGCAGTTCTAAGACTGCTTAGACCAAGACATATTTAAATCCAGCCAACCTCAGCTTGCAACTAGGATTCCAAGAAGAGGATTCCAAATGCCATAAACACACAGCAAGGAAAGAACAGTGGGTAGGAAGCAACAGAGATGCAGAGCAATGTGCCAGCTACTTTCTTCTTTTGCCTTGAAAATATTTAATATGTGAGAAAAGCTCAACTGTGTTGCTGGTTTGTTTACCAAGGACTGCTGCCAGTCTTAAGCAGAGACATGGTTGCATCAGTGCTGGGAAGGCAAGGAAAATAATGATGGGACAGATATGAGTATGTGTGGTGCATTGCAGCCAAAATGGGTGCCAAGCAAGGCACCTGAGAGTCCTAGCCATGGGGCTTCTTCACATTTAGCAAAAATCCTGCAGCCTTACTGAGGCTTTGTCTTCCAGAGGCTTCGTGGATTTAACGATGGACACAATACCTCCCCCCCTCCATTTTTGCCTGTTTTTCCCCATGTTTCAATTATGCTGCCTGCAGATGGTGCTCTTTTATTGCATGATTTCGATTTATTACAGCATTTCCAGGGTTATATAAAATGGTAGATTCCCGCTTGAAAATGGCAGGACAGGCATTGTAGATTGCCGACATCAGGGACCCACGAACTTCCATGATGACCAATCATTCGCGTGCAATAAATCACTTGTGTGGAGAAGCTCACAGATTCAGGAATGTACTACCTTGGACAGGGCATAAGGGGGGTAGACCAGAGTGGAACTGCCATCTCTGCTCAATTGC
The DNA here is from genome assembly GCF_023053635.1 of Elgaria multicarinata webbii. Lineage (NCBI taxonomy): Eukaryota > Metazoa > Chordata > Lepidosauria > Squamata > Anguidae > Elgaria > Elgaria multicarinata. Next base: position 121,318,827 of record NC_086174.1, read on the forward strand.
AAGGGTGTGTAAAGTGTGGTACATGGACCTAAGGCATAGCTGCAGCACATTGTCCCATATTTTTGTCCTGAATTTCTAGCTCTCCTTTGAGCAGTGTTTACTATGGATACAGGACTGGCTACTCTTTATCAGCATCAGAAAGGTGTTTTTTTAAGAAAACCAGAATGACTAATTAGCCATGGTGTGTGTGTGTGTGTGTGCATGCATTTCATTTTTCTCAGTGAGGTTGGGAGAAGAGGGTTCTGTTCTTCTTGACACTATGCATTTATTTATTTATTTACAATATTTATATACTGCTCTCCATTCAAAATTTTGGAATGGTGTACAAGATAAAATACAATAAAAACAGAATTAAACACCTTAAAATAGATTTTTAAAAGAAGCAAAATGAAAAGTGAACCGTGAACCATGGCTGGTTATTAAGGAAAGGCTTCCTGGAACTATGTCGTTTTCAGGAGGCACCAAAAAGAATACAAAATTGGTGCCTGCCTGACCTCCAGACGCAGGGAATTCCATAGGACGGGGGCCACCACACTGAAAGTTCTTCCCCTGGTGCAATGGGTGTGTGACAAAATCACTTGCTTGTTATATTAATCTGTTTATTGTATTGATATTAACGTATTTCATTTTGCAGGAAATGTTTGTACAAGTAAGAAAGGGTTAACAACATATGCTGAGTTTTTTAACTGACCCCAGAAAAGCTGTTTTAAATGGATATTGCTGTTTTTATGCTTTTTAAATTTTTGTATGTTTTTAATGTTCACAGTTTTTAACTTCTGTAAACCGCCCAGAGAGCTTCGGCTATGGGGCGGTATATAAATGTAATGAATTAATTAATTAACTTTGGGCAGGATGGAGCTTGTGTGTGATTGGCCGTTTTAGTTCTACCTTCGGGGAGTGAGTGAGATCACAGGAGGTGTTTTTTTCTGTTTTGACATTTAGCTGGGTGGGTGAGAGAAGTTTGGGGTTTGGTGGAGCACCATTTTGGATGGGGAGGATTTAGAAGGGTAGGGAGGCAGGCTTAAGCTAATTAGCAACGTCTTGTAAATTATAAACTTTCATTTTCATTTTTCTGAGTTAAATCCACGTGCCAGCTTTGTCTTCGTTTACGCTACCTCATATATAAACACATAATAACCAGCACCCACTTCCTCAAATTAGAAGTAACAGTGATAAATTCAACACACTTGGCATTAATTGTGGGTAAAAGGTTAGCTAAGTCAATGGGTACAGCTGATTTGGCAGTGATCTCCCACTCCTTAGGCTTATTATTCTAGGAGCGAAGGGATAATAGAGGAATGACTGGGTAAATGAAGGGGCATAGGTCACAGTGTGCTTTTACATCAGGCATGGATGCTAGCAAAGAGGATTTGGGGATCTTAACTCATCTGGTGATTGGGAAGCGCCATCAGCACACAGGCAAGTAGTGGTCAGCCTGTGTTGACTTCTGCCTTACATTCATTCTCCTCCCAGCCCTTCCTGTAGCAACAGGAAGTCTGTGGTGGTGTCTCACTTGCAATCCTGTCCTCTAGTCGCAAAGCTGTTCATATCCATTCATAATATTTTGAGCCGAGTTTCAGATAGCTCAGCATATTGCCTCTGTATTCCTCCCCACACCCTCTGCAAGTACAACTTCAGTACTCCTTCCCATGCTGCCAGAGTAATGCAAGGAGTACTGATTCAGAGAGGAACCTACACACTGCATCCCCTCCCATGTCAGATCACACGACTTCAGAGGTATGGGAAGGACCAGCGGTACTGCAGCTCTCATGCTCCCAGGGCAATGAGTGTAGTAGACTTGAGCACTGCAACAGTTAATGTTGGGGAAAGGAGGGATACCAGTAAGTTTATATTCTGCAGCAAAATTGCATTACTTGTATATCAAATTGGTATGTCATCATCAATGTCCATGCAGGAAAAGTACTGATCATATTAAAAGCAATGTGATAAACAAGGCACACCCATAGCACAGAACAGCTAGAACCTGGGAGATCTATAAAAATCAATTACATTACTGCATCTCATCCAATCTGAATGGCTCAGTGTTGCAGATACCATTCAATATTGATACTTGGTCTAATAATTGTGAAATTAATGTTAATACTGCTGCATTATCTACCCCATCAAAATCTCATCAAAGAAACACTTCTTTGTTATTTAAGACAGAATGAAGAACACTCATACATGAAGACATTTTCATGCTGTATCCAATGGAGTCAGGAAAACAGTAGGAAATTGTTGGATTTCAAGTTCTTTGAGAAGCAGATCTCTTAGGTCTCATCATTACTTCAAAACTCATTTTAAAATGCCCTGCCATTATGAGATGCTCCATAACAATCTGAAGGGGCGGGAAAGAAACAGTGGCCAGATCTACACCAAGCAGGATATTGCACTATGAAAACAGTATATAAGAGGCAGGAGCCACACTACTGCTTTATAGCAGTATCAAAGTGCACTGACAACTGTTGGGGCCCGTTGACACAGACCATATACCGGTTTCATAGTGCTGCTATATCCTGCTTGGTGTAGATCTGGCCAGCGTCTCCAATGTGGCAAAGACCACAGGGATGCCCATGTCAAATATTTCAAATTGTAGAGAAGCTGCTAATGAAAAGCTAAAAACTGGTTTTCACATTATTCATCAAGCCTCAGCTGGGGAAGCACAAATTTCACAGCAGTGCTCTCTTCCTCTCCTCTTAGCCTACAATCAATTAACAATGGGAACAGGGAATACCAAGAGAGGGGAAGAGAAGGGTAGACATGAGAGCACTGCTTTAATCATGTATGATTCATGTTGGCATCCAACTTGCTTGATTCAATTTGCCAAGTGCTTACACTGCCAGTTCTAAAGGAGGAACAGCAAGTGTCGAAAGCATTCTGCTTGCACAGCCTGAAAGCATCAGTCATGTAAAGGAGTCCTTTCCTTATAGCCTGAGCCATGGTGCAGCATGAACAAGCCAAACCACCATAAAGTAAGACTTTCTAAAGATTATGTCTGCAGGCATAATGTCTGCAGGCATTCATCTCCATGAATGAAAAGCATACATTTCATGTAGGAAGTAGCTCTGTAAGTTACAATATAAAAGGCAAACATCTGGATAATATTCTTTTACCTCCACAGTATGAGTCTCGGTGCTAATTATAAAAATTTGTCCACCAGAAGCAGCCCAGATGGTTTCTTCCATGACAAGGAGACTTCTTACCGGAAGAACGCCCAGCTTCACTACTTTCTGAGGTTCTGAGTTCCAGGCTCCGTCTTTAGCAAGAAGAGACAAAATATATTAAAAGAAAATTGTGTGTGTCATCACATGAGGGAAAATCATGTTTCTTTACCATTGCTTCTCCACCCCCACTTCTGTCCTTCATTACTTCCTCTTTCCTCCCAGAGAGGAAAGAGGAAGTAAACAAAAACCGCATGGCCCATTCAGGGGCTGTTTTTATCACACCACTTTTCCTGTGCACAGCAGGAGATCGCAGCACATTCCAATTTTTAAAAAAGTCGGATTAAAAGGGGTCTATTTTGTGACAAAAAAACAAGTGGAAGGAACGGGAGGCACACAGGAGGCAGACGTCGTCATCTAAAGGATGTGCGAACATCCATAAGTGGGCAGTAGCAAGCATGCGATAAAACTCTCGTCTGATGACACCCCCGATGAACGTGTGTGTGTGTATTTGTGGATATATATGTATAAAATGAGACACACCTCATGCATACTATGAGATGGTCCTGCTTACCCAAATGCTCTCTCCTATTCTGGGACCTATGGTGACATTGATTTCATGAGTTTTTGTGTTGCTTCACAAACCTCAACCAGAGACCACAGTAGGGGTGAACAAATGAACGTATAAAGCCACAGGCAACAAACACAGCATTTTTGAAACTCTGAAGAGATTTTGTCTATCAACCTAAGTCAGGAAGTAAGTAAGCAGAAAGCATTTCCCAAAAGCCATGGGGAGAAAGGCCTTTGCATTATAAAATAAAAGCACAAGTAGTTGCCATGTGTTAGAGCACTAATCCTAGGGTCCAATTTACTGGAGACCGGAACTGTTCCACTAATTGGGCTGCCTTCCTTTGAACATTTGGCAGCTCCCTTTGCACAACACTCACAGCACAGAAAAAAGGAGGATCATATAAAATATAGGTTAATTCTTTGACATTCATTCATGATTTTTGTCATATACTAACTTCAACTAAATGTAATATGTCCCCACCCCAATTCTGCATAAGATTTCTATCCCTTCTGCTTTGATTTAGCTAGAACTAACATTCATCTTTATGTTCGATAGCTTCCTTTTTTCTCTCTGTAGCACCGCTGGTATTTCAACAGTGTTGCCAAAATAACCCTGCGAACAGCTGAGTTTAACTGAGTTGTGCAATGGAGCATAAACATTTGTACATTGCATTATCAAGACTGGTGACTATTGACTAATTTTTTTATGGCAAGGCAATGAGATTAAAATACAGGCAATGCTTAAAACAGTCTATTTTATTTATTTATTTATTTATTTATTTATTACATTTCTATACCGCCCAATAGCTGGAGCTCTCTGGGCGGTTCACTATATGAACCGGTTTAATATATTACCAATATATTAAAAAAAATATTCTACTGTCTACTTCTGGTTTGCTATTATCACCAGCTATCCAAATGATCCATGTAAACCAGGGGTGGGCACCTTTTGGAGGTCCAGGGAACACTTTCCCCTCCCCCTTCCTGAGGGACCTGACACACCACAGGTGCCAAAAATGGGACAAATAATAATTTTGTTTAAAATGGTGTCCAGAACTAATACAGAGTGCCAAAAGGATCAACATTAGCAAACAAATTAGCTTGTTTCAATGCTAATGTTGAACCTTTTTGGTATGAACATTTTTAGGGTCCCTCTGAATTTCCGGGGGTGTGGTGGCACATGGGGACGCTGCAGGGGGGCACTATTCAGTGCCTTGCTTCTTGAATCATTATAGCTGTTGTGGTGAAAATACCAGACAAAACACTGGCGACGTGTGCTGTTTTCACCTGCACTTCTCATATATGCTTCTTTGGATTATGACCACCTTCAGTAGAAGCAGCCTACAAAACCCTGTGCTGAAAAATAAGGTAAACTATTTCTGATATGTAAAAATGAGTTATCTACTACCACATTGAATTAAAATATTTGACTTTAAAAAGCTTCCATGCAGAAAGCTGAAACTAGACAAAGTGAACCCACTAAAATAAAGTCTTATTGGTTTCAATGGCGCTACTCCAAGCATGAATCCAACCCATTGAATTCTTCCACAGGGGACAGAAACCACCCCCTGAGTTATTGCTAAGTTTACTGAGGCACTGGAGAGGTCTTCAGAGTAAAGACCATGGGATCAATACTCCAGGATCAATTATACATGCTCTGTTATCCTTAGACTTAAGCCTTCAAGCGTGGTGGACATAAACAGGAACATTTCTATAGTGAAAGTAGCTGGGACAGACTTATTGCCTGTTCTTGTTATCAGTTAGCTGGACAGAGCGTTAAAACCAGGGGAGTTATTTTTTTCTTGAAGCATGGGAATGAATAGCTGACCATGCAACACAAGTGCATGGACTCTCTTACAAAGTTTCAAGAAATAATAGCATCCAGTACTATATTCCCACAGAAGTAGATGTATTTCACTTTCAACTCTATTTAAATTTATGCAAAAATTTCGAACACCATGAGCAAACTGTTGGCAAAGTGGAGGAAGAATAATTCAAGTTGTGGAACTAAATGCTGCAATTTCGATTCTCTGGTGATAACTTAACACCAATTATTATTAGGTCTAATTCTCTGTTCCATTACACTTCAGGTTTGATTTATGTATCTGGCAAAATAGGTCAGCACTTCATAAAACTGCACATTCTGAGATGATTGGAAAAGCAGCTTGAGGCCTACAAAGATTACAGTTACAAATTGGAAAGAAAAATAAATTCTTATGTTGGGAGGGGAAAAAAACAACCCCAGATGACTGAATATGCTTTGTAATAGACATAGAAAAGAGCTGCAATTGTAGCAATTTGTAAGTGAAAGGCATGCAAGCTGAGTCAGACTGACATACAACGAATGCACTTTGAGCTCTCTTTTTAATGTATTTATAACTGTGGCAAATCAGTAAATCAAGCTACAATATATGCTAGTCATTAGTCAGCTATTCTGTTGTTCCCATGTCCTCTTCCTGTTGGGGAAGGAAGTACCCTGTAGCCAACTGCCAGAGACCAAGAGCATCTCTACATTAAGGGAAATTGCGTTGTTTGCCCAGGGCTTTTGTGCTTCCTGGTTGTTTGGAGAGATTGTTATGGGCTACATTACATGAGAGGAGAGGGTCAACAAGGGGTTTGAATTGAATACTTCCCCTCTGTTCAGTTCCACTGAGTTCTATTGAAACAGTGCCATCTAGTGGTGGAGGATCCTGCTGTTTCCTAGCTATTGCCACTTTAAAAGTGTTTTTTTATATACCAGAATTTCCTGGAGGATTCGGTGGGAAGCGTCCTGGTTGTTCATGATGTCATGAAATCAACCCGATCATTTCCATGAGTGTCCTATTACGTGTGCAATAAATCATTTGCTTAGGGGAGCTCCAAAGGGAGGCTGCATTGCTTTCATCTCTGGGGTGCCTTCTTTCCAGCCACAAGACCAAGAGGCAGTGGTGGCAGCAATTTTGAGATATTTCAGATTCTATTAATTGCTTATCTGAATCAGAAACTCAAAATGGATATAAACATGTATAATTTTTTTTCACTGTTTATGTAAATATCATATTATAGGATTCTCTCCTTTATGGTACATATAAGGTGAATGTTGATCAATATTATATAGAAAAGATTGATTAGTGTATTGATATATGTTTTTCATCTGTGCTTTGTTATTTATCTTTTGTATATTTTGTATGCCTATAATAAAAGAATTAAATTAAAAACAGAAAACACTGAACTTTAACACTTAGAAGCACATTACAACTGATGCAACTCATTACATTGTTCTAGCACAGTGGTTCCCAAACCTTTTCAGGTAACCACTCCCTTGGTTACACAAACTCATGCCGAGTGCCCCCTATTATTATTCAGAATAGCAGTTTTCAACGACCCACTAATGAAGATAATAATAATAAAATTCAAAACAGTAACAATTTATTGAATATTTATTCAAAATCCAATTACATCTTTTCCCTCCTTCCCTCGGCAAGCCTGTGGCGGGTGCTTCCCATTTAAAGGGTCCGCGCTCCTTGGGATCCTGCTGGTCTGGGCGCCCGGGCTGAGCAGCGGTGGTGGCAGCTGGGTGCAGGAGCTGAGCTGAGGAGCTGAGAATGAAAAAGGGGCCACACTGCGCACAGCCCCTTTAAATGGGAAGCACCCGCCACAGGCTTGCTGAGGAAGGGAAAAGAGAGCGAACGCCTCTGTTTTGCAGCCAGCGTGGCAGGGCACACCAATCAGGTTATGTCTCTTCATTAGCGTTTTGGTGCTTTTGAAACATTTCAATTCACCGTTAAAAGGACTCTTCTTAAATGGTATTAATACATGTGTGGATTCTTCTCCTATATGGCTTGGGACCAAACTACCTTCTCCCATAAAAATGTCCCTGGGTTTTAAGACCTTCTGGAGAGGTGCTTCTCAAAAAAGACCACCTCAAGCATCCCCTTTGCCTCTTAATGCCCCCCTATGCAATCCCCCCACCCCCCCAAGGGGGCAGTACTACCCACTTTGGGAACCACTGTTCTAGCAGTTGAAGTGTGGATGTAACTGAGAGTTTCTATAGGTCTTCCAGCTGCTTCATTCAGATGCAACATCTCTTCTTTGCTAGATACAATTTGCTTTGGAAACCATTTCTAACCCTACCTGGGGATGCATTTGCAAATTTCAGCAATGAAATGAAGAAACAGTATTAGGGAGCTGTACATCTGCTTTGCATGCTTCTGATGTAAAGGGGAAACTGAGGACATAGGAAGCCTTATACTGAGTCTGACAATTGGTCCATTTAGCTCAGCATTGTCTGCACTGACTAGCAGTGACTCTCCAGGGTTTCAGGCAGGAATTTTTCCAGCCCTATCTTGGAGATCGCTGGGATTGAACAGCCTTTTCCAGCTATAGCATCCATCCTGTGCATATGCATGTGGAATTTGAACATCTTCTGGTGAGGCAGGAGGTGTGAAAGTTTCTCTCCCCCCCCCCCCCCATGAACTTTACTCCAACAACATGCAAGGCAAATGTGTAAGTCACTAATTTTTAATACCTCTTGTATGAGTGCAGCAGCGTTGAGATATGCCACAATATCAAACTACAACCTGCACTTATTGTAATAGGAACTTAAGAGGTCGTACTGAGCCGCTCCTGAGACATCTACCCACAGATGAAATTATAGTCATTATTTTGATCTGAATCTATTAAAAATTAATACAGAGAAGCAGCCAAGAATTTTTCATTTCTTCCCAGGGATATGCACACACCATATTTCTTCATTCAGATTCAATAGGGTGGACTAGTGGGTAAAAACTCAAATTTATACTATATTTCAGTTTATGCCACAGTAGAAAAAACAAACAGTAATATGTAAATACTTGGAACACATGATAAATTACAACTTAGAATAGGTATCTCTACCCTGTCTCATGGAAAGACTAAGTGCTACTTCACACACAATGCATTATCTATACTGATAACACTCCCACGTTGGAAAAAATGCATCAACCTGGTATGTGCACACAGTCACATATGCCAACACATGCATGTCTAACAGACCAGAAAGCTGCTGCCAATTAGGGCATTCCAACTCTATGCACATACATGAAACAGAGTCATTGTATTCCACGTACATGACAGCAGACACAGCTTTTCCAACATCAAAGTGATTTCCATGTAGGCAATTTGAGATGTCCAACATAGTTATTTATCAATAATTATGAAATGCTTATACTGAAATAAATTTCTAAGTGGCATAAAACACAATACAGTATAAACCCATAATAAATTACTGTATATTATTACCATTGTGGGAAAGCTTGATGGAACAAGTAAGTTTTCACTAGGTGCTGAAAACCCAGAAGACTTGGTGACAGAGTTCCACAGAGCGGGGGCTATGATACTAAAGGTCTTATTCTGAGCCATCATGGACCAAACCTCTAAAATATTGGGCACCACCAGAAGGATATCTCCTGATAAGCACAGCAGATGAACAGGCAGGTATGGCATCAGGCAGTCTCTTAAATATCCTGGTCCTAATTTATTTAGGGCTTTGGAAACAAGAACCAAAACGTTAAGCCTATTTTGGTAATATATAGGCAACCAGCACAGTTCTCTCAACATCGGTGTACTCTGCTGGAAATAAACCACAACTGCAGCTTCTGGACCAACCTTAAGGGCAGTCTCACATAAACGCACATTGCAATGATCCAGTTTTGAGGTTACCAATGCATGGGCCACAATGGTAAAGCTATCCCTGGTCCAGGAATGGCCATAGCAGCTGAAGTTGGTTAAAGGCACTCCTAGTGATTTAAGACACCTGTGATTTCAGTGACAGCACTCAGTCAAGGAGCACCCCCAGACCACACACCTGTTCCTTCAGGGGGAGTGAAACCCCATCCAGAACAGGTAACAGACCCAATTCCCAGATATGTGAACCACTCACCCACAGAGCCTCTGTCATGCCATGATTCAGATGCAGTTATTTTGCCCTCATCCAGACCATCACTGCATCCAGGTATCAGCCCAAGGGTTGCAGAGCGTCCCCCAATTCAGACATGACAGAGAAAGAAAACTGGGTATCATTAGCATACTGATGGCTTCTTGCACCAAATATCCTAATGACCATTCTCAATGATCAGTGGTAGTTGGTGACAGAAATCTAAAGGGCATACTAAAAAAAAAAGCCCTTCTTTATTGTCAATGTGAATATGAACTTAGAAAAAGGAAAAACAGAGCAATGAAATCTGCTTTTGCCAAAAAGCTTCAGAAAGCTATTCGTTGGAATAATGCATATAATTTCTGTACCTTCCAACTTCGTGTAGATGGTGATGTTCCCATTGACCAGACCAGCAAACAAGTGGTTGTTCTTGTACGCCAGGCTCATAACCGTAGACTTGTCAGGGGTGAAGAAGTGTTGAAGTCGGACCTTCTTTGAGCCTTGACTACTTTTGTAAACAGAGATGCTATTTAAAAGTAATAGGAAAAGAAGAAAACCTTTAACAGACGTTTATATTCATTTTTAAAGTGGCATAGTATCCCTTAAGAGAAACAGAAAGGAAAAAGCATTTCAGCATTACATTAAGGAACCAAGCTACACATTAGAAGAAGCACTGGATTGCTGCCTCACTGTCTGACTTCAGCCTCTCATTCTTATAACATCTTATACAAACATGTGATGTCACACCACTGCATTGAATACCTCTCCGCAGGTGGGCAATGAGACTCACTGTAATGCTGTCATACCATGTGTTGTTTTTACTAGATCTTACAAGAATCAGAGATTAAAGATGCAAACCTATGAATGATTAGATTAAAGCCAGTGTGATGTAGTGGCTAGAGTGTTGGACTGGGAGTCGGGAGATCCAGGTTTAAGAATCCATTTGGCCATGGAAGCTCACTGGGTGACTTTGGGCCAGTCACAGACTCTTAGCCCAACCTACTTCACAGGGTTGTTGTTGTTGTGAGGATAAAATGGAGAGGAGAGGGATTATGTACGCCTCCTTGGAGGAAAAAAGGGCGGGATCTAAATGAGATAAATATATATATTTAAAAATGACCATCTTGGCTGAGTATTGTGGAGGAGTCTTAGGAACTTCTGTTTAAAGTTGCATAGGATTGCACCCTAGAATGGTATGCTATTCTAGAAGTATCAGCCCATAACTTAATCCAAAACCCATTAAGGACGAGATAATTCTACTATTTCTGCATCACCTCAATGTTTAGAAAAAGTTATTTTATCAGCTACAGAACACAATGGCCAAATACTTTTTAGTACTGCTGCAACAGTCCAAGGACATGACAATTACATCAGCACAAATGTTTAGGGTCACGATGCACATTTTCATTAATTGTCTTTGGAACATGGCAGCATGAATGAGAAAAGGAAATAAGCGCTTGATACTGACACAATTACTAGTCATTGTCATGAAAAACTAAATGCTGCAATAATGGGTTTGTATATCTCTGTCTGTGTATCTGCCATGAAGTGTAGTTTATTTGCACTGGTAAATTAAATCTTTGAACTTGGAAAGCCATAACTTACTTACTATGCAGTATCTTTAAAACCTAAATCGACATCTCATATCAATAAGGCTTTTAAATAGATGATCTCTTCCTTTTCCTGCCTCCACAGCAGCTGTAACCATTGTGTGTGGAATTGAGGAGAAAGGCTGACGCAAAGTTTTAGGTGTTGAACATCTCAACATTACCTAGTTTATGTGCCTTTAATTCTGTGGGAGTACAGCCTTAATTGAATATTAAGCAGAATAATTGACAATATTGAACCAAAGAAGATAATTCTGTGGCAGTTCCCAGGGTAGATTCCAGTGCCCAAACAGAATGAGCAAGTTTCTCCATTTATTGCAATACTTGGGGCAGTACTTTGTACAGGGATAAACAGAGACAGTTCAAAATAAAATCCTTTTAAAATAAGCAGTTTTAAGTTTAGCAACTGATAGGTCTACCACAAGAAATGTATGGTCCAAGAGCAACTCATATTTTTAGAGGAATCTCTGCTCTTGCTCTCTCATGCGCATGTGCTCGCTCTCTCTCTCTCTCTCATACACACACACACACACACACTCTGACATGCACTCATACACATAAACCTCTACTGTAAGGACAAACAATTAATAGGCAATCAAAGGAAGCAATTGAAAAATGTGAAAAGCACCTTCCTTCTTCCATGCCCAGGCAAATAGTAGAAACACTGGAGGGCTTTGTTGGATTATCTTCAGGCTCTGGAGGCACGTTTGATTCTTTATGTTTCTCCTCTCCATGAATATAGACCATGCAGAGGATTCTCGATTCCACATTGAAGCATTCAATAACTTTTGGACTGGAGTTTTGAAATGATACAATGGCAATTTGGCCCATTTGATTAGTACAACTGCCAATCTGAATTAGGGAGAAACGATTAATATTCTTTCATAACCAAGGTCTCTCTCTGAACAATAATACATGCATGGCAAAACTAATTAAAGAAAGCTTCTTTAAGGTCGCAGCAGTTAAATAAAGATTTTCTGGCAACTGAAGGTTACACAGAGATAATGAGACGGCATACCTATTATACTGAATGAAAATACCGAAAAAGAAAAATACATGCTATCCCTAGCAGACAATCTGTGAGTGTCATTCTTATAAAACAGGGGTGCAGACTAAGGATGGGCAAAATCACTCGGGTCCGACTCAGAGGATACGTGCCCCACCGCTGCCGCTATTTGAACGCACTCACTTGCTGCATGAGTTTCTTTGACAGCTCACAAGCATCTGACAAGCAGCCAGCAGCCGTCTACCCCCATCTAGAGCCTCCATTGCGCACAGGGGAAATGTACAATTTCCAGAACCTCCATTCTTGCACACAAAGAAGGCTCCTGGCAGGGATGGATGGCTGCTGAGTACTCAACCCGCAGGTCCATGAATGTGCCACAGGCGCCTGATTGGGTCCGGGGTGGGGGTGGGGAGGTGGAGGTGCCCATTGGACTCCCAGACACATGGCCCAAGTCCTACCCTCTGGGGATCCCAATCCAGCCACCTAGGATTCCCCAGAAGGCCCAACCCCCTTTCCCCAACCACAAATCATTTTTGGGGTTTCCTGGCTTTTGTGCAGCTTTTTCTCTACTCTAAAAGGTCAAAATTCCTCTCCTAAGGCTTAGTTACTGGCAGTAAGAGGTTTAAGTTAAAATATGCTGGTATCAGGGAGGGGGGTTGGCTCCCCCTTTGCCCCCACTCACCATTGGAGTGTGGCCCCCAAGATCTCCAAAATTCAGCCCTTGGGCAGAAAGAGGTTCTGCACTTGTTCTAAAAATGGTCATTATATTCCTCGAAGAGCCTCATCACACAGGGGAAAATTGTATTTGCTTACAGTTACTTCTCCACCTATGCGTTTGTCCTTCATTACTTCCTCTTTTGAAAGAGGAAGTAAACAACCTACACGTGGCCCATTCAGCGGGCCGTTTTGATCCCGCTGCTTCTTCTGCACACAGCAGGAGATAGCGGCTACTTCCGTCTTTCAAAGTAAGTCCGACTTATTGGGGGGGGGGTTGTCGTGCAAAAGTGGCTAGAAGGGGCGGGAGGCGCTTGGGAGGCAGACAACATTGTGAGAGGGACCTGCAAAAAAACATGAGTGTCCACTAATGAGCGTGCAATAAAACACTCGTCTGATGGAGCTCTAAGAGCACTGATTGCAAAATGGACTACAAATATATATACCCAGTGATACTTGGAGCCTTTATTTATTAAGTCTTTGCACTTAAACATAATTTTAGTCTAGATTATGTTGGCTGTGAGAGTCACTGGAAATGAACAATAGTGAAGATGAGCAGGCTTTGGAAGAAGCATTCATGTGCCTTTAGCATCTTCTAGAGCATCTTTAGAGTGCGTTTTATCACACACTCATGACTGGCCACTCATGGATCTTTGAGGGTCATTTTGATAATGCAGCAATCCTCCTGCGTGCATCCCACTTCTTCTGTTGTTTCTTCTGCTACAAAATATTACCCAGAAAATCTATTGCTTCTTGGCTTTGACAATAGTTGTCGCCATTTCCTGCCCAGTGCAGTAGAAGCTGCACTACAAAATGCCCACTGAATGGGCCACATGGTCACTACTTGCTTATTCTTTCTTCCCTGTGAGAAGAAAGAGGAAGCTGCTCATTCCTATGTTGGGACAGAAGCAGGAGGCAAAGCAACGGTAGGGAAATGCGGTTGTCCCCCATCTGAAAATGCTCCTAGAGAGGCATGCAAATAGATGATGAATGATCAAGGCATGGGCCCAAGACCACTTCCTATGGTTGCTCCCTGCCCCACCCCCATTCCATTCTGTCCCCAAACTCCTGAAGAATTTGAATGTCCTCTAGAGGATGACATTTTGAGAACAAATGAAACTTACAAGAATTTCCAGGGATGGGGCAGAGGGATGTACCTAAACTCAAGCCTGCAGCACCGACTGCTACAGACTTTAGAAGAGCTAGGAACCCTGACAACAAAATCCAACTTCCTTTAACCTGAACCCCAAGGGGCAAAGTACACTAAATGTTGGGGGAACACTAATTTCCCATTGTTTCCTTTGTTGAAGTGTAAAGCAGCTACGGCACGTGTGTGTATGCACACATACATGTGGAGGTGCAAGTTGGGTTGGGGGAATAAGTGCTTAAACCTTTCCTGACCCACCCCATTTTCCCGGTATAATCCTCCTCCCCAAAGCTGTTCTCAGGGTAAAATGTATAGGATGCTCTGCCCAACAGGGCAAAAATAAGCTGGGGGTTGGTAAGAGGGAGAGCATTACATTAACAAAATGGCATGGAACGGGGAGTTAAAACACCCCTACCTCCATGCCAGTTCTCTGAGGTAATCCCTCCACTCAGTGGGGCTTTGAACTAAAAAAATTCTTACCCACAGAAAACCATGCTCTGTAGAAAGAGAATCTGGATCAGTTTCTTCACATGAGTATGGCTCAGGATTATAAGCTGCACATTCAACCTTAACAGACACAAAATAACATTTGTTAGCTCAAATCTGGTGCTCTTGGTTAAGCTTTATTGAAATCTAAGCCTAGAATTTAGTTCTAGCAAAACAAAAATAACAAAGTAGTTCTAATTATAACAACTTGATTTGGCGTAATCAAGATCTAGTTGCATGCTTTCAGATTTCACAGGAAGGTAAAAAGAAGGAAGTTGGAAGAGGAGGATCTCATGAAACTGTATTGGTGTGACAGAATAAAGGCAATAGAAAATCAATTTTGAGACATTTCAGATCCTGTTAATTGCTTATCTGAATCAGAAATTCAAAATGGATATGAATAGGTATAAAGTTTTTTCACTGTTTATACAAATATATTGTATAAAAATTATGAATTAGAGGGGTGAAGGTTGATCAATATTAAATAGAAAAAATTGATTAGTATATTGTTATATGTTTTCCATGTATGCTGTTATTTATCTTTTGTGTTTCATAGTTAATAATAATAAGAAAAATAAGAAAAGAGAACACAAAAGATTTAATCCCTCCTCCCAACTGTAATTGAATTAAAAATAGCTCCGTTACCCAGTGCGGCTGCAAAACTAGCACCCATGGAAACCTTTTTGGAAATTCACAGCTATGCTGGTGTGGAGGGGGTGATTTTCATCTCAATCACAGCTGCGGAGGAAAGGAACGAACCTCACATCCCTATATGACAGTGTGGTGTAGTGGCTAGAGTGTTGGACTGGGAGTCAGGAGATCTGAGTGCTAGTTCTTACTTGTCAAGGAAGCTCACTGGGTGATTTTGGGCCAGTCACAGACTCTAAGCCCAACCTACCTCACAAGGTGGTTGTTGTGAGGATAAAAATGGAGAGGAGGATTATGTACTCCACCTTGAGTTCCTTGGAGGAAAATGGGGGATATAAATGCAATAAATAAATAAATAAGCTACGGTTCCTGTAATAATTGATACCTCCATCACATCCCTGTGATTAAAGAAAGAACAAGCACTATGCATTCAGCTGAATATGCACTTGGGCCTCCATGAGACATATGGTGGGACACACCTGCAAAAACATAAAGTTTTTTTCCCCATGCATATTTCAGTTGTTACATTATTTCCCAAACAAAGTTAATGTTATTCACCTTAAATTCCTGTTGCTTGGCCATCATCACAGGCATATGCTTAACAAGAAGAGGATGCTTCTCTTTTTTTATCTGATTGCCATCGTCATCTATACAGAACCAACCCAGCAGATTCTCCTCAGCTGTAATGGCAAAGGGGGGGGGAAGCAATGTGTTTCTATTTGATAAGTTACTCCAATATGTAAACCATTTTCTAATATCAGTCTCCATTCCATAGCACAAGGCACTAATCAAAATTATATGCCTTTTTTTAAAAAAGCCACTTTTCCCATACCAACACACAGGTAGTCCCAAATGCCCAGGTTGGCTTTTGACAAGATAAATGGGGAGAGGAAAAGGTAAACACTGGGGATGGGCAGTGGAAAAGTCCAGGGTCACTATTTTAAATATTTTAACTTGAAAATTATTGAGAAGCCAAAACTCCATCAATTTAATATATAGCTGTTCTGAGCATACTAAAAAGGAAAATCTTACCTAAGCCAAGTTTAGCCATTTGTAGATTTTTGATCCAAGATTGTTTGATGGAAGGGGTAAACGTATTGAACACTGCTGTAAAGAAAGTAGGCCGTCCCGATCTGTTAGAAATAAAAGAAAAGATGTGATCCAACACATTCCTTTGGTGGGACGAAAACAAGGCTTTCTAGCTTGCACGGGTAGCACAAAGTAAATTATTGGAAATCCCATACAATAGCCTGTGTTCTTAATATTGAGATGAACTCATTATTATTATTATTATTATTATTATTATTATTATTATTATTATTTACATTTATATACTGCCCCATAGCTGAAGCTCTCTAGGCGGTTTACAAAGATTAAAGAGATTGGATTAAAAAGACTGAACATTAAAAATCAATATACAAAATTTAAAAACGTTAAAAAACACTGTTAACATTTAAAACAATTTTTAAACACTCAGCCAGGCCAAAGCTATTGGAGTCAGTTAAAACTCAGCATATGCTGTTGAATGCCTGGAAGAAAAGAAAAGTCTTAACATGGCACCGAAAAGATAATAATGTTGGCGCCAGGCGGGCCTTATCGGGGAGATCCACAATCTGGAAAGCAGTATTTATTTAATGCTAGTTAAAGATTTGTCAAGTCTGACGGTGAGGGAGGGATGAAAAGGCAATTTGCCCCTGTGTCTGTGGGACCAGGCCTGTTTTTCCAACACATGTCTCTGCTGTCTTTGCCCCGGCACAAATATGACCCTCTACACCCCATCCAGAAGCTGTAGGGTTTTTTTGTTCTGGCTTGCCTTCCCCCTACAAATCCACAGCTGCCTTCAGAAGGTAAGAGAGAATGAGAGCATTCCTCTCTCCTCCCATAGTACCCCTTTTGGTGAAGGCTCAGCCTGGGTGTTAGGCAGCCTTTGCCCCATTACAACATTGCCCTCAATCGACATGGTAGATTGTAACTAACTTGTCCTGCTTCCCTGGAAGCTGAAGTTGAATTCTACAGCGGTCTGCAGCTCTTATTTCATCTTCTTTTTTCAAAATAAGTTTTTGTAAACCTGAGGTCCAATCATGTGCCACGGACTGATTTAAATTCTGTCAAAAAGCAGAGGGAAGACCAAAAACAAGCTTATTTTAATTTCATTTTCAATCTCCCCCCACCTCCACAATAGTATGAAAGATAGTGCTACCCTATGTGACAATGCACTTAAAATACAACAGTGTTGTTTAAGATTGTTTAGCTTCACTGACAGCAATAAGACATAGGCGCTAGCTATACATTATGCACAAATGCTATTGAAGAAAAAGCAGCTTGGAGGGAGAAATTTGGATTTAGGATCAGGTCAAGCACTTCCTCCCTGCAGTCCTTTTCTTGGCCTAATCTACACCAAGCAGGATATTGCACTATGAAAGCAGTATGAAAGCAGCACATGGGTATGTGTCAATGGGCCCCAACAGTTGTCAGTGCACTTCAATACTGCTATAAAGCAGTAGTGTGGCTCCTGCCTTTTATATAACACTTTCATACCACTTTCGTAGTGTAATATCCAGCTTGGTGTAGATTAGGCCAATGCCTCAACTGCCCTCTCCCAAAGAAGCTTTTATAAAATGAGACATATTGTGGCTCTAGAAAGTCCACTGATATGGAGCAAATTCCATTAAACACAGTGGGAATTAGCATCATGCTACACAGCAGGGGTAATCCAAGTACTCTGAAATATAGGACTGTAGAATAAACTGAAAGTTGGATTAAAGTGGTACCATTTACTTTTGATCACGGGAAACTCAGAGTCTTGAAATTCGAGAACAGACTTTCAAATCTTGCTTCTACACAAACACTAGAAGTGGTACCTAACATATAAATCAAATTTATCTTTACCTAACAACATATAAATCAAATTTAAACCATTTTCTGTCCACAACTAGAACAGAAGAATGTTTCAGATGAATTCAGCAATGCAAACAGAAAGGGTTCTGGCATCAATATTCCACTATCTTGACTATATGCATCTAAATCTTGAAAGAAATCTGTCTTATGTAAATACTATTTAAAATATAACTCAGCTGTTGGAATCATTCAGAAATATCTCCCAACATGGTTGCAGTGAGCATTCTGTTTTGTTAATAAAAGTGTACTAATGGACCAAAGCCTAAAGTACATATCAGTTCTGTCTCAGTTGCACCTGAAGGAAAGGGGTGAGGCATTGCTAGGCACTTAAAAATTCAGGCCCCAGGCCCCATAATTACTCAAATAATTTGAGTAATTATTTATATTATTCAAGTAATATAAAGCCTTCAATTATGTATTAATTTATTTATTAAATTTATATACCGCCCCATAGCCAAAGCTCTCTGGGTGGTTTACAAAAGTTAAAAAAACAGTGGACATTAAAAAGTATACAAAATTTAAAACCATCAAAAATATAAAAACAACAGTATACAGTATCCATTTTTAAACAACAACAGTTCTGGGGTCCAGTTCCCCCTATCCCAGTTCATCCCAAATCAATAGCTTCTCTTCCATTACAATTAATTTGCAAAAAGCTTTTTTCGTGAGCAGTTTCACACACACACAAACCTAAAAATAGCAAAATCTTCAGCAAAATGTAATTTTAAAAAATGTTACAGGGTGCTAATCCAAAAGCACCCTATGACTGAGAGGTGTTGCAGCTGCAATCTCCCTTTCCTTCAGCATCTGCAATCTCCCTCAGAATCACTCCCACATGGCAATTAAGCAAATAAAAATCATTCCATTGGCACCAATGGGCACTCAGAGCTTTAGGAAATATATCCGAGGCCAGGACTCCATGGGCTCAGGCCTAGCAACTCCCTCGGTTGAGGGGGTGATTTAAAGTGCCAACAGGGCATGTGGGGGGGCATCTGCAGCTTGCTCCTCTTACCCCTAAGTTTCCTAGTCCTTTTTCTCCCATATAGGCTCAGATACCAAAAGCGAGTCCAGCTGAGAGCAGAGCCATGAGGGTGGAAGGCAGGATAGAGGCCTCATAGGGACAGACAGGAAATGGGAAGAGTTCACCCACAACCCCTTTAGCATGTCAAAGAGAAATGTACGTTTTAGAGGACAGGATCAGGGCCAACCTGCATTGGATAACATATGTCTGGTGCTGTTGTCATGAGTAGTTTGTGCCTGAAAGGAACACACACATGCACACACAGTCACAAACTATAGTAACGATCAAAACTTAAAGGGAGGCTAGATGGTACAGTACTCTGTGTTAAAGCAGTATTACCACCAACACAAGCTCTAATTTCTATGATAGTATTTTCTTCACATGCCATGCTATGGTCTTCCACAACAAATTGGCAGCTACTGAGAAGACGCTGTTATTATTGCACTGTAATGCACACATAAGAACTGTAGAGTAAAACAAGATCAGCAAGGCATCTATAATCTACTTACAATTCTAAAGTTAAACATTTAACTACAAATCAATTAGGGTATGAACAGATTGTATGTGCTTGGGCACACATTCTCACACTGAAGACTACTTTAACCATCAGGAAGCTTTAGACCTGGAAACAATTCAAGCTTTATTAGTTGTTATATGTTACCTGGTAGTTTCCTTTAAGGTTGACTATCAGTTGACTGATTTGTCCAACTACATTCAAGTCATGCAAGAGATTCTGCAAATCATGGTAAAGTTGCCCTGGTCCCATATAAAGCTTATCTGAAACACATAGAAAGATGCAATTATGCACATACAGTAGGGCCCTTTCTACATCTAAGGGTTATCCCAGGAAAATGGAGGGATCGTCCCTGCCTGCTCCTGAGATCCCATGTGGCATTTGGATGCACAGGAACGATCCCGGGACAATCCTGGGATATAGGGCTGGTGTAGACATGCCCTAGGTTAAACACAGCTAACTTTGTGGCCAAAAATATATGAACAAGCATCCTGTATTTAAAACTACGAAAATAAAAATTTTACTCATTCAACTTTACAATATTCAGACTCTCCTAAGGTTGACACAGAGCTGCAAAACAGACTGTTTAACTTAAAGGAGATTCCTTTTGTTTGTGTTCTTTTCCAGTTGAAATCAATGCATTATTAAATTGCATTTGAAATAAATAGATTAGTGAGGGGTGTGTGTGGAAACAATGTGGATAATGCTAGGTGGAAATCCTGCCCTTTCTTAAGTGTTCTATCAAAATTAAAACGTGATTGAAAAATTGCTAACTGCCACAGGACTCTCAGATAGTTGCTTTTTAAAACTTAATGGTCACTTGGTTTTTTTTAAAAAAAAAACCCTGAACATGGCTTGTTCTGTGGCCTGCAGAAGAAACAATAAGCAAACTCTGGTTGCATTCACGCCTGTGTCTTCAAGATTTTGGCTACAGAGTTTATTTTTCTACTAATGAAGTCCAAAATATAACACAGTAAGGGTGCCAGGGTCACAATCCAGACCAGTCTCTCTACACCTGTTTAATAAATTAATAAATAAATACACAGAATTGGTAATAGTATGAATGGTGTCATATCTAGTTTGGTCCTAGGTTATAGCTATTAATTGGGAGGCAGTGATCAGTACTACAACCAATCAGAAAGTACTTTTTTTCTGTTCAGAATTTGATTCAAAATGTGAATCCCACTTAACACCGTGTTTGCTATTATATATGCAATCATGTTCTTCAGAGAAAAACCGTAAAGACTGCCCTGATCTATCACAGTGTGTGTGTGTGTGTGTGTGTGCGCACACACACACACACACACACACACTCCTCTTTCCTACCCAGAGAAAGTGCAGTGGGGGGAAGCGTTCAGCCTCCTGACAAACTGTCAAATGCAAGTGGAAATGAGAAAATACTGAAGCAAAACACATACCAGAATGAGTAAAAACAAAAGCAAATTATTTTGCTTCAGAATATATACTAGAAAGCAATTAGAAGGATAACTGTACATTCTGGTTAAGCACACCAAGATGTTTTTAATTAAGAGCATTGTTACCCAATTACAGAAATCTTAATCAATTTAGCACAGTAATTTTAGTAGATTTAGAATTTGGATTAGTATAAAATAGCATGAGGCAAAACAAATTCTGAGGCAAAATGCATACTGGTTTTAAATTATGTATGTATGTGTCATCACAGACATCAACAGTGTTATCGCCTTTGATGTGTAAGAAAAAGGAAATTATTTTACAGTGCTGCTTTCTATCTGTAGTTAATAAAAATACTTATAAAACAATCTCCTTTTTTATTAAAATCAAATCTGCCACCTGATTAATCAGGACACTACTACATTTGCAAGGACTTTAAAAAAAAAGACTAATTTAACTGATTAAACAGTGCAGCTCAAGTAACAACTTAAAAGAAATAGATATAAAGACTTTAACATATTACAGGAATGGAAGATAACTCCTATTAATTTGTTTTAATATATAACAGAACAGTGCACATTTAGCAAGATTATCTGCATGAACGCAAATAATAATATCTACACTGGTTTTCTTTCATAATAAGTGGAATAAGTGGAGTAGCAATTACTACCTCAGAATCAGGGAAAGAAGCCTAAATCTGCTTTTTGTTTTCAGAAGTTGGTAATACTTATACTTATAAAAATGTAATAAATAAATAAAATAAATATTGATATTTACTCCTAACCTACTGGAGAAGTTGCCTGCTTTTTAAAATGAAAAATAAAAAAAATCACACCGGCTTTATAACACTTTGATAAGTCCCCAGTAAATGCTTGCAATAAAGATAACAGAACAGGATTCAAAATGGCATCCTTCAGAAATGTTAAAAGGAAACTACTGCTTGGAATCTAACAACTAAATGTTCATAGATAAAAGTGGAAGTGAAAAGCAGTGGAAGAAAACGTAAATAGCAACACATTTACAACAGTATAGGAATCTAAGGCAACCAAAGCCCACTTCATCCATTTGGATTCTGTGTACAATAAACAATATTGTGTACAATATTCTGTGTACAATAAACATGAGAGGAGGAGCCAGCTAGCTCCACCTTCCTCCATTACAGCTGGAGTGCAGCTTTCTGAAGGGGAAAGGCGCTCCATGCAATCCCAAATGCTGGAAATTCAGCTTTCAAAATTGCGAAGATACAAGAGACTCTCCCCTTCAGAAAGTTGCCCTCCACATGCAGTGGGCAATGGAGGGGGAGGATGTGTGCACAGCTACCCTTCCTTGTGCATTTATTGTACACAGACTCCAAATGCCTAAATAGGGCTCCAGTTTGAAAGGAAAACTTTGTACTGAATTTGTGGGCACGAACTGAACTTCATTAGGGACATGATTTAGTATATATCAGGGGTGGGGAATGTGGGGCCCTCCAGATGTTGTTGGGCTACAACTCCCATAATCCCTGACCATTGGTCATTCTAGTTGGGACTGATGGGAGTTAGAGACAAACAGCACCTGGAAACCCACAGGTTCCCCACCCCAGGTATAAATGATAATTTGAGTGCATGGCAATAAATAAAGCCAAAAGAAAAGTGGGGTTTCTTTCCTTTCCACTATTCCTGTTCTATATAATATAAAATAAATAAAGCCGTATTTGTACACGAAGGGAGAGAATGCTGTTTTCAGGAGGAGGAAAAAATCAGTAAAAATATTAGACGTTACCAGGGGATGGTGCTACCGTGTCCCTTCTGCCCTTCTCCATGGACAATCAGATGACCAAGTAGACTCTGGTTACAAAAACCCTGCCACAATACCTCTAGAGTGGCCATGTACCCTACTTTACAGAGGACATTCCTCTATTTGAAGGCATTCTCTATTTTAAGAACTGTCCAGTCCAAGTTCAAGTTTGGACAGGAGGGGCCTTGAAGCTGTCCATCAACAGAAACTGGACAGCAAACTGAGAAGGCACACAGGTCACCGTGTCAGTCTTCCCCACTTTGGTGAGATACACTACTGTATTTCTATTTAAATTATAGTAATTCACATTTATACATATACATTAGGAACATTTTATGCAGGTCTATTTCTTCTTTTATCCTCTCTTTTGATGTGCTTCCTCTTTTTTGGAGAAGCATGTGGCCACTCTCAATTCTTCTGTTTTATCTTTAAAGGACTTGTGATTTTTAACAGTTGAACCTACACATGATCATTGCGTAGCCACACAGCACTTATATAAATAGCATCAAAACAGAAGCAATGAAACCCTGAAGAGAAAGAATAATGCTCAAGGAGCATATGAACTAAATTAAGTGTTTCGAATTTAACCTTTTGTTAAGATGTGACACAATTTTCCTGTTAATAGATTTGACAATTAATACTCATGTGCTAAATACAATAGGTGCAATAGGAAGAGAAGATTTTCCTGACAATATACAGTATTATGGAGATGAAACACAAAGTCAATTGTATGCTTGAAGGTGATGTCAATTGTGAATAATACTGTGAAGGATGGTAGGGCAAGATGCGACAAGGCAGCTACAGTTCTTGCAAGGGCAAGTATGCACGTCTTATTCCGCCTACTGAGCCATCTGCTTCTAATCAAGCAACATAATGAAATATGCAAGAATTCAGGGCTGCAAGAATGAAGAAATCAAAAGATATGTGAATGTGAAAGCTCATAGGCCTATAGCGAACATTTAAGATAATGTATTATGTATTAAAAAATAATTGTATGTGAGAAAATGATGCAACTGGTATAAATCTGTACAAAAGGGAAGGAATAGCGCTACATAAAATACCTTATAATAAGATTTGAAGCCAGAATTTAATCAACTGAACTTCAAATATGGATTCATATTTATCTTGAGTTTTCCCAAATGGCAAGGTTAGTAGCACAATAGTTATGAGATGATCAGAAGAAAGTTTTAGTATATGCAGCAGTGCCCAAGGGAGGCAGCAGTGAAAGCTTTTCCATTATTTACATATTCTATATCTACACATACACATGTGACTAAGAGATGATCAACATGTTCAGAAAAATACAGTTGCACAGTCCTCCTGAGATTGTACTATTTCAAAATACAAATGGAGACTGCATAATTATATACTCTCCCCACCTCGTCATTTCCCCCCTCCGATTGAAAAATTAGGCTACTTGGGTTTTATTGTGTATGGGACTAGCCAGTCGCTCCCTTTGGAGGGGGGTCTGAGTAGAAATTTTTCCTCCCACTAAATGGTGGATAGGTTTTTGCCTACTACATACTTGAAGTTATAATGAGGATGGGGATAAATAGGTTGATTTGTTGTTGGGATGTGCAGGAATTTGCTCCAGCAGAATAGGGATGGTGACCACTCTGGCGCCTTCTGGTGATTAGCATGTCCAGAGGTCCTGCTCCTCGTGGGCTTCATGGCTGTCAGGATATGATATGCCTTTGGAGATCCTCCTGCCTCATCTGCTCAGAGTTTTATGGCTCCGAGTGGGGGTGACACAAGGCAGTCTCCCTACACTTACAAAAGTGGTGCATAAGAGAGGAGCCGGGTTTACCTGACTCCTGGCTTTGGAGAGTACTTGTCCATAATGCCAGGCAAGTAGCCTGAGGTAAGGACATTGATTCCCACACTTTCACATATAGATCCAGGGAGGGGTGAATCTTCCTTATTGTTTAAATTAAGAGGCCCTAGTTTATTCCCAAACTCTGGTATTCGTGTCTTTGTTCTGTTTCCTTCTCCACTCGCAAAATTGGTAACAAGATACTTCTGAATGCAAACTATGCTCTGAGAATATGGATCTTAGACTTTTGGTGGCCACTTTTCACTACATTCTCCACATTAGAAAGTGTCACACTTAAATGGTCTTGATTTTGTCTGTGTCATTTAAAACAGCATATTTAAGATTGGAATCAGGATTGGTTGGGATTTATTCTGATATGTGTATTCAAAACCATGCTTTAATACATTGGTTTCTACTTCTTAACATTTTCAGCATAGGCTAATGAATATGCTAAGTGGCATGTAACACACTCCTTGTCTGTGTGCACACATACACACAGGGAACAACATAAATACACAGGCAGGACAGCTCATGCAGGAGGTCATGCAAACTGCCCGGAACTTGAATGAAGGGCAATACGTTTCGGGTTTTTTACACTACACGTTAGAGGAGTATATTCCTGTAATTATTACTAATTTTATAAAATGATTCTCCAATTTCTATGCTTATATTCTCTTCTCCTGTCCCCACCCTTTGAACCTATCCACCATGGCTTATACTTTTGAATGCAACTCCTTAGTTATACAATAATGTATCAGCTTTTCACCTTATCAAGTGTCCTCAAACATACCCTTTTGTTATAAAGCCAGCTGTTCCAGTCAATAAAAAAGAAACCAAAAATCCCTCAGAGCTTAGCTAAAGAGAAGGAAAAGCTTCAGTAGTGATTTAGATGTCGATTTCTACTCCTTGGCCTTAAAGATTCATTATTAATGTCAAAGCCAGCGATAAAGCAAATGAGGTTTATTTTTAGCACTTGCTGCTCCACAAACTTCCTGCACATTTTGTTATGTAAGTGATGCTCTTTACATCTGTACCACCCCCAACAATAGTCATTTCAGTTGTCTTTCACTTCAGCAGTAGCACCATTGCTGTTTCCATAGCTACCTCTGAAAGCTTCCCCACCCCCATGACAACAGTTGAATAAGCAAACTGGATGCAGGAGGATGAAACCATATGAAGTTCTGGCTTTTGCTCAGCATGGTAAATCCACTTATGTTTCATAGGCTTATTTCACAATAAGTCCGAATGCTGAATTGGAAAGAAATATTGATGTGTATTAAACAAGCTCAGAATCAAAGAATGAAGTCTTAATTTACAGATTCAGGCCCACAGTTAGCTAACTTTATGAAATTAAAGTCAGTATCAAATTTGTTCAAATCACATTTACTACAGTTAAATACAATGGGTTTTAGCCAATGTTAGTTCTACTTAGAGTAGACTCATGAAACAAATGGGACTAATGTTGGCTACAACCCAGGGATTTAGGTGATTAAATACTTTTTAAATACAAAAACATAAGCAACATCTTTACACTAACCTGATCTCTCAAATTAACATATTTAAAACACCTGGAATACAGCAAAACAGCAAAGTATAGCAACAATGAAGCTAAATCAGATTTTCCAGGAACAAGTATTGCACTAAATGGAGATGTGGTCATGTTGAAAGTCTCTTTCTAGAATTCCACGCATCATCAAATGGAGCATATGTGCATGAAAATTTATCCTACTATGGATACTCAAGCACACATAATCACCATGTACTTGGACAATGCATGAGCATAGAGCATTGTCAATTACAATTAGGCAAAAAATTCTTCTTATTGCTGGGAGGAAAAGATGAGGGCAGCAATATCAACCTGAACAGAATCAAATGAAAGCTTCATCACAACATCTGTATCAATGCCACAAGTGACCTTGGAAACCCAGAGGGTAAGTCAATCAGAGCAGTGAACTTGGAGATGTGACAAACATAACATGTGCATATATTATTCCTGAAGATCTGCCATCACAACTGCAACATATTTTGTATTTGTATACCCCCACAAAAAGTCTACTCCAATTAAAAGGAAAGGAAGATTTTCTAGTTAAGTTAGAAACAGTTTTTGATTCCCCTTTAAGGATAAGAGGATTTAAGAGATTAAATCCTGTGTTCACAGCTAGTTAGGATAGTATTAATGCTTCCTACAGATTGCATTTTAAAAGAAAGTCAAATCAAGCCAATTTCATCACAATAATTCCTTTTGTTCATCGCTGGAATGTAGATTGGCATCATTCTATGACACAGTAGTTCAGCAGGACAGTTTTAAATTGTACTGCCTTTTTACCAAAAGCAAGCCAGCTACCACTGAGCTCCAAGTGTGTAATCAGCTTCTTAGAAAGCTACTAAACCACTAAAAGCAACAATCCTCTCAGCCATAACGAATATCTAAGATGAAGCAACGCAGCTCCACTATAGAAACCTTTACTGCAGGGGAGGAGGACCTCTTTCAGCCTACGGGCCGAGTTCCACTTTGGAAAAGCTCTCAGGGGCCATATTACAGTGAGGCATTGGGCTGAAATGTCAAGGGAACAGAGCCAAGCAATACTAGCATATTGTAGCTTAAAGCTCTTACTACCAGTCATCAAGCCTTAAGACAGCCAGGTCAACATTTTAGAATGAGGAAAAAAACAGACAAAAGCCAGGAATCCACCAAATGATTGATGGAGGTTGGATAACAGAAGGTAGGGCCTGGAGAGGGGTGTGTGGCCATCTGGGTACCCCCAGAGGGCTACGTTTAGTGCTCAGGCCTGAGGTTTTCCATGCCTGATTTACAGAGCCTTTGTATTAGCTTTGTACCAGTTACCTGTTTGATATTTACATGTCATTTATAGTATTTATCAGATATCTCTGTATTACACAACTATATCTACCTAATATAGGACTCCTGATCCCACATGGGGCTACTTTCAAGGGTCTTGAAGCCTTACACCGTGACACGTTCTTCAACTTCATTTGGCCCAACACATAGTGGTGGCCAAGAGCCTTAATTCACTCTATGGCAGGATGTCTAACATGTAGATCCTTCAACACACAATGCTGCAAACCCATGGGGATAATTAGTCTTTTGCTCCAAAGGACACAACCCTTGTGCACTGATAGTTCAATATTGTTTTGATATACATCACCTGGGTTTATCCTCAAGCTTCCCTAACAGTCAATCCCTCTGCACTCAGTTGAGAACGTGGACAAGGACTGGGTTGACAGAAACAATGGCTTGTAGTCGGCCAATAAACATAGATAGACCAACCATATATGTAGCCATGGAATTTCTTAACCTTAACTACAACAGCTAGGGGCTCCTTATTAATTTGAGCATAGTCCCATTCCATTGGAGATAAGGTTCTGAAGTAGAAAGCTCCCAATGTGAATATACCCAGTCACTACGTTCAACATCTAAGGTCCTCCTCCGGGTGCCTACTCCGAGAGAGGCTCGGACTGTGGCAATGAGGGACAGGGCCTTTTTGGAGGTGGCCCCCAGACTATGGAACGATCTCCTTGACGATGTTCGCCTGGCGCCAACGGTGCTATCTTTCCGATGCCAGATTAAGACTTTCCTCTTTGCCCAGGCATATGGCGGCACATCTTAATCACCCACATGTTTAGTTTGTTTGTTTTTAACGGTTTTTAGTGCTTTATGCGTGTATGTTCTGTGTTTTAAAATTTAAAATTTTGTATACTCCATTTTAGAATTTCTGTAAACCGCCCAGAGAGCTCTGGCTATGGGGGCAGTATATAAGTGTAATAAATAAATAAATAAATAAATATTGGGTTTTTAGATTGTTGGATGTTTTATTATGTTCTTAATGGTTTTAATTTTTGTGAACCGCCCAGAGAGCTTCGGCTATCGAGCGGTATAAAAATGTAATAAAAAATATGCACTCATGAGAGGAGTCAAGCTCGTGGCTCAGAACATGACATAGAGATGAATTACAGGTGAGAATCAGTGGCTTCAGCTTATCATGGTCTTTCATACAGGCAGAACTCTAAACCATAAGGATTTGTCCAAAATCTCTGAAAAGCAGTCTATAACTAAATTCTTCTGCATCATTGTAGCATTTGACATAACTAATGTAAAAGTAAAATGGAATATAGACTTGTAGAAGTCAGCTAAGACAGTGATACTATTACAACAGGGGCTCTCCCTAAATAAAGATTTTTGTAGATTCGGGATTAGGTTGTGTACAGGCGAGGAAAATGTGGAGATATAGGTGATTCAAGCTAAAGACACAAATGAAAAAAACATGTTCACAAGATTGTTAGTTACATGTTAATGTCTCTTTTATAAAAAAGGTAAACATCTCCCCAATCTGTCCTAGTCAAGGTAATCCTGAATATATTTAAATGCAATTAGAATTATTTCCGGTCTCCCTTTCTAGCTGAGGAGGTACAGACAAGGACAAATCAAGTGGTTGAAACATCTTCATGAAAAATAAAGCCTAACATTGTGGAAAAACTTTTATATAGAACGACTACTCAGGGTCACCCAGTAGAACTGATTAGCAGTAAGTTCAGAATAGACAACAGCCCTGTTCAGAAGACATCTTTAACCACGGCTTTAACCATGGTGAATAAGGCTTTTTGCCTTAGTCACCATAGTTAAAGCCATGAACACGGCCCAGTTTTCTGGCTTAACCACTGTGGTTAAAGCTGTGGTTTAAGGTGTCTTCTGAACTGGGCCAATGTATAATTAACTTAAGGAACTCACTACCACGAGATGCGCTGATGGCATACAAATTCTAAACAAATTCATGGAAGCTAATTACCATTGATAGATCCTGTTCACATGTTCACTACGGTGAAATGCACAAAAGCAATGCATGCACTACTTATTTAAGTAGAAGGAAAAGGCACATGGGAGATCTGTGCCAGACATCCCAAATGGTGTCTCTCTGTGTGTTTACTTCAAAGTAGCCAAGGGGTGGGAGTTGCTAATTAGATCATCCAAGAGGCACCAGGGAAAGGAGTGTTTAACCCCTTCTCTTCATTTTATTTCTGCAATCTAAATTGCCTCCCAAAGCTACACTTTCTGTTTCCCCACAAAAGGCTAAATAGCAGTTTCAGGAAGGAGGCACAATTTAGATCAGGAAAATAGAGTGTGTGTCTGTGAAAATTAGCCCCACTCCTCTTGGCTGA
Organism: Elgaria multicarinata webbii; assembly: GCF_023053635.1. Lineage (NCBI taxonomy): Eukaryota > Metazoa > Chordata > Lepidosauria > Squamata > Anguidae > Elgaria > Elgaria multicarinata. The sequence goes on from NC_086174.1 coordinate 121,348,672, forward strand.
TTTAAAGTAAAGAAAGCAAAAAGAAAGCAAAAAGAAGATACTTAGTTTGGCCCATGTGTTTTGTTTGAAAATCTGAACCTTTTCCACTGTAGGCAATACTCATTTATCAATACACCTAGTAAGATTTTAAGAACTGGATAAAGTTAGGAGGACTAGAAAGTAATGCTTGTTCTTTTTTCAGACAGTTTGCATCATGGGAAGGTTGTTGTTTTTTGCTTTGAGAGAAGGATGCCACCTCTCCATAGTTCAATCTTAAAATGAGAGCTATAAGGGTCTATTCCAACATATGTTGAGAAGGAAAGCAGGGCAAGGTATGCCAGAAGATACAAGCTTTCGTATTAAGTGGAATTATTCCAACATTAGTCTCAAACAACTTGCAGACCTTGCTTCAGAAGCTTTGCAAGTTCCATCTGTTAATTCTGATTCATGCATGGCTGCAACTGAGAAGATCAAAGCATAAGGGGCCCATTTTATATTGCAAGCTGCAGATTTAAAGCATTGCCCACATAGACCCAGTTCATACGTAACAGCAAACTGTGGGTTAATCAACCCACAATTTGCCACACACGAACAGGGGGAAGCAAGCACACTGACTCCTGCGCACACATCACTTCTGCTTTTAAGCAACAACCTACGATCATCTGGGTCTTAGGTTGCTAGGGTGTTGTACGAACATGGAATGCTGGTTTGTTTAGGGGCTTTAATTCCCTGTTTATCAGAATAAGGGAAAGCAATATCAAACCACTTTCAGCTCTGCTCTACATGAATAAAGCACCCTTTTTGAACTCAAAGGAATTTCTTGAGGATGTATGCCCTAAATACAGTTTCTAGCAATCTAAGAATAATCTTTTTTGGTCAGAGTGCAAATGCTTATTTCCTTCAAACTGTATTTAAACAGAGGTGAATTAGACATATTTCATGATTGCTCCTTGGAGCTTTTTGCTCAGCTTCCAGTCCCAGTCTGGTGTTAAATCTTTTACGCTAGGAATATTGCATAATCTAGGATTGGGCCTAGAAGATCACATTTTCTAAATTATGCTTTTCGAACACTAATAACAAAAGCATAATGTGCTATGACTGCATAATCATGCAAAGGTCTCATTAAACACTCCAAGTTCACTTAAAATGAGCAAGTAGTAGCCACAAATAATTATCAAGCAATACTTACTTGGCTTAGCATTAATAACGATATTCTCAGAGGAATGCTGTGAAGAGAATCTGCAGTTCTCGTCTTGCCCCTCGCTGCTCCCATACTCTATGACATCTACATGCCCCAGGGGCACACTCCATTTTAGTAAGTACCTTTGGCCAGTCACAATGCCACTGCTTTCATGGGAAGAACTGGAAGAAGGTCACAAAGGAATATTTTACATCAAGAAAGCCATTTTATCCATCGTTTAAATTCAGGCATATGCTTTTCCATTTCATAGTTCACAATTGTATATACAATTGTGTATATACTATACATACGTGGAAATAAGCCCTGTTGAACTCAAAGGGACTTAATACTAAGTAGAGACACACAGGACTGTACTGGTCTTATTTTTGTGTTTAGAAATTTGAAATTAAAAAAATCACAAAGTGAACTAGAACTCTAAAATGTTTTACTTGCTTAAAATTTTTTTTTCCTGAAGATGTCCCACTATTTTAAGCTGTTTCCTTAACAACAAAAAGTTTCCAAGGAAAAAGTTATTTTTTTTCTAGTTAAAGGACAGCATGCTATCATCCAAAAGGAAAAAGCAATTTACAGCCTTCCCTTCTCTCTCCCGTGTCCCATAGGACACTGTGCTTTGAGGAAACACCTTGTGGAAAAATTCCGAGATCTTTGTCATGGATTGCCTTTATGCTTTCCATAGCCCCATTTACCTCAGAGTATGCATATAAAACATTCCCAAACCACATAATGTATTGGGGAGTGGGGGATGTCAACCAAGAACGATAAGAAAATCTGTACATAAAAATGTTACATGACAAAAAGAGCTAGCAGAAAAACAAACAGAATAAGAAGAACCGCAAAATCTCTTATTTTTTTACAGACAAGTAACAGGACCTTAAACATTAATCCATACTCCTTCAAAACCCAAGCCACTCACAATGACCGTTCAGAAGACATGCTAAGCCACAGTGATTAAGTATTTTGACCATAACATTATGACATAGCACGTCATGTGAACCATTCCTAACCATGGTGGCTTCATAACCATGATTTAAACACACTCACGAACCATTTACTGCAAAAGGGTTACTGGCCTAATCATGGCTTAGCATGTTGTCTGAACAGGCCCACTAAGTTAGGTGTAAACAGGAAGTTAAGATAACTTGGTCAGACAGTTGATCCATCTAGACCTACTGGCAGATGGTCTCAAGAGGACACCTCCTCCAGTCTACATACACAGAAACTGAATATGGGAACTTACAAATAAAAATATGTGCTCTATCACTGAGCTAGGGCCCTGTATCACATTCACAGTATCAGCAGAACATAAAGTCACATAATAGAATGCAATTACTGTAAGTAAAAAATGAATGTTTCTGATCAGTATTACCATGCCTTCTCTCTTTCTCTCTCTCTCTTTCTCATCTTGTGTTCCCAGGCAATTACTTTAGAGAATGTGACTGGAACCTTACCGGACATTCACAGTAGCACACATTAGGACGTCATTTAACATGAACAGCCGCCGTTCTTTGGTTTTGACGATTTCTCCCTTGTCATTGTAAACAGTTTCAAGCATGTCATCAGTTCGGATGAGGTATCTGTTTCCGCTGCTAAGTAACTGAAGTTTTTTAAAAAACAAACCATTAGCTATGTCATGATATATAACACTCTTACAGCTACACCTTTAGTGCTTTAAAACGTATATGAATCAGCATCAAGTGTGGATAATGCTTTTGTCAATTTCGTTGACTTTTGTTGAACTCACATCATTTCTATTAAAAGCCTCTATTAAATTTACTGTTTCAGCACTATACTGTCTTTATTCAAAGAAGATAGCTGATGACAATCACTTTGAAAATGGAGGAAAGAGGTATTGGTTCCAACTCCAAGCCCTCTTAGTAGCCTGCTAACAAATCATGTTGCCATAGAAAACATTTCCTCTGCAACCTTCTTTTGCCTTATGTTGGCAATCCAGCTCCAAGGCCTTGCAGTTGTTGATTCCTATGATGGCATATTCTTAAGGAAAGAATAATGTCGACTCAAAGACTATGCAGCTTCTGATTGGTGACAGATGTAATACAAAAAAGAGGGCTCAGCACGGCAAGGCCATCAGAGGAGCCTACTAACCCTTTAGTTTTGCCCCATTTGACTGCCTCCCTTGCTCACTACTTCTGCTTCCTCTTCGCCTTCTGCCTGGGGAAAGCAAACCAAGTGCTGCCCAGTCAATGTGATGGTAGTGATGGCAACAATAGTGAATGAGAGTGCAAGCAGCCAAGGACAGGGTTGAACAGCTGGACTGCTGACCTGACAGTGCCACGGTGAAGGCAAGCTCATAGGACCACTGAAGAATGTGACATGAGCGGGCTTTTTAGACTGTACCCATTTTAGGAATGTAAGAGCAACCCTGCTGGATGAGACCAAAGGCCTACCGATTCCAGCATTCTGTCCATAGGCATGTGTAGCACATTTCATTAGGCTGTGCACCTGAGGGGGTTATTACGCACTTTCTGGAGGTCCAGAAAGCACGTTTCCCCCTCCTCCACTACAATAGGGGCCTTAAAGGGCCTGATTGGAGTGGAGGAGGGGAATATGTACTTTCTCCCCCTACTACCACCACTGGGGGCGGGAAAGCCCCACCTTCCGGGGCCTCCGGAAAGTGCATAATTTCCCCGGGTATGGTAATGATAGCTGGAAAGCACTTTCCCTCCCTCCTTAAAGGCCTGAATTCGAGCAGGGGGGAGAGAGAAGCGGGGCGGCCCCAGAAACATTAGGGTGTATCTGGGAACACCCGTGCATACACCTATGATACTGCTCAAACAGTAGCCAGTAAGATGTCTACTGATAGCCTACAAGTAGGACATTAGTGCAAAACCACCCTCCCTGCTCATGTTCCCCAGCAACTGGCACTAAGAGGCATCCTGCCTCTGATACTGGAGGTAATATATAGCCATCATTACTAGCAGCAATTAAAAGTCTTATCTTCCATGAATTTGTCTAGTGCCCTTTTAAAGCAGTCCAAGTTGGTCACTCTCACTGCATCTTGTGGTAATGAGTTCCACAGTTTAAAAATGCACTCTGTGAAGTACTTCCTTTGGCTGGTCCTGGATCTCCCATCATTCAGGATTTTATACATCGCTCCTACTTGCCTTTTTTATAAGCTAAGAAGCCCCAAATAGGGGGAGCTGCTCAAGCCTCTTGTTCATTTGGGTTGCCCTATTATGCAACTTTTCCAACTCCACAATAACTTTCTTTTCTTTTTTGGGGGGAGGTTCTATTTTAAATAGAAGAGCTGGGAATGTGTTTAATCTTTAAGTGGAACGTAAACATGTTTAACTTTAATGTGCTCATGCTATGCCCACTTATATTTATACTGGTTTACCACAGCATTTTTTAAAAAGGGGGTATTGAAACATTTCTAAACTTAGATTTTGCTGCTACAACATTAGGAGGAAATGGCCAAGGTGCCTTCTCCAGTTCAGTTTGAAACTTAAATGTGTTTCTGAAACTATAGGTTGGAAATATGGAAAGGGTAAATGCACACTTTTTTTAAAAAAAAAAATCTGCTGAGTATACAGAACACCACAATTGTGACCATACACCATAACACAAACTACAAGTAGTAGCTTTGGAAGATGACTTGTCACCATTACTATGCAGTTGAATCAAATACATCACCCCGAAATGCCATATTCCAGTACAGAAAGAATAAAATAAAATGCCCACATCCTCAACGTGGAAAGCCTCTGCTTTGTCTAATCCATTTCCTCTATAAGAGAAATCAGGAAGGAGCAAATGATGGTGTTCCAACCTTGTTTAGATAACGTTCATTCATGGCTTTTGCTATTTGTTTTATTTCACAGCGCTGATCTGCATCCCTTTTCCTTTCGTTTAATTTCTCTGCCAATGTCTCGAGCTCTGTGAGCGCCATCTGTAGAGGCAGCCTGTCATGGTGGCCTTTAGTAGTGTTCTTCAACATATCCTTAAGAGACCAAAAGAAAAGAAGAAAGAAAAAGCAGAATTGTCATGGTTTTCTTCAAACTTAATTCAAGATGCTTTTTTTCTAGTTCGCAACATACCCGGCAGGTCGTCTCAACCCTTCTGTCCCATCACCACCTTATTTAAAGTCTACCAGTATCATCCACTTGACAATACGATTGGTATATCAAGAAGGTACCCCACATTTACAAATCTCCATTCTCATGTACAGGTTCTCAAAGCCCAAGATGTGTTCTTGGGCTTACAGCTGTTCAAATGAATTGGCTTTTGTGGTAAAGGGGGCTGATATAAAGAGACTGGGGTGTTTTCACCATATTTTAATTAGATAATACTTTTCAATCAATTGCTCTTTAATACATTTGCACACACCCTGTGGTATCGTGGGCTGTACATCAGAATAATACAGAGCTTTTCTATATGAGGGTGTTAATCAGCTGTTAATCCACTGTATCTATTTTCATTTTCATTACAAAATGTGATGAAACTGCCTCTAGGCAGGGTATCACTGTTTTATTTGTATATTTTGTACAGCACCAAGTACATTGTTGGTGCTATATAATAATAATAATAATAATAATAATAATAATAATAATAATAATAATGAGATCTGAGCACTACATGAGTGTTTCCTTTCTTGGTTTTCTGCTACACAACCTCTAGGTGGCACTTTCAAAATTAAATGCCACATTTTCCTTGCTCTTAAAAAAAAAACTCACCAAAATTAACGGTTACACACAGAAGTAAAACTAGAAGATCATGACGTTGTCTAAAGAACCCATAAACAATCATGAGTAGGGAATAACATGCCCATGATAAATGCCCATTCAGAAAAGCACAAAGTTGTCGTGCATGAAATGGTGGGGAGAGGAGAAGAAAAAATTAGCTATATAATTCACAACTGAAGTAACTTTTTAGACACATGGTTGTAAAAAAAAAAGGGGGGGGTTAAAGCCTACCCTATGCTATGGGCCCAGACCCCCTGTGCTTATTATGTCTTCAAAGTAAGATGTAGTTTGGCTCAAAGCCTTTGTATTGCCTTTAGCCTTTGTATTGCCTTTAGCCTTTGTATTGTTAATACCATGACTTGCCTGTAGCAGGAGGATGAACTGAGGAAAGCGTTGTATGGGTTTCATCATTAAGCCATAGAGTGTAATTCTATCAGGACTAGATTCTTGGCATTGCTGTAACGAGAAAGTCTTAACAGTTTATTTATATTAGCCACACTAATTTCCCCAAAGGAACAGAGATAAAGTGCAGGTTTTTTAATGTGGATTTTGGCTAAAGCCTAGATTCCTATAGCTCACTAACCAATACTATGAAGATTTCACTATTACAAATGATCAGAAGGTCGAGGTAACATAGTAACGTATTTCCAGTAAGCAACGAGAAAATGTAGTTAAGCCCTAATACTGCAACATAAAAAAGCTGGAAATTAGAGAGAGTATGCACACACACACAGAGAGTAATATTATTATTTGTTTATTTATTCTTATTTTAAACAATTATACTCTGCCTTTCAGCCCTAACAATATAACATGGAACCTAAAACAGTGGGGGGCCCAAGGATATAGAACTTTAAACTAGATTCAAAGCTAGACCTTGTTGGATATTTTCAATTAAAATAGTAAAGTATTGCACATCGCATTGCTTCAGGTACCACAGATGTCAGTTCAATAAGCAGGAAGCTAGAGGAATTAGTAGGATGATGTGCTGAGAATCCTCCCTCCTGGCTCCTACACTCTCAAGTCGGCTGCCACCCTAGTCAGCTGAAGACGCCATCTCCACTCCTGCTGTACTATGCTGACATTACAGTACAAAGAGACAAGCAACTGACAGGAATATTTGGGATCTCGTGTACTACATGCCCTTGTGGCTAAGCAACTTCTGCAAAGATTAGTACCCATTGATCAGAGCACTAGCAACTGCTTCCAGGCAGAAGGTGGAAGCTTATGGCACCCCAGTTGGCTGAGAGCTGTTGAGACTGCTCAAACTGTAGCAGCCTTATCAGAGTGCCTATTTCCAGGGGCATATGGTATCCTATATATAAATGCAGATTTTTAGAACCTGCTGGCTATGGTGGTACTAAGTGAGGTCGTCTTAGGACAGCATGACAGAATATGTTAATCACAGCCTTTGTCAGTCAGGAAGGACAGATGGTAGACTTGTATGTTTCACTTAAAATAAATGCATAGTGACTAGCATTGTTTTAATGACCTATGGAGTAACACTGGTACTTTCATACCTACAAGTCTGACCTAAACATGGATTTTTCAGAATCTCTCAGATAATGGCCCTCCATAGGATGGAGAGTTCACATCCAGCCCATCACGGTTGCCTTGACAGCCCATAGAACTGAGCTGTGCAGCAATACTCAAAAGGAACCCATCAAACAAGTCAGTCCTCAGTTTGTGGACCCCCATTTTCCCCACTTACATAAAGCATTTCAAATCCAAATGCACTCACCTTTAAAAACTCAAGGAAGGAAGGCTTTGTGGCACATGTTTTTTTGAGAATCCCCACAGCAGTACTAAAATTGTTTACGTACTCACTGTAAGCATCAAGCACCATAGATTTAGAAAACTGAAAGACATTTTTAAAAATGCAATTAGAAAGTGTTCTAGATCCAAAGCAAGAGCTACAAGTCAGAGTACAAAGTTTCTATAGTTTCCAACAGACTTCTCTGCATAAATATTATCACCATCATCATCATTATTAAGACATTTGTATCCCGCCCTATATCACAAGGATCTCAGAGCAGTATTATTATTAAGTCAAATATGTGTGGTGTAGGGGTTAGAGTGTTAGACTGGGATTCGCCATGAAACTCACTGGGTGAGACTGGACCAGTCATTGATTCTCAGCCTAACCTACCTCACAGGGTTGTTGTGAGGACAAAATGGAGAGGAGGATCATGTGAGCTGCCTTGAGTTCCTTGCGAGAGGAAAGAAGGCAAGATAGAAATGTAGCAGTAGTAATAGTAATAATATAAGAATACAAATAAGAACTTGCATTTCATAACAAAAGGAATGAAATGCAAATGTGCATCACACATCACAATTCAGCCATGTTATGACTCTGAAACAAGGTTCTACCCAGTTTAGATCTGCCCTTACATTGACATTTGATATTAAGAATATGCTCTAAAGCATAATGGGCTGTACTTGAGGACTTTCACAATTCAGGAATACAGATGGGAGGGGAAGGTAGCATGAGTACAATCACTCCAAGAATTCCTACATAGGACGAGCGGTGTTGCCAATGTTTGTAATATGAACTTCAACCACTCATAACAATGCAGCACTCACGCTGAAGCCAAGCACGTCTGGTCAGTGCCTGGATAGAAGACAGCCTGTATGTGGCCTCATATTCCATTGGGGGGGGGGGGGGGAGTGGGATATAAACTGAACTTAAAAAAAAAAATTAAAACCCTGACCATTAATCTGAGGTGAGCATGATGTTCCTGCAAATTCTTCTCAGTTTTGATTTTTTATCTAAGCTAGAAAAGAATTCCTCCCACTTACTTGACATGGTAGCAATCAGTTAAATGTGGCAGTAGGAAGGTCTCACTGGAAGAATTCCAGCTTCCCTGCAACAGCAGCATCCAAAACACCATGGACCCAGATTAATATTATTTTCTTACGGTGCCCAAGTCCTTCGTATGGATATCAGGCACTTGGGGGAAATTATACTTTCTAGGGTCTCTGGCATGCTGCAACTGCGTTCCAGCAGGTGCTATGGAGGGAGGCCTCCAGAAAGATGCCCTTGCTGTTCCCACTGCCAAGCATTAGAGAAGGCTGGGCTGTACGAACACACAGGCAGTGATGGCGGCAAAATGCTGCAACCCTGTTTTGATGTTCTTCATGAGTGCCAGAGAGGTGTAATAGTTTGAGCGTTTGACTGGGACTCAGGAGATCCAAGTTCTAGTCCTCACTCAGCCATTAAGCTCACCGGGTGACTTAGGCCAGCCACTGACTCTCAGCCTAGCCTAACTCACAGGGTTGCTGTGAGGATAAACTTGAGAGGAGGATGACCATGTAAGTCTCCTTGAAGGATGAAAAAAGCCAAGATATAAATGTAATGATAAATAACTAATGAGCGCAACAGGGATCTGAACTGAGTTTGGAACAGAGCTATTTTTCCGATTTTTTTGCCAAACTAGCTGGGTTTGCTGAGCTGAATGGAGCAGACAGGGGCTAAGTTGGTTGGGCTATTCTACATAGATGTGATCTTTTACGTACTGATGCAACAAAGACATCTCCAATCATTTCGACAGAATCCCACTCAGAGACACGACTGGCCAATGCTATTTGAAACATTGAATGGCACTGAAGAATTTCCTTAATTCGATAAAATACAATCTTTAGTTTTCTCTCACTCAATAATTTGGGTTCCATCTCTGAAAGAGGCTTCTCATATTGCTGAAATTAAAAAAAAGAATATGAATTAAATAGTTGCATCATTATCGTAATGTCAAATTAAAAGTTTTTCATTATAAACAAACATATCAGTAACAATAAATCACACCAGTGACATTGGTGTCACCTTACTTCTAATAAAAAAAAATCCATTAGCTTTCAAAGGTGCAAAAAGGTATTTAGTTACCTCCAGAATCCTTTTGAGAGCATCCACATAATTTTTCTCACTGTCAACCACAGCACCTAAAATATACCTTCTCACTACCTGTTAAATAAATAAAAAACACAAAAATCACACTCAGAACTGTGATTAAGAGATAACTTTGAAGAGACCTTCAGTTAATAACAGTCAGATTCTCTCTCAACAGGTCTAGTTAGCCATCTTCAAACTCTAGCGAAGAGTTAGAGACAGGAAAAGGGAGGAAAGAAGCTGAGAGGAGTCAATGCACAACCGCGGGGCCTGCTCCTGCTCCTTCAGTCACAGCTAAGACACAGCCAGTGGCACAGCAGTGGCGCATGCTCTTGTGTCACCTGAGGTGGAAAAAGAGGTGCCTCTGATGCTACAGCTGCCACATGCTCCAAGACACCATGAGTCCTGCCTGCCCTCTGGCTCACTCTGAGTAGGGTGAGCTTTCTGAAGAGCTGTGTTGGCCAGTGAAAGTTGCAGGCACAGCTCTTCAGAGTCTGAAATGCCTGGCTCTGAGGGGGGTCCTTCTTCACAGCCAAGCATTGACTGGAAAGGTGTCCCAGGTAATCTCTCAGGACACCTCTGCTTTGGAACAGCTGTCCACCCCTGTTGCTCTGACTAAAAAGAGGATCAGGCGGCTGTTCAAGAGGATGGTTTCACTCCACCTCATAGGAGGGCCAGGCCTGCAGTATTACACTTGCAACATCCCCATGAAGAATCATCTAAAGCTGCCTCAGCTTGACACTGAAGTTATGGAAACTAGCCCTAGGAAAAGGAACCACAGATAAAACTTTCAGAGAGAGAAAGGAAAGAGTGCTCAACAAAAGGGGCACAAGATGATATCTGTGAGGCAAAGATATCAAAAAGAGAGACCATAGCTAATTTCCTTGCCTGCCCAGCTAATTGGTATAACTTTGTGAGAATTCAAAAGTTGGATCTTGGAGAACAACTAGAAACAGCTAATATCAAGAGTGCTACAGGGAGTCCAGACACATGCCCTCTCTGATTCCAAACTAGGAATGGGTGAGAATTTTGATCATTTTTAAAATATAACTTTCCAAAATTCACAATTTCTCCATAAATGCGATGGGAGGAAATGATTTTTTAAAAAATAAAATAAAATCAGATGTTAGAAAGCAAAACAGACTGATTTGCCCCATCCAGGCAGATGGGTAAATCCAAGTTTCGGATTCGCTCACCCTGGTTTTGACTTATTTTTAAAATTCTGGGGTTGAATCCTTGTGTATTTCACTAAGTTTGCGGTGCTGAATTAGGGGTGATACCTCTTTCTTTCAGTCTGTCAGGCTCCTCATATTTTTCTGACAGGCTGCTCATCTTTTGACAGTTAGATGGCAGGCAGGTACAACATGGTACTTAATGAATTTGGCCAGTGGCAGGCTGAGAATTTGATTCAGTTCATTTTTGCTAAAAATTTGAAAAAGTTTGCAAATGCTTTCATAAGCAGAAGATAAACAAACTTGAGATTTAACACACAAAAAATTATGAAAGAATGTAAAGCTGACAGATTTATCCATCCCTACCATAGACATAGGACTAATACAAGGTTATTTCTTCCTGATTTCATCTCACAACTTAAAGATGTGCATCATGTTAAAATAATTGTATGCCTGTGACCTAGTGAGGGACACATTAGTTCAATCAGCCTCAACAATGAAAGAGGCATGCATTTACCCATTCTAAAAAGATGCTCTCGCACATCTAAGCATGTTTTAAGATGTTCTGATGAACAGTAACCATAGCAGCCCATATTATGTTTCACATCATGCCACCCCAATTCCTTGGACCCAGAATTCCCTCAGAAGCCTTAATCATTAGCAATTTTAGCACAGGGCTGCAGCTGGACCTGCTGCTTTGCTGAATTACAGGTTGTTCTCTTTACACAGAAGATGACAGATGGTGGGATCAAAGTTCCAAGAACAGTGCTGGTACCTATTTTAACCATCTTTCAAAATATATTATAATGAGTGCCCAACTAGATGCACCACATTTTAACACAAATCTCACTTTATGTGTTCGGAGTTTCTATACACCTAAAACACTTAAAATAAAGAATCATATATCATGCATATAAACTAAAAGAGTCACAGAAAAATGTTCATGACTCTTGGTCATATAGGCACTTACAAGTACAATTATGTCAGCATGACCAAATAGTCTTAACTATTCCTGTTTGAATGTACAATAGAGATCAGGTTTTAGCTTATTATATTATTATACATGTGGATTTGGAAGTTCTCAAACAGGTGGATTTGGAAGTTGAGCTTGCATCCTGCTGCACCTAACGCAGGGTGAGAGGAAGCACTTCTTACGCCAAAGAAAGGGAGGGAGGAAGAGATGGGGAGAGGAAAGGGCTCTTCCTGCATTATCTCAACGAAACTGGGAGCATTCAAAAAATCCCCTTTCATGTTTTGCTGCAGAGGAGGAAAGTGCGCCCTGCATTTCTCACTTGCCCCAAAGCCAGCATTATCACAGTATTCATTGGATTTGGAAGGAATGAAAAGGGATTTGGAAATGAGCCCAGGAATCACTTTCTCATTGAACAGTTGAAGCATTTATCTATGAGACTTGGAGAAAGGGCAGCGGTGATTAGCCCAACAGATGATCACCACTGCAATAGCCATTTCTCTTCCTGTCTCTGCATCTCTTCCCACCAATAGCATACATCCCTTTCCTTCTCTGTGGCCATTTATGCCAACAGCTTTAACTTCTGAGCAATTAGAATGTTGGCAAACATTCTACAACAACAGAGAGCTTCGGCTATGGGGCGCGGTATATAAATGTAATAAATAATAATATGCCCCAAGCAATTCAACTAGTGGCTATGGGCACTTATTTCACTAAGCTGAAACAGGAACTTTCACAGGGAGTGTGTTTGGAGGTTTCAGAAAAAGCAGCCGCTGTTATTATTTTTCCCAATGTTTGTAATCTCTCTCTACAACCATGATAAATGCCTTAGCAGATTATCCACAGGCTTGATACGAATTCACTATTACTAATTCACTAGTCACATGGGGAAATGGTTAAGGATCTATCATTATGTGATTATTTGGGGTTCAAAAAACAAGGTTAGTTCACCAAGATCTTTCTGAACTAAAAACCATCCCAAGAGCCAAAACAATTAAGTGATCTAGCATTTCTTGTATCAGTAAGTGGCAAAGCACAAAGATATATAGTTAACCAAGAATCAGGTATCCTATTATGCCACCCTGTGGAAAGCAGCAGCATGTACAACTTTACATAAATTTCTTTTTTTATTCAGACCTTATCAACAGGGCTGGCTCTACCATTAGGCAGAGTGAGCTGGCTGCCTCAAGCAGCAGGTGCTAGGAGCAGGTAATGGAGGACAAAGCTGTCCCCCTTAAGCTAACCTGCAGTCCTTAGGTATGACTGAAGATGTTGTTCTATTAACTGTGTCAAAATAAGTGTCAGCTGTAGTTTCTGTACATAGAACGGAGGTAGGTGCACCATCTTGTCCTTTGCTTAAGGCAGAAAAATGTCTTGGCCAAGTCCTGGTTATCAAATACAAACTTGCAAATAGTCACTAGCTTGGTCACCTGTGGTGAATACAAATTAACTTAAGGGAAGATTTGGAAAAGGTTTGTTAATCCAGAAATGTCTAATATAGATATGAGTGGACAGATATGTTGGTTAATGAAGTGCTATGGAGGGACATATGGGGCAAATTATTTATTCAGCCAATTTTTGGGTTTGCTGTTTTTTGAAGTTTAGATTTCACAGATTTGTAAGAAACCACCACAGGAAATAAGCATGTCAAAATGTAATGTGTATTAACATGTTGTATGCATAGAGTTAAATAGAACTATAATTATTATAGAGGTTTGTGCAACTAAGCTATATTGTCATTTTCTTTTGAAGAACCAACCCACTGGCTTATCACATCAGGATTTTGCTTCAACAAATAGTACTGAACCAATTTAGTTTGCACATCCATTTTGTGAAAGGCAAGTGAACAATGTGTCAATGAAGAAAGAGAAACAATACCATTTTGTGTCACATTTCAACAACATCTAGTATACAAACCTGTTGCTGTGATAATCCATCAGGCATAGGAGTCATGATTGCCTCTGTATGCACACAGTCTACATCAATAAATAGCTCCTCTTCTTCCAGACAGGATGATCTATGATCTAGAAATAATTTACTTTGCTAGAATTTCATCCATATGTGTGTATATATATATACGTGACAATGGCATTTTTATGTTTTGGATCAGCATCTCTGCACTGTAACATCTCTGCATTTCTTTCAGCATTACTGTATATGATTCGATTCCCACATTCATATTTATTGTTCTAAAAATGACCATGGTGTAAATTTACCAATAACCTTCATGCAATAAAATTGCATAATTTTATTGCATAAAATTTTATTGCATAAAATTCTGAATATTCATCCATATGGAGAGATTTGAAGCTCTGAAAGCTACTGGATGTCTGGGATACCAGCTCACCATAGTGTGTATCTATGTGTACATTCAGAAGAAGCATTCACTACACAATAGCTATAGATAAGAAATCTCAGGGTGCCTTTTCTACAGGTGTACAGAAACTCTTTCAGCCTGATGAATTCCATTTCAGACAAGCTCTCAGGAGCCACATTCCAGTGGTGGGTGGGGCAAAGGCAAAAGGGGAGAGGCCAAAATACAAGCATAATTCCGAGTAACGCTCTTACTCACTAAGCCTTAGGAGAGGCATTTCAACCTTTTAGAATGAGAGGAAACTGCTGAAAAGCTGGAACCATCAAACAAGCAGTGATAGGGAGAAACGTGTGGGTCTAGGGAAGATGGCATGGCCTTTGGGAGAATCTCAGAGGGCAGGATTGCCCCCGCCCCCTGAGATTTGGCCCCAGGGCCTGAAGTTCTACATCTCTGCTTTACTAGATCAGAAATTAATAAAAGAAAGGGCATGAGACAGCTTTTAATGCCATGTTTGCTGAAAAGGGGGGCAAGAATTTGTAGAGCTACGTAAAACTATAACCTGGGCCGTTTTTACTCCTGCCTTTTTCCCCAGGATCGTCCCTGGATTGTTCCTGTGCATCCAAATGCCACACAGGGGATCCCGGGAGCAGACAGCGATGATCCCTCCATTTTCGTGGGATAACTCTTAGGTTTAGAAAGGGCCCTGGTGTCTTTTCTACACCTTCCTGCTGATTTCTCCATGTTAGAGAAAGGGTTACCTTTTATATAATCAGCATAGCTTGCAAGTCAACCAAAATGAGGGAAATTGGCAACTAAGGATATACTTAAGGCCACTCTACTCGCTGTGGATTTAGGACTGAGTTTATAATTTATATAGCAGACACAAGCACTACATGCACACCAATGTTTGCTGCAGTGAAGAACACATATGTGAAGGAGGGACATGCAAATAATCAAGCAATAAACATGAAAGAGAGTAACCAAGAGAGTATATCCCTGCTGCCAATCCACAGAAACACTTTTGACATTATTTTTATTAGAAGAGATCTTAGAGCAGTCTATGTCAGCTTGGGATACTTGTAATTTTAAATCAATTTCCTTTCTAAACCGCATATTCAAAATTCAGCTAAGTCCATGTCCTATGAATATTTGACATGAGAGATCACCAAAAACAAAACGCTGGATTTAGCAATAGGTCTGACTTTTTATGCTTAGTAAGAAAAGAGATGGACTGGAGCACATCACACTCATTTACAACAAGTGCATTTTAAAAAAAAACAAGCAGAAGTTACTTCAACCAGCACAACCCTGATCAAGCTAATCTTTATCTTTTTGGGTTCTGGGAGAGATGCTAGATAAACCACCTGATTTGGCTCACAAATGAACACAATATATTTTGCACACACTTAGGCTTTATATGATTTAATGCCTCACTAAAACAAAATTAAGCACTATTTGAAAAGTCAGCATTTCTGCCATTCAATTAGTCTCATCTAGAAAAAGATAAGAAACCGCCTTGATTTCTCATTACTACGTGGTACCTCTTGCCAAGGGCTGAGATAAATCAGCTTTCTAAAGCACTTTTGTTGATATACAGGTTACAGATGCAAGGAGGAAATAATGGCACTGGGTCATTATTCCTACAATGCTAGTTTTACCAAAATAAATTAGTAGGCACATTTATATATATATACATATATAAAAATGGTTAACACATACCTTGACTAATAAATGACTTGGTTCTAATGAATGACCGACCTTTCTTCACAGCAGCCTTCGTCTTTTCAAGTCCATCTTTGGTGCCTTCCCTAGCTGCCCTCATGAGCTTTTGCATCTGCAAGACAGTACCAAACACATCCTACAAATTCAGTGAATATAAGCGTGGAATTCAATGGCTTATTGTAACATTGTGGCAAATACAGCATGCAACTAGTTGCTCTTTAAAAGAACACTGTCAAGCCGTGAAGGCTAAAGACAATAGACCATGCTATGTAGTGATGTATGTCCCTTGTTATGCAAACTTTTACCCTTTATGGGTTGTTTTTTAATAGGTCTTCCATATTTTTCACATATGCTATGAATGCATGCATACAATGTATGCATGTTTTCCATTAACAATAAATTTTCCTCCTTAATAGAACCTGAATTTCATCCAACAGTGTTTTTTTTTAAAAAAATGAAATCTGATAGGCATTCAATACCATATTTTCAGCGCTCAGTTCTCTTGATAAAGACTTCATATCTACCGAATTGTTTTAAATGCACTCAAAGTTGCAGAACTGCAATACTACATTTCTGAAACAGTATTACATCTTCTAATTACTCCACACCTTGAGCTTCATCTGACAAAAATACTGTCTTCAATTTATTTTTAAGGAACGGTATTTCTCTTGACGTTCTCTAGTGGTGAACAATTAGCATAAATTAATCCAGTTCCTATTTTGCAAGAAGGAATCTCCCTGCACAATGGTACGGGATGGAGAGAGAGAGAGAGAGGGCGGATAATCCTCTAAGCTTTTGCTTACATTTGCACAGAGTTTCAAAATCTCCCTTCCCTTTGTGGAAACTTTTCTTTTCTATGATGCCTTTAAAAGTATAAAAATAATGTTGCATAAGAACAGAGCTTATATATCCAATTAGATATTAATTTATTTAGTTTTTACTAGAATGTGTTTGAGCTGAAAAAGAGAGAAAACAACTCAATTTATTACATCTCCATTCAAAATCCAAAAGAGCTAAGATATATACAGTCTTGCTGGAGAAAGTCGCCTTTGCCACCTCAGCTGTCTTGAGCCACAATGATACATCCATGTGGAGCAGCTTGTGATAGAAGAGCTAAAAATCAATACAGAAAATTGCTTGGTATCTCACTTTATAAGCATTATAAGCAGAAGGGCAAAGAGAAGTTAGCTGGCATAAAAGTCCTTGACAATGCTCTTTTAAGGCCAGCGGCAATGCAGACCGCTCAGTCTGAATACATACTGTCCAATTTTTCCCATCTGTTTTGTTTATTAAAACACGCATTCATTGTGTTTGAAGAACAATAACGTTAACATTTATCTTGTTACAAAAGTCAACTACACTACCTTCAGCTCATGTTTTTGCTTTAGTTGCTGAATCTCTACCGCTCCCACCGTGTTTGCCATCAAATCTTTCATCTTTTTCTCATAGTGCTCCTTTAAACGGGTTAGGTCATGAGAAAGCTATAGCATACAAAAAGATACAATCTTAAACTTTACTCTAAAGCGCTTGAGCTGTATCACGCATGCTGGTGGCCAGATAAGGAAAGGGGTTGTAACTAGTAAGAAGGTAGTTGCCTTCTGCTTTTATTAAAACTCAAATTCCAGAATCAATCTGTTTCTGCTTCACTCCATTCTCCCTTAAAGGCAAATAATTTTAAATAAATAAAAATAAATTCATAGACAAGACTAGTTTTCCAAGAGTGTTGAACATAGGTTTTTCTGTTCACCTGAACCATGATAAAAAAAAAACCCCACTATGCTACATTTTTTAAAAAAAACATTTTGTTCATATCTTATGACCATCAATTTTTTAAAACTGGAATTCGTCTATGCATCATTATTGAAAAGGTCTACACTTTAAAACACATCTAAACCTATCTTGTGTTTTGAAGTCTCCTGGTTGTTTATTTAAGGAACCCCTTTATTTATTTATTAAATTTATATACCGCCCCATAGTCGAAGCTCTCTGGGCAGTTTACAAAAACCTTTACTCCCTTTCTCAATCCTTTGTTCCTAGTTCTGCTGTCTACTATGTTTTTAAAATATATATAAGGTGAGGACTGTCTCTACTATAGACTTGTCAAGAATACAAAATTCTTGATATCTCCCTTTATAGGCATTCTATCATCTGCTATAAGTTATACTAACATATTATAGGTTCTAATCAGCTGGCTATTACAAACTGTGATAAGTTAATTAAGTGGACTAGATTTAATTTATAGAAAGGAAGGACAATGATACATTCTAGTAAGTTGGGGGATTTTTCCAAAGCTTGTCTGGAAAGAAACTTGTGCATCTTTCCAGTCTTGTCTCTTGAGTACAAGCCACATCTCTTAGACAGTGCAGCTCTGTGGATATCCCCAAAATAAAGTGAAAACTTAGTTTCCATAGAAGGAGGAAAGGAAAGGAACCTCTCGTGCAAGCACTGAGTCATTACTGACTCTTGGAGGGATACCAGCTTTCGCTAACGTTTTCTTGGCAGGCCTTACAGTGGGATGGTTTGCCGTTGCCTTCCCCGGACGTTATTACCTTTCCCCCAGCTAACTGGGTACTCATTTTACCAACCTCGGGAGGATGGAAGGCTGAGTCAACCTGAGCCAGCTGCCTCAGAACCAGCTTCCGCTGGGATTGAACTCAGGCTGTGGGGAGAGTTTCAGCTGCAGAAACTGCTGCTTTACTGCTCTGCGCCACACGAGGCTCTTTTCCATAGAAGATAGAGCTCATATTTTGAAATTCCACTTGCATGCATTTATCAACCTCCTTTTCTGTCTCACTTTGCCTCAGTTCGCTTTTCCTCTCTCATTTTAAATTACAATGTTTGTGGTTTAAAATCAGATGCATGAGAAAAACTGGACAACATAAAGCTTGGGCAACTATGGCACTTGGAAGCGTATCAACAATATGGTAGAAAAATGCTGTCAGAAAGTTACATACTTGTTTTCTGTGGTTGCCACGCAGAAAAGAACTGGGTATTCCATTTTTACACTCTGAGTCACTCTGTTCTTCATAGCTTTCAAACTCACTTGAACTCCACCCATATTCTAGAGAGCTATTTCCACCTTCATCTCCATTCTCAACATCATCGTAAATCATCTCCTCTGTATGCATTAATATGCAAAATATAATTTATTAATCTATGGAGAAGCTTAAATTTATTACAAATTACATGTGGTTATTAAACAAGGAATATCTCTCTACCATTGCCAAGTTGAAGAGGCAAAACCTTATAGGGAACGCTTACAATTTTCAGTCCAGGTGGTAAGAATGAGTAAAAGGATTTTTGTATTGTTTTTTAAATCAACTTATTTATTATCACATTACAGATTTTAGAATTCAGCTCTACGTTGGAATCTGGCTCAGTTCAGACGACTCGTTAGTCAATGTAGAATGAAAACTTCACTCAACAGTTGAGTTTTTAGGAGGTACTCCCCACACATGTTCTAACTCCACCGTTGTGTGACTCTGGGCTACCATAGGGTTGAATAAAATCCATTGTGATGTTTGATTGACAGTTCCTCCACCCTCTCTCCTCCCCCAGTCCTCCCTATAGTATCCCATCAGTCATTGCTGCAAAAAAACAATCCAGGCAGCTCTCCCAGAGCAGCACTCGCTCCTTTTGCTGCTCTTGCCAGGGAACTCTGTAGTCAGTGGGAAAAGTCAACTCAATGCAGTGGAAAACTTCACGGAGCCCTCCACACAACTTACAACATAACAATTGTGCAGGAACTCTCCTCTGCACAGCGTGGATATTCAGCATAGAGTGTTTTACACACACACACAAAACACCTCTACCATGGTGTAGAGTTTTCCTGCCAGACAACACATTTCTCAACAGTGATGTAAAAACTCTGCTGTGGAGTTATTAAACCACCGTTGAGAAATGTGTTGTCTGAACTGAGCCTCTCTCTCATATTATAGGTTCTGGAGAGTGTACTTTTCAAGTTTGTTTATTAAATGGGGAATGAACTTCACAACTTTCTAGCCTGTTTTGTGGAGAGACACTTAAAAACCATAAATCTAATATATTTATTCCTATGCACATATGGCCATAAAGTGTTTTAAGAATGACATTCTCTTTCTTTCCATTACTCCTTTTCTACATGTATTCATTTATAACGAGTTCCTAAAATCTTCTCTATTATGAACTGTAATATCAGGAAAACTGCAGTCATGCTTAAATTTAAAAAAATCAAACAAAACCCATGCATTCTATGAGAAAGAATTAACCACTGACATGTGAACCTCCCTTTCCTGTACCTTCTGCCATTTCAAGCAATTACTTTTATCATGTATGTTACAAAAATAGTTGAAACCAGGCTATCAGTCTAAGTGATCCATAGCAGTTATAAATAGAATGAAATTCAACAGGGACAAACATAGAACTTAAAACCCAGAAGGAAGGAAGACCTAGATAAATAATACCAACACATGGGATAAGTGGCCATGAAGCATCACTAATGGAAAAATAAGTATAGGTTACAGTGGACAAGAAACTGTACATGAATCAACATAAAGAGGCACACAAAACTGAGTTTGAGACAAAAGGGGTGGGGTTGCTTTTTGCAGACATTTCACTAATTTAACAAAAACCTTTTCAGGGATTGGGTGTGTATGTGGATTGGGATGAAGGAGATAACAATTATAACCTCCACAGTCAAGCACTAAATAGCCAGTTAGATTTGACAATGTGATGTTAATAAAGAGGTCAAACAACCTCACTTCAGAGTGAGGGCAAAACTTTCTGATCACATTGGTTACCACAGTGTCATGATGGCATCATGCTCACAACATGATCCCTGACTGGCTGGGATCAAATATGGAGAACTAGACCTTATGAATGGCAGCAGCAGAATCAGGAGAATGGCTGTGAATAGCCATGAAAAACAAAATGAAAAATGCATGTTTATGGGTTTTCGGGAGAACGTTCCCTACAACCATCGAAACCACTGCTTATGGTCTGATAAGTAGACATACGACCAATTTGCTGAACCCCACAAAAAATAACCTAAAATGGCATTGATAAGACAGGAACATACCTTGGGTTAAATCCAACATCACAAAAGTGGACTTATGCTCATTTAAACTTATGCTCATGTGACTTACTCCCCTTTCTCTCCTCTCCCCTGCAGCCCCCTCATGCATACCCCAAATCTGCTCCAGAGGGTTCCCCAACCTTCCATTCTGCCAGTGGTTTTCATTCCACAGGCAGGCAGCTAGCACTGGTTATAACCCTATACATTTGTAAATGGAAAAGTAGGAGTGCTCCCTTCACTTGAATACCACTTCCTTGCTCCAATTCACCCCGCAACTGGGTCTTCCACTTTCCATGGGGTGTGACCTGTATGTTTGTAAATACGTAACTGGAACACTATGGGAGGAGCTAACAGGAAGTAGGAAGTGACGTGGAGCAGGTAACTGTCAGGCAGGGAAAGGATTAAGCATCTTCTCTTTTTGGAATAGTGCTTTTTCCTGTGCATACTATTAATAATACCAAGTCTAAAAGGTCGAATTTAAGTCCATACCTGGTTCAGAGTCTGAATTTTCTCTTGGTACATCATCATATATTACCTCATCTGGATCTAAAAAATGATATTGAAAGACCTTAATACATTATGAGAAATTCCTTTAAAAAAGACTTTTAGCAAGACATATGCTTAAAGACAGATATGATAAAAGAAAGGTTAAGGAGAAATAATAGCTGCAATGCATCACATAATCTATTATATGAGAGCCTTCTTCACTAGATGGGAGCATGTAGTCCATTCTGATGCCACTCCACAACTTCATATGCAGGGCTGATTTATGCATGCTGGCATTTTATACGTACAAATGCATATTCTATACGGCTGGCTGCCCATGCCACAATCTACATTTTCAGTTCCATATGCTTATCGGTCCCTGCACAAAGACTGCCTAGAGCAACCCCTTCTCAACGGACAACCCCCTGGTCAGTTTCATATCTACATTGTTCTAGGAATGGATGAGCAGTCTCTTTCCAGTAGGTCACATTTGCATGTATTTACCCACAAGTTTGTTCTGTCTTGTTTCCCATTAATAAGTAACATTTAAATGTGAATTTTTGTGCAGATTTTAAATGCATTTTCATTCAAAATTCACATTTTAAAATGTTAAAATAGTGTATTTTCAGAGAGAATGCATGTATTTGTTCCTAAAACTGTTGAACATTTCAGAAGTGCAAACACTACTGGATAACTGAATTCCAATCCACACATTAATCCTGAAGGTGCAGATGAAGTCTGTTCATATTAGAATCCACAAAGATCAAATTCGTGGATGGCCATTTCCAGACTCACTGCAGAAGTAGTAGGAAAAGCATGCCAGGTACAATTCTGTACTTTGCAGCCTTTGTAAACACATCTTTGATTTTGCAACAAGATTTCCAACTTTATCTGTTTCTTTCCTCTCTCCAGCATGCGTGCAAGTTTGCACATTCAGCTGTTGATAAAATGCTTTTTCCCCTGATAGAAATTAAATGAGATGAAATCAGACATGTCATCTGGGATATTTGTCCATACCAGAGGAATTACAGGGCAGTATACAATGTAATTGTGATGTTGTGCTAGTGGAAACTAGGCTATGAACTATACGCAAGAGGAGAATCCAACTAAAGTTGCAAACAGTTGTGCACTACACTCGTGCAACCTGTTTTGCAAGCGGTTACACCACAGGTTGCACAAGCAAAATGCACAACAACTTGCTCAACCGAAAGAGCTCCACTAGAAATATTTGAGTATTCGGATACTGCTCACAATATTCACATTTGAAGTAGATTACTGCAGCATCCCTACAAGCAAAGAAGTTCTCGAATTCCCAAGTCTAACCTGAACAATGAGATCAGTCAAAGCATCCAGAAATGTGAAGGAATTCATTCCAAAATTAAATCCCACATTCTAATATAAGCAGGCATTTGGGCCATTACCTGAGGCTCACCAACTCATCATACAGAAGAACTGTGGTCACCAGTACTTACTCTCCATCCACTCAGTGTTTGCAGGATCAGCAGCCCATTTGGCCAAGGTATTATCAGCTTTATTCCCCTGATTATCTTCACTTTAAAAAAAAAAAAAAGCACACAGAGAAAAAGTAAATTTTAAGTTGGATTTACAGCATACATTGTCTTAGAAACCCCATTTACTTCAATGACGCTTTACTCTTTCTGAGGATGTGCAAAAGTTTGCAATCTTAATGCTAAAAAAATCTCTTTCTGTCTGAAATGCCTCCATACATCAGTTGCTGGGGAACATGAGTGGAAGGTGCTATTGCACTCATGCCTTATCTGTGGGCTTTCCAAAGGCATCTGATTGGTCATTGTGTGAACAGAATGTTGGACTAAATAGGCTTTTGGTCTGCTTCACCATGGCTCTTATGTTCTTATGGGCCTAGGATACAGTTTAGCCCTCAACGATTGACAGAATCCAATGCTGCCCCCTTGTGTGCGCGGCCAGCACTGCAATTTAACACGTCCCAAGTCAAGCCAAAACAAGTGGAAACACTCATTTCTGGAAGAGGACAGGTTAGCAGAGTTCATGTAAGGGAGCTCTTCCAATCTCTCCCCTTCCAGAAATGAGTGTTTTGGGGCTTACCTTGGGGCTACTTTCTGACTGAAAGAGGTAGGGCTGGCTGCACACAGATCAGAATCAGCAGTCAGCTCTGCTAGCGAATGAGCAGCACTGGATTCTGCCCTATATATGTTTATTATTTAAAACATCCTTCTTTTTTTACTACCATAACACATATTCCCATGCAGTTGCTCATCTAACATTCATTCAGTTTGTTTCTGAGTGACAAGCGTAAAGCAAGACGGACTCATTTTGATTACTGAAACCGAAGTCAATGCAGGAAAAAATAAAACACACAAAACTAGAGATTTCTTTTAGACATCTAAAGTGCAACTAATATTGGCTCCAGTCATGTACATGTACAGATCCCCCACTTAAGAGTATTGTGAGCACACGAAGCAGCCTGTCAACTGAGTGGTCTGTGCTTTGTTTCTGACTACTACTACTACTACTACTACATACTAACAGGTGCTAAAAGTTTCATCCACAATTCTACCCTTCCTAGTGTGTGCAGAGAGGCTGGAAGATGTTAGACACAGCTGTTGAGGATGGAGGGGAGGGATTGCACAATCACTGCAGAGTGAGTGGCTAAAAATATCCGGACACATCCTGGGATATAAAAGAGTTGAAGGGAGAGCAGCTCAGCAGAAGTCTTGTGGGTCCAGCAACCACACATCAATCACAACAATTGCCAGGAAGTTACTGAACCAATGGCCTCCCTACTGCTCTCCATTTCAGACAGGATGAGCCCAAGACATTTTGCTGCCCAAGGCAAAGAACAAGAAGGTGCCCCCTCCCATTCCATGTCCAAAAGCTGACTGGGCTGGCAATGGCATCATTCTTCAATAAGGCAATGGGACAGCATCCTCCACTACACCTGAAGGCAGCACGCTAGCTTAGGGGGCACAGAGCAGACTGTATGGCTCATAACTCGCCCTTTCAACACCTTGCTGCTGCCTCCCAGCATCTCACTGTGCCTAATAGTAGGGCCGGCTCTGGGTTCATGATACAGCCTGGTGATAGGGCAATCACCTCGGGCATGGGCTCCTTCCCACTGAACTGTGCTGCAACTGCATCAATGCTATTTTGGTCACAAAGCGGCAGGGCAAGGGGAGGAGGCCAGACTGCAACCCTTCTTTCTACTCAGGTTGTGCTTTCACTCCTTCTCATAGTAGAAACAGAAAAAAATATTCTCTCTAGGCAGGGTTTATGTCCAGTCACTGCAGGACTTTCTTCCTTATATGTCTGCTTGGAAAGACAGTCTGGGCATCACAGCTGGCTCTTGTTCAAATATGGTCATGTGGATTATTGCCAGTATGTTTCCATGGAAAGCCTAAACTTGGCTAGTTGGTTGCTTTGCCTAAGAAATGTTTCCCTTTAATCCCCCCTCCCCAAATATTTCGGTTTAAAAAAGCACCATATCCCAAAATGAGTCACAATGATAGTAAAATAGAAGCATAGCTGCAGGTAGGGCAAAGTTAAGCCGATTACAGAAGGGTTGAAGGGTTGGTGGGAACTGGGTTGACAGAGGAAGCAGCTGTTGTAGGAATAGGGAATAGGACTGCAGAAATCAGAGAAAGGAGAACTGCCTGCTTGTCCATCTAGTCCATCATACTCTTTCCAACAATAGCAAACCAAATGCCTCTGGAAGAGCCACAAACAGACCCATAAAGGCAGAAACCCCCAAAGGAGAGAAGTGTAGATTGGAAAATGCCCAAGACAAGATGAAGGAGCTGATTTCCTACCACTCTTACTATAAGGCAGCCTTCCCTGACCTGGTGACCTCTAGATTTGTTGGATTGCAACTCCCACCATCCCCAGCTGGCATGATGAGAATGATGGGAGCTGCAGTCCAACACATCTGGGGGGCACCAGGTTGGTGAAGGCTGCTGTAGGGGATCTGTTCCCATTTAAAGACAAGACAGGTAAACGAAAGGGCATTATTGCTCTACAGAGGAACTCTCAGACAAATACATTCCAGTAAGTATTTGAACTTACCAATTCTGAGGTTCTTCTGAACTCTGAGAATTCAAATGGCAATCCTCAGTTACTATGTGAATGGTTGCTGAAAGAAACAAAAGTTGATATTCCGTCAATGGCACCAATGTTGAAATACAATGATTTTGAATTAACATTTGCAAAATAAAATTCCCCCTTCGTAAATGCATTTCAGTGTAGTTTTTGAAGCTTCTGACAGTAATATAGCATTCTCTACTTTGCAATGTAGTATAGACAGGAAAAGAAAAGAACAGGAAGGCAAGCCTGTGAAGCAGGGTTGAGCA
The DNA here is from genome assembly GCF_023053635.1 of Elgaria multicarinata webbii. NCBI lineage: Eukaryota > Metazoa > Chordata > Lepidosauria > Squamata > Anguidae > Elgaria > Elgaria multicarinata. The sequence continues at coordinate 121,374,489 of NC_086174.1, forward strand.
ATTTATGGGCCCCCCAGATGTTTTGGCCTAACAATCCCATCATTCCTCACCATTGGCTCTGTTGGCTAGGGCTGATGGGAGTTGTAGGCCAAAACATCTGAAGGGCCAGAAGTTGCCCACACCTGCTGTTAGAGCTATGAACCAAACTCAAGCATCCTACATCTTCCATGTTTATGTATTTCTAACCACTAAAATTTTACTATTCCTGTTAGCAAGAGATATGAATATACAAGAAGTGATCTAACTCTAGGCTAGAGAGAGACACCATGTTCAGCAGTGAGAAAGATATTACTGATAATGAAGGCAACACATTTAAACTAGAAATATAAGACTTTAATTAGCGCCCCTCTCCTATACACAAACTATTTTTATTTATTTATTTTGAAAAAATGAAAGCTGGCACTTCAGAGCATCAGCAACCATATTTGACAGAGAGGGACAGGTTGCCCATTCCTATTGTAGATCACTCTTGGGGGCCAAAATAATAATTGTTAGAGTCTGATCCAGAGAAGCTGCATCTTGGAGTGCAAGAATAAAAGAACAAAAAGAATAATCTAACATGCTAAATTTTGGATTACACAAATTGCCTAACACAAAAAAACATAGTTGGTAACGAAGGAAACAGTGAGAAGAAAAAGACTGCTAGCTTGGTGCAGAAAAGGGCAACCAAAATGATTAAGGGGCTGGAGCATCTCCCCTATGAGGGAAGGTTACATCAACTGGGATTGTTTAGCTTGGAAAAAAGGAGGCTAAGGGGAGACCTGATAGAGGTGTACAAAATTATGCATGGTATGGAGAATGTGGACAGGGAGACATTTTTCTCCCTCTCTCAAAATTCTAGAACCCAGGGTCATCCCATGAAGCTGATTGGTGGGAGATCCAGGACAAATAAAAGGAAGTACTTCTTCACACAGCACATACTTAAATTATGGAACGCGCTACCGCAAGATGTAGTGATGGCCACCAATTTGGATGGCTTTAAAAGGGGGTTGGATAAATTCCTGGAGGCAAAAGCTATCAAGGGCTACTAGCCCTGATGGTTGTGTGCTACCTCCAGTATTCGAGGCAGTAAGCCTGTGTGCACCAGTTGCTGGGGAACATGTGTGGGAGGGTGCTGTTGCACTATGTCCTGCTTTGCTGGTCCCTGAGCGACGGCTGGTTGGCCACTGTGTAAATGGAGTGCTATAGTAGATGGACCCTTAGTCTGATCCAGCAAGGCATTTCTTATGTTCTTGGTCCTTTTCTTCTTGAATGTAATTGCCTGTAGAGTATCTGAACTATAATTCTACTTCATAAACAATACATTCTAAAAATACACTACCTTCTTCGTCTACAGACACACTGCGTATTATAACAGGACTAGAATATGCTGACAATATCAGTGGCAAGTTGGATGGGACGGCATAGCCACAGGGCACTGGAACGGAATATCCACTTGAGAGGGTAGGGCTTATACATCCATCTTGTGGACTTGGTTCTGGTGACAATGATGGCTCCTTTTCTTGCACTGGCGAAATGGTTATGACAGAGTATGGATTTACTCTTGGTAGGACCCCCTCTGCACTTGCTTCAGCTGTCTGCATTTTTTCAATTCCCTCCTGGTTTTCTAGATTTTCATTCCCTTGAATTCAACACAAAACCAAAAACATGTAGTGAAAATGAGCTCTCAAAACCAAGAAAAATAGAAGTTCCCTTGTAGGAAACCAAATGTGATGCTTCCCACCCATTTCAAATCCATCATCTATTCTTAATCCAGAAGCTAGACATAGAAGTACTGAGTGGAAGTAAAACAGACAAGCAACTCTAACATACAGTTTGCCTGATCGTTTGGATGCTCTGGGGCTTGGTTTGTAACTTATACTTTGTACAAACTATAGATTGGCATGATGTTCAAATACAGCCTTGCACTACTGGGCCTTGTACAGCTCCTAAAAGAGCATTTTCAGCCAACGGTCCCCTTCCATATCAGTCCCCCATGTCCCCTCCCAAGAGGCTTTCCAGGGGCTTGTCTTGACGGAGAGTTTGCCCTAGGGTGGATTCGGAGTGGCGGCAGGTTATCTACATGATGCAGCGATCACTGTGAAGCCATCCAGGGGCAAACCCCAGAAACTCCACTTTTAAAAAGTCGGGCATTTACCCCGACTTTTTTGGTTGTGGAGCCGATGGCACTCCCTGATTGGTTGCCTTTGGCTGGGCTGGACAGGGAAGGGGGTGGACCGGCAGCTCCAACTCGGGCTCCACACTGTAAATAAATAAATATTTTTTTAAAAAAAAGGTGGGAGGTGGGAGGAGAGGAATGGGGCAGCCTGAAGGCCACCACTGCTGCCAGGCTAAGCACCGAGGTGTGGGGAGGAACGGGAGCTGAGCACCAGGGAGGGGGAGGAACGGAGCAGCCAGAGCGAGGTCACAGGGAGGAGAGCCAGCTGCCCTGTTCCTCTTCCCTCCGAGGTGCTCTGTCTGCCGGCGGCGGCAACAGCAACTCTGCTTTGGTGCTCCTTCCCATGCAGATGCTGGGAAGGAGCGCCAATTCGGGAGCTCAAGGTCTTGTGGTGCAGACCCTCTGCTGTCAAGATGGGGGAGCAGGAGTTTTTGTTGTTGTTGCTGCTGCAGTCCTGTAAACAACAAGCAGAAAGAAGGAAACGAACCAGCGTATTGGCTGAAAAGAGTGAGAAAGGTCAACCATCTCAGGCAGTGGGTTCTATAAATGATACAGCTGTTAGTTGAATATGTGATAACAATCAAACATGCTTACGTGTATTTTAACAGGATTAGAAGACAGATGTGGCAATTTCTTATATATCATATCTTCTCATCTGTTTTGCATGTCAGCTTTAGCGTGTCTGTTCAAGTATTCATTTGGGGTAGAAATAAATACATACATGAAGGTGGGGAAAGAGTGAGAGTAGAGGATTGGGATTGCAATTCCTGGCTCTAGCACCATCCCTAATGCTAAATGCGCAAGGTTTCATTTGCACAGGAGTCTCTATGTGCAATTTGTGTCGTCCATTTTACCAGAATACAGATTACTTGCAGACTCCTGTACAAAGGACCCAATGAAGAGTCTGTGTGTACTATTCTGGTTTTCTCTCCCTGCATTCATTCTTCCATAGAATCAATCAAATAAAATATTAGCAATGCTCTCGTGGCTTATAGGCATGGGCACACATACCTGTGGAATTTGTCTCTTCTTGTTCTGTGTTACTGTTCAACACAGGATTAGGTGGCAAAGTTGTTTGTCTGTCTGCTTCTGGTATCTCATCTCCACTATCAAAGTCAAACTGTTCTCCTTCCTCTTCCTCTTCTTCATTAGCAGCACTGGTTGTTAAATCATTTTCTAAAACTAAAAGCAAACTTTTTAAAACCAAAACAGAAAAAACACCACTACCACCACCAATGGTGCAGTGAAATTGCTAATCAGCCATTCTTATAGCAAACATTCAAATGTTAGGGATACAATATCACAATAATAATAATGATAATAATAATAATAATAATAACAATAGTAAATTTATTTCTTACCCGCCTCTCCATCCTGATCGAGGGGGGTAACAACAATAAGTATAAAATACAGAAAACATTGATTAAAAGCACAGTATACATTGTTAAAACTTCCTAAAAATCGTACTAAAAATCGTACTAAAAGCATTCTAAAATTCCACTGGATAGGCCTGCTGGAAGAGATCAGTCTTTATAGCTTTCTTAAATGCCAAGACTGTTAAGTTGACGAATCTCCTCCGGCAGGCCATTCCACAGTCTGGGAGCAGCAGAGGAAAAGGTCCACTGGGTAATACCTGTCAGCCTAGTTATGGCTGGCTGAAGGAAGTTCTTCCCAGTGGACCTGAGTGTGCAGGGCGGACTGTACGGGAGAAGGCGATCCCGCAGGTAGCCTGGACCCAAACCATGTAGGGCTTTAAAGGTGATAACCAACACTTTATACTTATGCATATGTAAACCTAGATTCCGTAGATTTCATATAGCTGCCATCTAGCAACAAGCATTGAATTCAGCATCCTAATTAAAAAGATAAAATAACCTCATTTATACCTGTTGAACTGTGAAGTTAGTGCTAAAAGCATGTAGAACATGCTTGGTGAAATCCCTGAAGATGGCTGTGCAGCAATGCCACTGGTAAGTGAGCAAAGACTTTTTAAAATTAATTTCATTTAGGGGGGAAAAACAGGTTTATGAACAAAAACTTCTGTTCAACAAGGTAAAATTATAATCTGAGTTCCTTCCAATATATTATTAAAGCATTCTATTTATCCAACATGGAGACTAATATAATGAGACCATTCTTTTTTGTATTGCACAACTATTCAATTATGCCTTCATTAGACATTCTGTCATGGGTGATATTATTGGATTTTTTTTTCAGTAAAGGGCTACTACAATATTGGCAGCAAATCAAAAAGATTGAATTCCATCATTCAACATAATCAGTAATGCTCCAGAAGAACAATTAAGCACAATTTGATCTATTTATTCTGAAAATTTGCAACAAGTATCCCTGCAAGAAATCAAAATTCCACCAAATGGTTTTATAAATGAGTATGGGGCCACTGCCCACTTTCAAAACTAGAATTGTTCATTTGAAATATTTTTTTAATTACATCTGGAGTCAAGAACCACTTCTAAGCAATCTTACACTGAGGCCCTTGAAGCCCATAACATAGTGATGAAATTCAGTGCTTTATATTCACTACTGTGGTACTTTCATCAGATTTCTAAAGTGTTTTGAAAGAAATGGCTTCAGCTATCCTTTTTCTATACCTTGCCAAAAAAACCTCTTTCCATTCCTTCAGAAATCCCTACTGTTTAGAACCTGCAGAAACTTCCATGTAAATTTTTCTTGCCTGTCTCTTTATATATAGTGTAAATTATATTCCTGTTAAGGCTTTCAATGTGACTCCAAATGTAATTTGGGGGAAAACATTCCAGGCAGATATTTGCTACTCAGGTCATTTAACATTTTTCAGGTAAGATGAGGTCAAGGCAAACCCATATGAAGCTTATTACATTTCTTGAACTGTAAAAGATTTTATCAACTTATCTACCAGCTAGGACATGCTCTGCACATTCCTCATGGTGAAGCCCACATGAACTCACACCTTTCAGGTGTTCAGATTGTCACAGCAATAAGCATTTCTGCAAGATATTATATTTCTGCAGCCAAGCTGAGCCAGCATGTTTTATTACTGACATTGTAGTTAAACCTTTAATGCATTATTTGCATAAGGAAGTTAGGTTTCGTTTTGCCTTTAAGAACAAAAGGAATATTCATTACCTAGCTGGTGCATGTTAAACAGCTGAGTTTCCTTGTATGCTTTTTAAAAGCTTCAGCATTCCAGTGCATTTCAATACAAAGCTGAATATCCCCTCCCACAATCTTATGAGGATTGAAACAACATCCACAAAGGGCCAAAGAGAAAAGGCTTGTAGCCAGCCTAAAAGTTGGTGAGGCAAAAACGGGGACAGCTCATCTGGGTTGCTAGGCTTTTAAAGACAAAATTGTAAACTATTTTTTAATTATTTGTTTGTAAAAAAAACAACTAGGGGATGCAGAGAAAATTTAGGGGGGCAGGCCCCTCCCCAGCCCACTGCTGGCTACAGGCCCACATGACACGCTCACCATTTAACCCTTGCATAACCCTCAGTGGCTGGGTTTAGACAACATGTGCGTTGCATATTCAAAATGTCACCCGCAGGTGCCCCAACTCATCATAGGTTAAACAACCCTCCATGGCCTGCTGTGTCATGCAAACCAGGTCACTGTAACAAGCTGAGTAAACCAACTCCAAGAGACCATCAAGGAAACATATTACAAACTATCTGGGGAATATAGCAGATATTCTGCTGGTTGCAGAACATAATTTATCTTTATTCACTCTTCCTAACATATCTTACATAAGAAACTCCTTGTGGAACTGGGTCATCAAAATTGGCAGGTGAATCTAATCTTGTGGTATTGCATTTTAGGATATTTACAAAATTAAAAGAAAAGACAGATGTGTTAATGAGGCTTTCTGTACAAGCTTTACCCACACATTTGTATATGAACACAGATTTTGAATAAAAATCTTGTCGGATCTTTGAAGGTATTGTCTGTTAAACTATTGCTTCAAATTTCTTATTGCAGGTATCTCTGTGTCATGCAGGAAAAGTGGGATTTCTTGCATGAGACAGAAGGAGTTGCACCAAGCCTCTTTATAATGAAGCCCATCTGCTCACTGAAAAATCATGTTGGCTGGGGGTGATAGGAATTGTAGTCCAAGTTAATTTTCTACATATTTATTTCTGTTGCTCTACCATAAATAAAGAAGTTAAATGCGGACACCCCAAGAAAACAACAAGACTGAACCCACCCTGAATTCCACCCCTGCTAGTTCAAGTCAGCAGGTTTTGCAAAATTTCTCCTTTCACAAAGTATGTTAGATGGGCTGCACTGTTGACTTAATTATGTAGACTCACACTCCCTCACTGTACTGGCCTCCTTTCTTCTTCTTTTGATGACCCATAATAATGGCTTTTGTGGCCTACATAGCTTTCCTTTCAACTCGGGAGCTCTTTTCCTTTTACCTAACATTTTGACACGACATACATTTTGGCTTGGTTCTCATGATCACTAGGGTTATTTGGGAGGAATCAGGAGGTTGTTGATAGCAATACCAACTGCTTCTGGCCTGAGAAGAAAGAGGCCACGAACTGAAAGAGCACAGTAGAAAGCTTTGTATATTTAAAATGTAGGTAGCTGTGACTGAATACTAGACAGAAGAATAAACCGTGAGTTGACCAGACAGCAGTACCACCGTTTGTCCTTAAGGTGGTCCGGGCTATGAAACTGATGAAGGTACAATTCCAGAATGTAATGACGGTAGGTAGTGGAGTGACGGAAAATTCAGATGAAGCTGGAATTATGAACAGAATCAGATGGATGTGTTTGACGGAGATGGAGAGCTAGATGGAGTTTACAAACTAGGGATTGATACACACGTGTAAAGCCAGTTAAATCACCCAAGAGGAAAGTACCGGTAGCTTTAGTACAGCCGTTGACTAAATAGCTGCAATGTCTACAACAGTGGGGAATCATTCAACCAGTAGAGAAAAGTAAGCAGTCTGGTGATGATCTGGAAATCATTTGGGAAACTCAGAATATACATAGATTTAAAGCCCATAAATAAAGCACTGAGAGGAATAAATTTTCCATTGCCCACTATTAAAGATATATTTCCAAATCTGTCAAAAGCCAGACTATTTTCTGCCTGTAACGTCAAAAATGGATTCTGGAATATTGAGCGGGATGAAGAATCCAGTCATTTGATGACATTCACCACAACCTTTGAGAGATATCACTGGCTAAGAATGCCAATGTGCATTAATCCTGGTGCCCAAATGAGGAGGGGGTGTTAGGGTGTTATACCACCCTGGCACAAATGGGAAACCTGCAGGTAGGTGGCTAAGTTTAACCCTTTTCCCCGCCTCTATACAAAGGGCACAATCAAATAAGACAATTATATCCCCATCAATTCTCTTATACCCTGCCAATTCCATTGTACAAGAGGACCCCATCACTTGCACAATAGTGATTTAGCTCTTCCAGACAACCTGAAACAAACAGAAACAACCCAAAACAAGCGGAAGGCAGGTCAGCAGAACGTAAAAGAGCTCTGCCAACATTCCTCTTCCAAAAACAAGTGTTCCTGCTCAATTCAGGGCTTCCCCTAAGGAGTGCTAAATCTTCCTCATATAAGTGATGGATCCTGCTTGTGCAACAGAATTTGCAGGACCAATCAGCTGTGGAGGGAATCGGCAAGTGGGAAAGGAATTGGTGGGGGCATAAGTACCCCAATGGATTCAGCCCCATCTTACATTCAGAACTATATGCACCAATGGCAAGAGAGTTTAGTATTCTAGTTCCTCTTTTGTTCCTTTGTTTTGCGGAATAACCTCTATCCAAGAGGTTTTTAAAGCACCCTGTTTGATTCTGCCCTCTGTGCAGATGTTCTAGGTTGCACTTGGTGTCATGTGTAAATCACTGTTAATGACTTGCTAATATGCTTACCAATAGTGGTGGCTCTGTTCCATTCAGTTGTGGTCAATGGAACATTTTTCTCTTTCTTAGGGATCTGGACTGGGGTAGCTTAATTAGGATAGTGACTCAGCATTCAAAGATGTTTGCAGTTTACAGAATTTCAAGAGAGGGGTGTTGGTTAGTCCTTGCTCAGCTTCTACTTGCAATTAACTATGCTTTCCTCCCCTCCTACGCTCCTTCCCCAGTCTTCCTCCCTGCATCTATGTTTGTTATTTTTCTTTCTGTTTAGTCGGGGCTCCTATGAAATGTGCAACCTCATCCTTTCTCTCCAAACGTTTCCAACAAAATCCTTAGAACATGCAAAGGCTAAAATGACCTGTCAGAGAGCCTCACTAGCCTCAGTTCCCCATTGCATAACCACAGATGAACTATTCCCAAACCTGAAACTGAGATCCCTACAGAATTCAAAATCTCCTTTTCTATCCCTCCTCCTCTGGAACAGATGAATCTATGCTTTATACTCTCTCTCTCTCTCTCTCTCTCTCTCTCTCTCTCTCTCTCTCTCTCTCTCTCTCTCTCTCTCACACACACACACACACACACACACACACATACTTTCTCATTTTTCTCAATCATCTCAGTTTTGTTCCTCACAGTGACCAACCACAAGTTATTTACACATATGTAATTATAAGAAAAGCAGCTAAACAGCACTGCAATTACGTAAACCATGGAATCCAGAGGGATGCAACGAAGAAGACAGAATAACCAATGCCAAAACACTTTAATTCTAATTCCGACAGACTTTCAGACATGGCAATATTTCCAACAGAACCACCATTTAATCTGGCAATCCTTGAAACTAGGAAAAACTTTTGGATTTATATACAGGACACATTGACTCCAAATGGCATGAACGTGGAGGGTAACACCACTTCCTGGACTTCTCTTGCAATCTGGGAATTCCATCAACAGCAGTAACATTCTATAACTGTCACTCTGGGTAGAAACTGTGTTTCAGCTCATCTATTTGGTAATCTCACATATTTTGTCATAAAGCCTATATTCTTTTATTTCCGTCCATGTCTTGGTATGACTGGAAGGCGCAACCTCCAATGGCACTTCTGATCTCCAGTTCCGTAATCAACGGTTACACATTTTGGCTGTTTATACATGTACCATTGCATATCAAGGTTCACATGTGACTGGAGACACATAGTAACACTACAACACTGTCTATCAAAATTACTGTAGTTATTTTAATACAAATGAGTTGGAGAAATAGCTATATTTCAGGAAGGAAATACTAAATACAGAAATAGGAGACCACATTCTACTTCTCTGTCTTTGGGTAGATACCTGCTATTAAATAGATAGCAGCCAAAAGCAGCTTCTCTCCTGGAGCAAAACGCTTTAGAGGAGGAAATTTCCTTCATAATCATGTTGTAAACCACCCAGAGAGCTTCGGCTGGGGGGCGGTATATAAATGTAATAAAATAAATAAATAAATAAATAAATAATCATGGCACAGGGAAAGGGTTTAATTCTACTCTACTTGTACCATGATCTCAATTTCTTAAAAACACATATATACAAATACAAAGGCATATTTAATGTAGTGTATATTTGGGGACATGTTATTTTATGTATATGCACACCATTGACCCTGTTCAGACAACATGCTAGGCCATAATGGTTAAGCATTTTGAGCTAAACATTATGGCTTAGCATGTCACATGAACCATGATTTAGCGTGTCATATGAATCTTTCCTAACCATGCTGGCTACATAAGCACCGTTTAAACATGCTCACTATTTACTGCAAAAGGTTTAGCGGCCTAACCATGGCTTAGCATGTTGTCTGAACAGGCCCCATTGAATATTTACTGTACCGAATCTTGGTAGAAAAAATAGATTTTGGTTCCATGACTCTATTATAAAAGATTGCTGTTAAATAAGCTGTCACTTATTTACTTTTATCAAGTTTATTTTTCCTGTTATTTAAATGAAAATAACAGGATCTTTCTCTTTTTAAGGCATCTTTCTATCTGAAACAGAAATACAGACACCAAACAAGCTACTAACAGCTTCCCAACAAAAGACTATTGATGATTACAATTCAGATGCTGTTCTCATTCATCTCAAATCTTGGCTCCATTTTTACCATCCTTTGTAACTGTCTGTGTGCTTAAATTGGCATTTCTCACAAACAAACGCAGCATAGAAAAAGATCAACTCCCTTTACTGTTGCTGTTCAGTTCAGGCAATATTCTTACCACCCTTAAAGCATGCTTAGTCATGCAGACTTAATTTAGTTCTAATATAAAAGTCCTGATACTAGATGACATGAACTAAGAAAATGCAGCCCATACTTTACAAGCATAACATCCAGTGTATGCTTTAATTTTAATGAGCTATTTAGTCCTTTGGAATCATACTAGAATGCAATCCTATGCACACTTACCTGGGAGTAAATCCGATTGAAGTTACTTCTGCACTGATGTATGTAAGATTACACTATTGATCACTAACATGACTACTGTAGAAAAAAGTTACTTTTGCTTTATTCAGAAATTATTGAAAAGGTAACTAATGTATATACAGTATGTCCAGTTCTGTCTTCCTGGCTCTAAATATATTTTTTATTTAATAGCAATAGTAAAAATGCAACATCAAAGTAAATACATCTTGCAAATTCCATGAAATAGTTCAAAGTTATGGCTGCAGGTTATGTTCTTTCACCATCCCAATACAGTCCCTGTGCTGTGCTGTTTTTAATAACACTGGCGTCTGGCCCAGGACAAGGGCTTGGACTACCTCTTAGTGTCTGAGATATGGGAAGGAAATGTATATTACCTGCACAGGAGAAGACTGTACAATAAAATTATTAAATCTGACACTCTAAGATACTTATTTAATTATTTATTTATTTAATTTGTTTAATTTCTATACCGCCCAATAGCTGAAGCTCTCTGGGCGGTTCACAAAAATTAAAACCATGAAGAGCATAATAAAACAACCAACAATTTAAAAACACAAATACAGCTAGACATGATGCAGAAGATCAGTTAATATAACCGTCCATTCTTTAAAAAAAGAAGTTGAAACAGGACAACTTCAGGGGGGAGTTTCCTGTAATAGGTTATGTAAGCAGTGTTGGTGGGAAAGGTTTTAACCCCTCTCAGTGCCACATACTGCTTCCCCAGATCTAAATTGCTTCTCCCTCTAAACTAGCCACGTAAGGAAGACATAAAGGTAATAAGATACTGGCCTGGTTTGCACATAATGACAATCTCAGGGTTTCTTTAAGCATCCCAGTTTGGACATGAAGGTACCTCCTAGCTGGAAAATCTGGTTTGTTCCTCCCCTGACAAGACAGATTTTTAAACCAAGGGGATTTCTTCACGGTACCGGGTTGGCACTGTGTCCTCAAAAACCCTGTGCTTTCCCTCCCCCAGGGTGATTAACATAGACATCATATTAAGCACCAACAAGGTGCTTAAATCCTCACCAATTCCCTTCCACTCCACTGATTCCCTTTTGCAAGAGATGGGGCCCACGAATTCCATTGTGCAAGCGGGACCCACCACTTACACAATGGAGATTTAGCACTTCCGAGAGGAAGCCCCAAAACTAGCGGAAACACTTGCTTTTGGATAGGGGCAGGTCAGCAGAATTCCCTTTTGTGAGTTCAATTGAACTGCCCCCTTCCAGAAACTAGCATTTCCACTTCTTCCACTCGTGGAAGGAAGAAACAAGTGGCGTTCTGCCCATGGAAGATTTCTCAAGCCAAACTAAAATAACTGTTTACTGGTTATTAGCAAAGTATGAAAATTGTTTTCTAAGCATTGACAAAACAAGGCATACTCTTCTAAATATGTGTTACACGTGTATTTAACAAAGTTAAAAAAATGTATCTTTGTATAATCCTTCATATATATATTTATTTTTCATCAAACTGTCTTAGAACATTTAAACCTAACACTACTTCCTAACTCAGTTCCCCTATCCCCACTCCACTTTTTAATGCAGGCAATACCTTTAACAGATTCCTTGTGCCAAGTCTAGGTTGGTTCAATCCGAAGCAGCAATAGAAATGTACAATGCAGAACAATGCTTGCAGCTGTACCTTTCTTGGATGTTGAAGTGGCAATGGCTGCTATTGACAAAGAGACAAGCTGCTTTTTAAAATAAGCAGTGAGCTATCAATATGGAAAATATTACAATGTCTAACAATGCCGTGGCTGCATATATGGTTCTGCTTCAGGAGCACGCATTGTTTCTTTTAAATTGTGGCCTTTGTCTTCTGGCAGGGCCAGCCTAAAACATTTTGCTGCCTGAGATGAAGGACAAGATGGTGCCCCCTGCCCATTCGACATCGAAAAAAAAATCTTTACTGGCAGTTAAATATTAATTCAACGTCGGCGATTGAATAGGGTCTTTCACCACACCTCAGGCAACAGGGTGGTTTAAAGGACAGGCTGGGTGACACATAAGTTCTTTCCTCCAATAGAAAGGAACAGCCGGGAGGCTGTCACTGCTGCTCCCCAGCATCTTCTACCTGAAATGATTGCCTCACTCTGCCTAATGGTAGGGCTGGCCCTGTCTTCTGATTTCAAAGTGGCTGTATTTTGAATGTCCTTTCCACAAAGGAAGACCTTTTTCAACTCATGTGTTCACTTTTACACTATAGCAATAATATAGTAGTAGGAGTATATGTAACTCGGAGTGAGAAAAACATCCAGAACAGAGTTGTATCCATAATCTTCTTCCTAACCTATCAAGAACTCAAGAACAGGGAGGTTTTAATCATCTGTGTGAAAGCTGCAAAAGCACTAGCTTGAAGTCTTCCACGTAGGGAGTTAGAGGAGGTGCACCAGCTAGGTCATTCTTAAGCTAGTGCTTACTTGCCAAACCTTAAATGGTGGGAGCATCCAAAGCAAGGTCTCCTTGGATAATCTTAAACCATGCTGGAGAACATGGACAGAAATATTCATCTCAAGTTAAGCTGAGAAACAATACCTTGATCACGATTTTGAGTGTTAGATATTGCTGATCCAAGTCCAGGCCTATTTATTACACCACACTCTGAAAAACCAGCTACACAACAGGCATAACCAAAGAGCTTAAACCAAGATTCTCCAGAAAATTCTGCATTCATCACACAACATATATTCCTCTCTGCAGCTCTGTGCCAGCACATTTATTTGAATTGTAATCAGCTGCATAATCAGGCAAAAATACAATGGTGGACAAAGGGAAACTGCAGGATATAGATTCCATTTAAAAATATATTATGTTTAATACATTTCTGTCTACTTACAATAAAAACAACATATCCATTTAAGCAATGTTTTGCACTTAGTACACCACCCTATAACATCCCAGATAATAGGAACCAAATTCCAGGCTTCGAATAATACACAACAAATGGAAAAATTGTTAGCAACAAAGCTTCATCTTTAAAGGTTAGTAGTGCCAGGGAATGAAGTCACCAGATAGAATCTCATCAAATTCAAAACACATGCTATAAACAGGCCCTTATGCCTATGAATTCTTTAAAATAGATAAAGAAGTTAAAAAATAATGTAAATTAAAAAAAAATGCTAAAACCATACCAAGAAAAATGGCTTTATATCAAGAATAAGTAGACAATGGATATAAGCAGTTTAAAACAATAACTCCCCAATATTCTCAGTTTAAGAAAAGAAAGGAAGAAAAATACAATTTTGATATTGTATTACCTGCAGGAGGTGGCGGGGGAGGGAATCCTTCTGTGTCCATGCTATCGTGTTCTCTCACTAATGTGGCTTCTTTTTAAAACACTAAATGATCCTGCAATAAAGCATTTTTAAAAAGAAAAAAGAAAGAAAGATTAACATCTTTGAAATCTGTTAGAATATATTACAGTTGCTACTTAATAGCAAAATGGGTGCATTTTGAAGAAATAAGAGATTTGAGATTAGCGACGACAGAGATCTAGAGACATATTTTCAGTTTGTTATAGTCACCAGCTTATCTCCTTCTGCAGCTTTAAACAAGCGTGCTTGTTGCAGAGGGACTGTAACTCATTCGTTGAGCATTTGCTTCGCATGCAGAAGATGCCACATTCACCTGACAGCTCCAGTTAAATGATCAGGCAGCAGGTGAGACATCTGCCTGAGACCAAGGATAGGCAATACTGAGCCAGAAAGACAAATAGTCTGATCTAGCATAAAGTAGGTTCCTATGAAGTTCTATTGCAGCAGTGCAATGTTCTGAAATGCAGCGCATAAACAACAGGGAAAATATGTGGATGAGCTACCTACTTTCAGCCCAAGACACTGCATTGAAACATGCATTTAAATACCAACTCAGTGACCCTGTTAGATGACATGCTAAGCCATGGTGGTTAAGCACATTGAGCTAAACATGATGGCTTAGCGCACCATGTGAACCATGGCTTAAGAGTGTCGTGTGAGTCATTCCTAACCATGATAACTACATAACTGCAGTTTAAACACGTTCACTAACCAATTGCTGCAAAAGGGTTAGTGGTCTGGCCATGGCATAGCATGTTGTCTGAACAGGCCCAGTCTATACCAGCTATTTATCCTGGGACCATCCCTGTGCATCCAAATGACACGCAGGGGATCCCGGGAGCAGGCAGGGACGATCCCTCCATTTGCCTGGGATAATCCTTCGGTGTAGAAAGGGCCTAAGTGTTGGGCATACAGCCACCTGTCAATTCAATTCCCTGTATTAAATCATTATCATCATCATCAATTTTAGATGTGTGTTTTTTAAAAAAAACACCAAAATAAGGATAAGAACACACCTGCTTAGCATTTTTTTAAATAATTAAATATTAAATTATTGAAGAATGTGGTTTATGTGGTCAATAGCGCTTAATATGCTTCAACCTCCCTCCCAGGAAAAACACCAGTCGAGCGTTGCCAGTCTGATCAGCCTTCTCTACCTTTCCTTTCCGTTTCTCTTGTCTGGCATTTCTGTCATTTAGTTCGCAATCATGACGGCCAGGTCTGGGCCTTATTTTCATTTATGTACAGTGCCTGCCGGATACTTCAACATAGGAACATGCTACTTTCCATCAAGTTAGAGCATTGGTCCATATCGCTCAACATTATCTGCCCTCTCCAGGGTTTCGGGCAGGAGTCTTTCCCAGGCCTACTTGGAGATGCCAGGGATTGAACCTGGGACCTTGTGCATGCTAAGTATATGCTCAAAGTGTGTGCCTCTATTTGTCAGATGCAGCTACCCAACAGCTGGCACCCACTCACCCACAGTAACCAAGAACAGCAGCACACACCATTGCAGGGGTGGAAAACATGTGGTCCTCCAGATGTTGCTGGATTATAACTCCCATCAAACCTAGACAACATAGCCAATGGTGAGGGATGGGTGAAGCTGTAGTCCAATAATCTCTGTGGGGGGGGGGGGTAAGGGCACACATTCCCCACCACTGTGCTTAACCCTTTCCTAAAGCTGTATGTGGGGCTAATCCAGCAATGAAGAAAAAGACTGCAGTAGTCTCATTACTACTTTACAAGATACAAAGCCAAGCCAAGATGAGCCCTGTTTCCTGACAGCGAGCAACAGGGAGATTATACAAGTTAAGATTGTTGGGTGGGTGGGGAACCCATCACTTTCTTATTTATTATCCCACATTTATTGCATCTTTTTTCTTCTTATAAGGAGTACAAGGTGACTTACATAGTCCTCCTCCTCTCCATTTTATCCTCTCAATGACCCTGTGCAATAGGTTAGGCTGAGAATCAGTGACTACCCCAAAGTCATCTAGGGCCGATCTACACCAAGCAGGATATAACACTTTTAAAATGTTATGAAAACGGTATTTGTAATGTGTCCTGGGCCTGAACAGTTGTCATAACCATTATAAACCGCTATAAGCAGTAGTGTAGATCCTGCCCTAGTGAGCTTCATAGCCAAGTGTGGACTTGAACTGGGCTCTCCTGAGTCCAGTTCAACCTCTAACGACTACACCACACTTTGGCTTAATCTACACCAAGCAGGATATAGCACTATGAAAGCGGTATATAAAAGGGAGGAGTCACACCAAGGAGGATATAGCACTATGAAAGTGTTATATGGTATGTATCAATGGACCCCAACAATTGTCAGTGCACTTCAATACCGCTATAAAGCAGCAGAGTGGCTCCTGTCTTTTATATACCACTTTTATAGTGCAATAACCTGCTTGATATAAATTAGGCCTGGCTCTCTTGTGGGAATGTACCAATATGCTGATGCGTTATGTTTCTTCCAGAGCCTTGTGTGGTGCAGAGTGGTAAGCGGCAATTACTACAGCTGAAACTCTCCCCACGGCTTGAGTTCGATCCCAGCGAAAGCTGGTTCTCAGGCAGCCAGCTCAGGTCGACTCAGCCTTCCATCCTTCCGAGGTCAGTAAAATGAGTACCCAGCTAACTGGGGGAAAGGTAACTGTGACTGGGGAAGGCAATGGCAAACCACCCCGTTACAAAATCTGCCAAGAACACGTCAGCGAAAGCAGGCGTCCCTCTAGGAGACAGCAATGACTCAAGTGCTTGCATGAGAGGTTCCTTTCCTATGTTTCTTCCAGTTTAACAGAACTATTTCTGAACACTGCAGAAAAGCAGAGTCATTCCTCCCACCTTTACTTTGAAAAATGTTAAGCCTATTTTGCCAGTTTTCCCATCTTCACCATATATTTGGTCAGTAGTAGAAATGCATGTTTACAAAGTTTTGCTTCCTAAAGTTTTTAAAACACAGAAACAATCCTAGGGTTTAAAATATGTCTACTTTCCCTTATTTGCTTTTAAAAACAATTCACAAGTCAAAACATCACAAGTCAAAACATCTGCCATAAACCTTATAGCCTGTTTGTTCTACATTTCCAAGCTCTTTCTCTGTAGAATCCTTTTAGCACTGTGTTCACTTGTCCAACAGCTTTCAATTATAAGCAAGATGACTAGCAAACCCCCAGCATTTGTCTCTGAGTTGTTTATGGGGAGAAGACCAGAGCAGACAAATTCCCTTCACGACAGTATTAACAATTGTGGTCATTACTATATATAGCTCTTTCTTAATGAGTTCAGACTACTGGTGTACTAAGAATCCCATATGTGAATACTATGCAAGGAACAAACAGAACTTTTCAAAAGAAGCCAGGCTGCATGTAATTGGATTAGAACTTGCCAGATCACGTAAAATATTTCCCCCCACAGATACCATTTTCATGTGGAAAAAGCATATGCAGTGCATATACACAAACCAACTAAAAGAGAAGTCTATTCTGTTGTACATCTACATGCTGGAAAAGTACAATGCATCACAGCTTTCCATTACATATACATGGGTTCACGTGTATAATCTTCGATTACCTTTTCATTGAGGACAACCATGTGCATAAAATCTGCATGTGGGAACAGACCTTGACTCTCATACAACCGTAAAGCTTCCCTCAAGGCAATGAGCAACTGTGTTTTGCTTTTGCATTTGAACTACACAGGTACATAGCAGATTTTTTAAAGGCCTCCCTTGTGTCAACACTGGCTATTAAAAAGACATTCAAACTATATTTCTTTCCTGTGGGGCTTGTATAGCTGAAATCTTTAGTGGAAGTTTAAATTAAATATCTTAAAAGCTGAACACACTGAAGAGAAAACAAAGAACTACTTGTATTGTATCTTAGAACATCGTAAAGTTGTTCTGAGGCCTCAATGCAGAAGCAGACAAAAGGTGTTTCAACTGCATTTTACTCTTACAAAACCTGAGCATTCAACAATAGCATGAATGGAGATGGGTTGGGTAGCTTACAGCAAGGGCATAATCGTGCTAGTCTTTATTCCCCTCCCACCTTTTATTTTTGTCTGGATGTGTATTTCTGAATTAGGGAGACAAACTTCATAGCCAAGTGGTATATTTTTAAAGCCTCATAACATGGCAGATTAGCATGTGTGTGTTGATATGTGTCTATACATGCAGCAAACCCAAGAGGGATAATGCATGTTCAAATGTTTCTCCAGGGGGGGAAAAAACTGCAGCACATAGAAACTAGGATGTTAGGGAGAAGAGCTCTTAGCTAGCCTTCCCCCTGACATTCTAGCTCTATATACTGTATGAATGGAGATTGTCTCTCATCTCTTAAGCAGATAACAATTCTGCAGTCACATAGACTTGATGATTATGCTCCTAATTTGAATTTTGGTTCTATTTTGTTGTAAACAATTCTGATTTAACTGTTATAGAAGCCATTTAGCATAGTATGCTTACTTGTAAAGGAAATATAAAACAGGAGTTGTTTTTTAATTTAAATTCTTCTTTTAGTCCTTATCTACCATTCTTCATTCATTTTAGGCTTGTTCCTCTCTTCATTTATAAAGACATCTCTGGGCTCTCTGTATGTTTTTCCCCCTTTCCAATTTCTCCATAGTCTCCTTCTTGCTCTTAGTCCAATATACTCTCATGGCAAGATCGTGATAGTAATTCTTTAAGTTCTACTTGTTAAGCCTCAAATCCCTTATTCATTTTCTTGTCTACATTCTCACTCTGTCCAACATCTTGCTACTGTGGGGATTCAAAGCCTTGCTGCTCACCTTCCCCATGTGTCATGGCTCCATCTTCATAATGATTTCCCCTCTCCCATTTTTCCATCTTGTCCTTTTTGAGCAGCAAATGCTGTGGTTTTGTCCCCCCAACTCCCCTTAATCTTACTTTTTAGCAATGAAACTTCTGTAGCATAACATCTGCACCACTTCCAATTACTTTATTTTTCCCATTCCTTCTCCTCATCCTATTTCCTTGTGACATTATTTTAACTGTTATAAGCCAGAAGACTTGCTGAGTTTTTACTATTATAGCAGCACATAATGCAATTTTAGACAACCCTGTGAATAATTATTAAAATTGCATGACTGCCTTAAATGCATCTTGTATGTTCACCCTCCATGGCACCCAGTTTGGTTGTGTAAAGTAATCCTAGAACAACCTTTCTCAAATGGGTGTTTTACAGATGTGTTGGCCTGGCCATGCTGTCTGGGAACGATGGGATAAAACTCCAACACATCTGGAGCCTACCAGGTTGGGGAAGTCTATCCTAGAACATGAACTATGTTAAAAGCAAATACTGAAAAAAATAATCAATATACATTTTTAAAAAATAGAAATAAGGCAGTCATATTCCGGGGGGAAAATCCTAAATATTCCTTTAATATTAAAAGCTGTGGAAATCCAGAACACTCACTCAGCCATCTCTTAGGTTCATACTGCGATAGTCTTTAACCCTATACTTTGGAATAAAATAAGTGAATAGTTACCACCTATTCCTCAGTTTACCCGTTATAATGAACGTGCCTAAAACTGTTTTATATTTGTTTAGATTTTTCTATTTATTAGAAATATATGGGGGGAGGTGGAATGAAAAGCATTCCACACTTCTGGAAAACAGTTCAAAGTCACTCTTTATACTCTCGTTTAATGTATTCCCATCAACTTTAAGGAACAGAAGGCAGTGCAAATTCTTAACCTTGAAAGTTACCATAAAATATTCAGGGGTTTGTTTCAAGAAGCATAACCTTTGTACAATATAACAAATAATTGAAACAGATTTCTAAACATAGGACTTCTATTCATCATTAAATAAGTAGGACAGTGTTGCTTGGGTGGGTTAATAGCCTACCCACACATCTATCAGAATAGCTAATGTCTAGGCATGAATAATGGACTAAACACTGTCTTGCAATGCATTTTCATTGATACTGTTAAGGTTAAAATATTAATATAATGTGCAGATACATTCCAGTTCAGCATTGTTCACATTTGTAATTTCTAACAAGACATGTATTACTCAGAGGTCCTCAAGAACGCTTTGAGCCTGCTAGGGTCATTGTCACACACATGGCTTGTTAGTATTGTTTTAAATCAGCAGATAATTCAAAAAATGGAAAATCCCACTTTGTCTAGTATGTAAATTCATTTAATACTCTTTGGCATTGTTAAGTGTTTATACATGAGAGAAACTCAAACTTCTTTTTGCAATGTATGAAAATAACTTAATGGAACTCCAGTGGCTCAGTTTGGACATGCTAAACCATAGTTTAGTGTTACATGCACAATCCTCAGGCTTGTGTACAACCCATCCAGCGTGGCTGCAAGGAGGAGATTGGAAGCATTCACTCCCATTTTCAACTAATTGGAGTTTGTTGCTACATGCAAACCAAGACAAACTATGGTTATTGTTTACTGTGATCTAGCAGGGGTAGGAAACCTGATGCACTCCAGATGTTTCGGCCAACAACTCCAATCAGTCTCAGCTAGCATGTCTAATGGAAATGGATTATGAGAGGTGAAGTTCAAAACATCTGGAGAGAACCAGTTTGAGTATTCTTGGTTTAGGTTAACAAATCAGGATCATTTCATCACAATTTAAAATTAGCTCATTGCCATAGACTGGCTTTCCTCAGCCTTGGTCCTTCCAGAAGTGTCAGCCTACAATTCCCATCATCCCTGACTATCAGCCAATATATCTGGAAGGACCCAGGTTGGGAAGGCTGTCCTGACTATAGTTAACAGTGGAAACGTGTTTTTTTTCTCATATCACATAAAACAAATAAACTGCTGTTAATTGAAACAGATGCTTTCAATCTCCTCCTTGCAATCATGCTGGAAGATGGGGGAGCACACAAACCCAAGTCTCATGCATGCAATGCTAAACCCTAGGCATGCATGAGCTAGTTCACTGAACGTTCTATTAGCACCCTAAAAATGTTTGCTAACAGCTAAAAACTGTGTGACTACCTCAGCCTTCCCCAAACAGGTGCCTTCCAGAGGTTCTGATCTAAAACTCCCAGCATTCCTGGTTATTGGCCATGCTGGCAGGAGCTGATGTGAGCTGAAGTTCAAAACATCTGGAGGCCGCTCAGGCTACATAAATCTTGGGATTTTATTCTAATTGGTTGTTTCGGTTGCCAAGGGATGGTGGGGGTGACTACTTACAATGTGGAATTGCCGAAATGAAGAAAGGGATGAACCCTGAACCCGTTTACACTTGAACTGCCTGGAATTCCACCTCATACACCATGGTTGGTTGGCTTTTTTTTTTTTAGCAGCTTGTTATACAGGAGTGTGAAGAAAAATGGAGACCATTCTAGGAAGACATAGAAATGAAGTATGAAGGAAAACTGGATAAAAAGGAGGTTTGGAGATGGGTCATTACAATTTTTAACATGAGAGGTGGTGTGCTTTATAGTTACTCAGAACAGTGCCAAACAATTCAGCTTGAATGCCATACATAGCAATCTGATAGGTTTGCAAACACACACTGAATAAAATAGGAAACAGGAGTTCAAGATTTTAGTTCTCTTTAAGCTGCAGATTGCTTAGAGTTGTTCAGCTTTAGCAAGGCAATGCTCTTATTTTTCTACTGGGGAGTCATCAGTGCTTAAGCTGACAACAGCATCTGCAACTTTTAACAGCTTCAGAACTTCAAGTACACCTGTTTTCTGCCTGTGGCATGTTGCAGTATAGATCATGAAGATTGATTATAAGAGGCTAGTGGGTTGAGGGCCCTGCCTGTGGGCGCATAGTTTGGTTAGATGGCCTTTTGATCCCTTCTAATTGCATAATTCTAAGATTTCAGGAAAAGCTGTTCCCGTCTAGATTTGCATCACTACATCCTCTTATCCTAAGGAGCACATGCATGGGATTGCATTGCATAAGCTAAAATGTTTGACAATACTTAAAGAAAACAAAAGTACAAGAATATCAGATTCATTATGGTTTTAATAAGGTTTTTTTTTGGGGGGGGGCAATTTGTATTGTTTTAAGGTAGTTGAAAAGGCAGTACTTTTTTTGCTACCTTAACTCTGTTCTTCTTACACTGATCCAATCACTGTGAATTGACAAAGCATTAGCAGTTTTACAGTGCAGTAATTGAAAGTGCAAAATCCCTACTTTCAATCTCTCAGCCTTAGCATTCACCCCACCACCTCCCACACACACTTGTTATATAGACATGATAATACAGACCTTAGAGGGTTCCTCCCTAGGTTACTGAAAATATACCTGATACATTTTGAACACTCAAAATATCATGACAAAAACTAAATTAATAATAATACTACCAGTAAAGGAATTTATATTATTAATAGTACATTTTACGCTTTTTTTTTTTTGCAAAACATTAAAAATATTGGTTCCCATGTTATCTACCATATGACTGTATACAGCAGCCTTTCCCAAGCTCTGAAAGCTGTAAGGTTTAGTCCCATTATAAATGGCCATTCTAGCAAAGCATTTTCTTGAACTATAAGACTACTCCCGTCCAAATATATGGCTTTGTCTGTTTAAAAGTTAGAAAACCTATTTGGGAGACAGAACCTATTATGTGAGATCTGGCAAAGAGACTTCAGTACTCCTAGTTCAATCATAGGCAGTAACTACAAAAATCCTTTGGCACAGGGGGTTCAATCGACCTGCTCTTTACCCAACAAATGAATACCAAATGTAAATCCACAGCATGCCCACAGATTTAGGACATACCTAAAACCCACAGAACTCAGGCCCATATAGTTCAGTATCTTCCTTTTACCCAGATCCCACATATTCCCCAACTCCAGATCCATACTATACATGTTGTCAGCCGTACTTTCCCCATTTCCAAGGCTTAGCCACACCCAGCCCTGCAACTTCATGGGGTTGTCTACATGAGAATGGAATGAAAAACGTATTGGGGTATTATTATCCAGATTGGCTTTGATCCACCAGGAGCACACAAAGAAAGAAAAATGGAGCAAGCAGCACCAAAAAGCCTTCTTTCATGGGTCACATGAAAGCACTTCTCATTCCTGGTGGACAGAGTAGAACTGAATGTCATCATCAATGCTGCTAAGCAAATGAGAGAGGCTGGTTTCCTGCCCTTCTCCATGTTCCCCTCTGCTACTGAGGTCTGAGATAAGGCTGGTGAATTATCAAAACAATCCCTTCACAATTGCAAAGGGGAAAAACATCACTACAGCAATTCTATGAATGAGAAAGATGGGCAAAATACTCTCCTGGAAGTGCTGCGGGGAAAGGGGAGGAGGGACAGTCCCACATCTTGACCACATCACGGCCAGGTCGCAGCCACCTTACAGAGGCACGGCCAGGAGTTAGGAGGGGCACACTCCAGTGTAAGCGCCTGGAGCCACTTTAAGAAGTAAATATGGACTAAAAAGACTTTCAGAAAATGCCACTTTTCAAGAGGAAAGCTGTAGATTAACAACAACATCATGTGTCGCAATAGACTTCAAACTGCTCTCCCTTCACACTAAATGACTTGTATAGACACTTCCCATGTCTCCCAAAATTTCAGAAGCTGTTGGCTTGTCATCACGATAGACTTCTACTATCCCATGTTGCACCTCACCAAAGCTTCCCAACATCCAAAAATCCACACCACCACATACAAATGGCAACAGGCTTGGGGTTCAGCTCCTCCAGCCCTTCCACAGCCTTATTTATTTATTTATTACATTTCTATACCGCCCAATAGCCGAAGCTCTCTGGGCGGTTCACAAAAATTAAAAGCATAATAAAACAACCAACATGTTA
This sequence comes from Elgaria multicarinata webbii, assembly GCF_023053635.1. Classification (NCBI taxonomy): domain Eukaryota; kingdom Metazoa; phylum Chordata; class Lepidosauria; order Squamata; family Anguidae; genus Elgaria; species Elgaria multicarinata. The sequence goes on from NC_086174.1 coordinate 121,398,106, forward strand.
AAAGCACAATTACAAAATACAGTATAAAAAGCACAACCAGGATAAAACCACGCAGCAAAATTGATATAAGATTAAAATACAGAGTTAGAACAGTAAAATTTAAATTTAAGTTAAAATTAAGTGTTAAAATACTGAGAGAATAAAAAAGTCTTCAGCTGGCGACGAAAGCAGTACAATGTAGGCGCCAGGCGGACCTCTCTAGGGAGCTCATTCCACAACCGGAGTGCCACAGCGGAGAAAGCCCTCCTTCTAGTAAACTTAAGACTTCCTTGCAGCTCCTGGCTTACAGCTACCCTCAGATATTGTACCTTCCAACTAAAATCTTCTACTGTCCTTTCTGTTGCTTGCCAAGAGGGTTTCACATTACCTTTATCACTAGACATCTTGAAATCCTCCAAACAATCTCTGTTGATTTTCCAAAACCACTAAAATCCTTGGGAGAGCCTCTAAACTCCCACCACCACTACATCACACTAGATAATATGTTGGAGGTTACCTGGCTCATTTACTCAATCTGGATACAGTTTAGTACCTGCAAAATGCACTAAGTCTCTCCACTTTGGCCTGCAACAAGGTATGATCCCAGCTGGAAGGCCTGATCTTTTGCATCAAATATTAGATAAATAATTGTAACTCTGCCTGCACTACTTGGAATTTTAAACCTTGGGTTTGACTGAGGTAACAAATCATTTCTCAGTAGATAGCTTCAGCACAAAGGTAGTTTCTACACAAAGGCTTTTCTTATTTTTCAAGCCTTAATTATTCTGGGAGTTCCCCAACAATTCTGAATGTTAAAGTAAGTGGCAACTTGTTAGATGGGATATTTTAACAAACTATCTATAAAAGGAACTATAGAACCAAACAGGATTAGCTTTGTTAAGCAAATATAAAGAGCTATAACGAATCTTGGTTGGGCATATAAATATGAATAACTTGTGAGCAATGCTTTTATTAATATTTAATACCCTTACAATGTATTTGAAAATAATTAACTTCCCAAAATTCTTTATCGAAAGGCTCTATACCCATCTTTCTATCACCTGATATCCAGAGTAGTTTACACAAAACCATACAATTATACATCCCTCTGTAATGTAATATTCTAAGTTTTATATGCTTTTAAATATAGGTGCACCATAATGGCTAAGAGACTGAGATATGAAGCTGAAAGTACCCAGTTAAAATATTGCATCAGTCATAACTTCTTAAATTGTCTTACGACTTAAGACAACATTTCAGGTAATAGAGTGTGGACTGTCAGGATCCTTCAGCAATTAGAGGAGGGGAAAGGGCTAGGACACATGTTTCCTGGATGACCAGAAGGTTTGAGAAGAGAAGATTCTGGGAAGAGTGTTAGTTTTATCTGATCAAAGCAGGTGCCAGGCCTGTGAAACACCCTTGGGCAGCAGTTAGGGGGGTGGGTGGGTGCGTGGGAGAGACAGAGAGACAGAGAGAGAGAGAGAGAGAGAGAGAGAGAGAGAGAGAGCAAGCAAGCTGTGAGAGCACTGAGTTGTATATGAACGTACACATACATACAGTCCCCCACCCCAGCAGATACCCAATGTGGCCCCTGGAGCCAAAAACGCTGTGCACTCCTGTATTAAGCAAACCATTGACTTGGTTTGCATGTAATAACCATCCATGAGTTAATTAACTAATTAATTAATTAATCCATGGTCAGGGCTGTGAAAGAGCAAGCAAGATGCCTCCCACCCACTTGCCCCTTTGCTTAGCATTCGGTTTAGAATGATCCGTTCTTCCTGGGTTGTTTGGTGTGAAGTTTCAACCCAGAATTCTTGGTGGTTAGGAGGAAACAACCCAGATTTTTAACACAACAGCAAACCATGGCTTTGCATTTCACAATGAACATTTCTAAAACTGATGCAAAGTGGGGGCAGGAGGAGGCCTGCTCACTTACTCCAATGCAACCCCAACAACCCATAGCTTGTCGTTAAATGCAAACAAGTAATTGTCTCTCAGGCTCGGATGCTCTGTCATCAATATAGAAATAATACTAATCTACTTTATAGGGTTGCTGTAAGGCCACTAGAAGATCAGAAGCTTTTGCCTGTTTTCAGTGAACTATAGTTTGCTGTTATGTGCAAATCCAAATACGTGGTTAGTCTTAACTACGGGGAAAACCCCAAGATCAGAAACCATGGTTCGAATTCAGCTTGTTTTCCTAAATAAGGAGTGGGTACCTTCTGGGAGTCATGAGGCCGTGTAGTTTCCCCAGGGGATTGCACCCTTGCTTGGAACTTGTGCCATGTTTTTAGGAAAAAGTGGCATTATACAAAAGGGATTATACAAAAGGCCTGGGAGATTACATTCAACCCATGGGCCATATGTTGCCCATCTCTGCCCTAAACCATAGTTAAGAATAACCAGTTTGTCCAGGTTTGCATGTAACAAGATGCAAATAATTGAAAATGGAAGCAAAAGCTTCCAATCTCCTCCTTGCACCCACTCTAGAGGAGCAGAAGAGAACCAAAAACCCTGTGGCTTGTTCACATACTCTAATGCAGCCAGTGTATGTGAAACACTTTGAGCATTTTACATTTGTATTATTATAGTATTTGGCAAGAGAATTTTATATGAATGACATCTACAACAGAACAGGTGAAGAGATATCATGTCAAGCTGATGGAAACCAGACCACCCCTTTTGAAAAGACTGTATTCTGAGGCCATCCTGAATAGCTATTTATTCATCATCTCAAATTGAGCTTGAGTAAGTGTGAGAATTCATGTCCTCACGTCAATATTTCAAATGGAACAGCTGAGTAATTAAAAGCATCCTCTTCTTTAGTTAAGCTAGCAGAGAGATTTTTCTTAAAGAAGATAAATCTTTCTGTTTCAGGGACAATCAATTACTAGTGGGTCAAGAGTTAATGGGTCAAAATTAGAAGAATGTAGTCTCTGTGATTATTCTCAGCCACTTTGTCACCTTTTCAAGTATCTTTTACTAATTTCAGTCAAACCGACTTGCAGCCTTTAGTGAAGCTATGGCTATACAGACCTATGAGCACTTAATTAAATAATCCACTTAACTCATGAGGTATTACTTCTGTGAGTTGGTTTTGACCAAATGCCAGCAGCTAGAAAAACTTGCCCATGCAACGGGCTTACTCAAGTAAGCAATGTAAAATCAGAGCTGCAGCTTCACACAGAGCCATGGCTCTGCTTCCATGAACAAAAATTACAACTTTTGCAACTGTTAACATTATACCATTCATTCAAGGAGACTGTCGATATGAATAGTTTTAGATGCAAGTCAGTTGCCAGCATATTATCAGAATCAGCTGAGTAAACATGATTGTGATCAAGCTCTTAGCATCTCATCATTCAATGCATTTATGAAATATTATAGAGATGTTAACACCACCAAGAAGAACACTATCTGCATATTGGACAAGTAGAATTCTGAACATATACTCAGAAGTTCTTAGTAAAGAACAAGCCACATTGTTATAAGAAGACGCAAACTTAGAAAACAAGCAAGAGGTAAAACAACAACAACATTTATTTTGTCTATAAGCTTAAGGAAACAGAAAGAACTGCATGTTGAGACCAGAGAGAGAATATAGTCCAATCCTGAATTTTAAGTTTATCTAAGACTGCAAGTAAGACAAAAAGGCTCAATCTGAGGAATATCAGATTCATGTACATATCAGAAGGCACCTGTCTGCAAAAGCCACTTAATTTCCATCATCAAACCAACCGCTTGAAATAAGAAGATGGATTATTATTAAACAAAACAGCTGTCATAGGCTTCATCAACACATTTCTATAGGGAAGACCAATGCAGCAACTTGTGGTATTACTGTGGTTTAGCATATTCATTCAATACAGGGAAACGTGGCAAGTGAATGAAACAGGCTCAGTGAATGAAACAGGCCCAGTGAATGAAAGAGCAGATGTATTATCTCACATAATCAAAGTGGGCATGGTTTTGTGAAGATTCCACAGTCCATGCTGGGCCCATAAGGGACCCCCTTTTTCTCTCTGTTCAGAGGTGAGGGACCTGGGAATATCTAATGTCAATGATTCATGTTATCAATATGCATGCTAGGTTAGGAATATGAGGACTTTGTAAAATCCATTCAGTTTGCATTTTGTGGATTGTCAGACGTCTTTCATTTGCTCATTGATAGAATTGGATTTTTTTCCCCAATTTCCTGAATTTGCACAAATTCAGACTTGGAAAAAATATTTATTTCATTTCTATGCTGCCCCATAGCTGAAGCTCTCTGGGCAGTTTACAAAGTTCAAATGCACAAATACCCCCCAAATGTGCATTTTCATGCTCCATGTGTACATTTTTTTCTACAACTAAATTTTCATAAAAGTTCCAGAAAGAAAAAACATAAAAAGAAAAAAGCCTGTCCACAGGTCTGTGGAATCTGTGTGACTCGAGAAAAGGTGGTCCACTGCAGAATCCACAGATCGGATTCATAGAAATCCAAAATCATTTATTCTTTTGTGGATTTCTCCGACATCCCCTATGCTGGGTACAACCAACGTTTCTGCAGCAGACTTGTCATAAGGCTGCATTCGAGACTATGGTTAGATGTATACCAACACTATCCTTCACATGTGTACTCAGAATTAAGTCCCACTTTATTAAATGGGACTTATTCCTCAATAAACATGCACAGAATTGCAGGCTGCAGATGATTTTAATGGGACTTCCACAGTTGGACCACAAGTCAGCACAAAGCTGGGAATGATTAAGTTTGTTAACTTCTATAGTCTTAAGCACACCCAACTCTATACCGGATTGTAGCCAAAGAGAAATGCAATTGAGATACAGATCAACATAAATAATTAGACATATCTTATTAAGCCACCAAAAATTAAACAAATATCCATTTTTAAAAACAACAACCAGAATGTGTTTTTTTTTAATTTAAGAGAATCCTTCCTCCAGTTCATTTTTCATTAAAGTTGCTGAGCAAACAAAACCCCATAAAGTGCTGTTGCTTTGGCATCTGTACTGTTGTGTATATACGAATATTTCTGCCATGACACCATCAGTTTCTGAATCCAGAAGAGGCTCCACACCCACTCAGAGTTTATGAATCACTGCTCCGTGGGGGGATTAAAAAGAAGAGGAGGAGGGAGACGAACAGGGAGAGGCTTCCAATACAAAGCCAACCTTAACTTTCCTCTTGGAGGCAAAGAAAACGCAAGCTGCATGCGCAAGACAGACATTGCTGATGAAGGTCTTTTGGCATCTGCCTTCGAGGGATGCAGCAGTTGCGTGTGGGGCGGGGATGGGGGGAAGCGACTGGAGGGAAAGCAGCTCAGGCTGAGCACTCCAGAATACAGACACGTCACTAAACTTTCCCCTCGCCTCCAACCCCTCCTTTCCCTCCAGACGCGTAAAGCTCTCGCATCCAAGATGCCCCAAACACCCACACACAAACACCCGCAGTTCAGCCCTCGGACAAGCCCTGAAAGACATGCGCTTCTTATCATAGGTTTTAACGAATAAGCAGCCTCTTTCACCTTTCGAGCCTCAAGCAGCGACTGCCACCTCCTCTTCCTTCTCCCGCTTCACTGACACAGGCTCGGACGCCCCTTCCAAAACAGATATGCATTCAGCATTTCTTACACACAGGATACCCTGCCTAGGCGAGGATGTCGTGTGGAGCTCAAGCTTCACGCCATTGGAGGATGTAGGGAGCAAATCCCAGTCTCCCGTTGGTTCTCCTGACTGCCAGTCTTCTCGTTGCTGCTGCTGCTGCCGCCGCTGCAGAAGAAGAACAAGAAGAATAGGGCAGGCACTGACTGTGGTAAGCAGAGTTGAAAAGCCGCCCTGGTCTTTCCCTTCCACCCCCGTGTGCTCATGCATCACATTCCTAAATGCCCACGTGACCCGCCTAATTGCTCTCTTTTGTACAGCTGTGCAGTGCGGAGCTGTCTGTCAGCTTATGCTATTTGAATCCAGTCCAGGGCGCTCCAGCTCCCATCTCTTCCCCTCCCTCCTCTCAGCGACTTACTGATAGACCAACCTGGGAAGAGCAGGCTTGGTTTTTCCCGTACTCAAATAGTACTGCTGCTCCAGACAGATGCACACAAACCCTCCATCTTACTATGCATTCAAACAGACACAAAACCTCCTTGGCTTCTTCACGGGATTCCAAACAACTTCCCAGGCTGTCTCTATTTTCCACTAGGTTTCCTATTAAGGTGTGAAGAAATACAAAAGGCATATGGATAGGGTGACCATATGGAAAGGAGGACAGGGCTCCTGTATCTTTAACAGTTGTCTAGGAAAAAGGATTTCAGCAGGTGTCATTCCTATGTATGCAGCACCCGGAGAAATTCCCTCTTCATCCCAACAGGATCCCTGCCCTCTTTTTGTATCTGGTCAGAGAGCAGGGCTCCTGCAGCTTTTACTGTTGGGATGAAGAGGGAATTTCACCAGGTGCTGCATGCATACAAATGACACCTGCTGAAATTCCCTTTTCTATGCAACTATTAAAGATACAAGAACCCGGTCTTCCCTGTCACTCTACATATGGAAATAAGCCCAGTAACATCCCATTCTTTGAGGTGATGCAGATGGCCCACCTGAAGGCTATACCTCAGTGTCAGCAGCGCACTCCCCTATTTAATATGAGCAAGGGTGACCATATGAAAAGGAGGACAGGGCTCCTGTATCTTTAACAGTTGTAGAGAAAAGGGATTTTCAGCAAATGTCATTTGCATGCATACAGCACCTGGTGAAATTCCCTCTTCATTGCAATAGTTAAAGCTGCAGGGGCCCTCCTCTCTTTTGTATCTGGTCAAGAGGGCAGAACTCCTGCAGCTTTAACTGTTATGATGAAGACAAATTTTCACCAGGTGCTACATATATTCAGATAACCCTTGCTGAAATTCCCTTTTCTATACAACTTTAAAGATACAGGAGCCCTGTCCTCCTTTTTATATGGTCACCCTATGTGAGCATCTGTTTATCCAGTTCTTTTGGCTAACAGGTCTTATTTCCCCCAAATCAAAAGCTGCATGGGCTGCAGGTCCCTCTGAAGACATTCCAGCAGTTGGTTGACTAGGGGATGCCTTAATGATGTTGCTTTGGCCACGCGTTCCCTCACAACTCCGCAGCTTCGCAGCTGCGTGGTGGGAACATTAAATCTCCACGGCAGGAGGGAGCACAGGCTTTCTGGTGGCCCTTCAGCTCATCGAGCCTGCCCTTTGCCCAACCTTCCTGCGTTACCCGCGGCCTATCTGTGGCGCAATCTGCCCCCGGAACGCCCCCAGCCTCATGCTGAGGTGAGGTCACCACTGACAGATGGAGGAAAGACAGTGGGGACTTTGGAGTAAAGAAAAATGTGGTAAGTCTGCAACTTTTTAAAAGTGCAGTTTTGGGGGAAAGCCCCATGGTGGCTGTGTCATATCAACAACGCAGCACCACTGCGCAGCCACCACAGGGTATACAGGGCAAATAGACAGCCCCTGGCAATATTTTAAAAACAGAACAGAAATTTATCTTTTTAAAAAAATAGTCAAGTAGATAATGTGCAGGATTTAGCCCTGAAAAGCGGCACAGTGAGGTAGGTTGCTGCCTGCAGCACTCACTATTTTTGCTGTTTCCAGCTCATAGCAACACTGAAGACTATTTTGGGGTACTCAGAGGTATTGCACAGAAATAGTAACAGGGTTGCTATCTTTCCCTCCCTAACATTTTTTTTTAATGAAGTAATATATTTTATTGGTCCATCTTTTGTGGTTTAGCTAGGAGCATGCAAGGTTTCAAATTTCACAGGATTCTTTATCAGGGAAAATGAAAACTAAAGCAATGTCAGTCTGGAACAATGACTCAAGGAGCAGGTCCATCATTAATCAAGCCAATTCCTAATGTGGCCATTCAGAACTTTTGAACAACTGGGAGAAAAGTGTTTAGGATCAGGGTCACTAATAGAAATGGGAATAAGGTTGGAGCACATGTGGGGAAGAGTTGGGCCTTTTCTACACCTAAAGTTTATCCCAAGAAAATGGAGGGATCATCCCTGCCTGCTCCCAGGATCCCCTGTGTGTCATTTGGATGCACAGGGATGATCCTGGGATAAATGGCTGGTGTAGGCATGCCCCTGGACTCTCTTGCTAGATTGTTTACTATTAGTTTTAGCTAATCTGCTCCTGTATTTTGTTGTGGTTGCTATTAATACCATATTGGATTTGTCTTTAACTGCTGCAATAGCTGATATTCAGCAGGCACAGTTTAGCTTTACCCCATTGCTGCATCCTTATGCTATAAAAACTACACCTGTTGAATTTCTGCATGCAACACAGCTTAAAGCAAAGATGTCAGACTCAGGCCCACAGCCACAGGCACAGCCAGCCCACCAAGGTTCCCAAGATGACCACCCTCCTTCCCCAGGCCCCAGACCACTAGTCGTTTAGTGGTTTCCTGGCTTTTGCACATTTCTTCCCTTTTATAAAAGGTTGAAATGGCTCTCCTAAAACTTCCTGGCGGTAAGAGCTTTAAGCTAAAATATGGTGGTATTTTGGTCCTGTCTTTGGCTCCGCCCACCACTGGAATGCTGCCCCCCTCCCCACCTTCTCCAAAATGGAATTCAGCCCCCAAGGTTACAAATGGGTCAGCATCCCTAGTTTAAAGGCACAGAATCTGTCAGGAAAAAAAGGAGCTTAGCCCTACTGATATTAAACCGATTCCAATTCTTTTGACATGCCGCTTTGTTAGGCAATAGAAACCATTTTTCATTTTTAAGCCAATTAAAACACACAGTGAGACTGCAGCCCTTGTCTTCTCGATGCGGCATAGACAAAGAGGCTCTATCATGCATAGTTGCACGCAAAAACTCAAAACCAATTTGCACAACTTGTTTTGTTGATAGCAGTTACGGTGCGTAAAATCAGCACATTCTTTATAACATCAGTGAGCAGCATGCATGGTTCTAAACACAGTATTTTATAGTGGACCTCGCATGATGAAGGAATGATAGTCAAACATAGAGCAGGAGACTAAATATGTTCTCACAAGTTTTTGTGGTTTGGTGATCAACATCTCTGCTGCCCGCAGAATGCTGGCAGAATGCAGATTACCACAGAGGTCTGCAAGAAAGGCAGCTGCTGTCAGGTTGTGCTGTGATCCTGAGGCTTGGAAACAGAATCCATTGTGTTCATTCAGTGTGCCAAAGTCACATTCAGAATGTTTAGCAAAGCCCTTCCCCCTATTAGGAATTACAAAAAACACCCCAGCTTTGAATCGCGGAGCAAATTTCTGCAGTTTCTTACATGGAAGTGACTTCCACATAACAATTTTATAAGTCTGTGATATGACCCTTGCTTGTCACATGTGATTTGCCTGACAGGGTTCTGCCATCCTCT